>NC_139512.1:349194804-349787690 GCF_947247035.1 Vipera ursinii | reverse complement strand
AATGTGGGATACAAATAATCAGATTAAATAAAAACTGCAGTCAAGATAAAAGGCTGACCACTACATGCAAACGTCTGGTCCATGTTCCTCACTCTTTCAATATCATCCATCCATTATGTATGCAGCTCATAAAAAGTTACGATGCTCCAGGAAATTTCCATCCAGGTCAGTCAGTGGTCCCTAAGAATGAAATCACAAATCGCCTGAAACTACAGACTTTCTTACCAAATGATGCACCAGCTTTTGAATAAGTATTTCGGATTTATTTTTAGGCTACTCTTATGTTAAAGACCTCAGTGATCGCATAAATAGATTCAAAAATACTAATTATATGGATATTTTAGTCATGTTGGGAATTGTATACCCATATTCTCCAGCGGGGGTCCTATATATAAATCTTGACTCAGAGAAGTGACATTTCAAAGCTCATCTACGTACTCCATTTTCTATTCGCATAAGTTGTTTAGGATAAAGTTCATAGTGTCTTTTCATGAGCAAATATAATATTGAAGATTATTCCTCACCTGCCATTGGTTCCTGCTCTTATAAAAGTAAAGGTTTCCCTACCGGTTGTGCCTGACTTGGGGTGGGGGTGGGGGGTGGGGGTGTCAGTGCTCATCTCCCTTTCTTGGAAGAGGAAGCCAGCATTGTCCAACAACTTTTCTGTGGTCGTGTGGTCAGCCTGGCTGGATGCCAAAGGCACACAGAACGCTATGACCGTCCCACCAAAGTGGGTACCTATTTATCTGCTCTCATTTGCATGCTTTCAAACTGCTAGGTGGGGCAGGAGCTGGATCAGGAACGGGATTTCACTCCATCGTGCAGCACTCGGGTCTCAACCTGTGTTGTCAGCGGGTAAAGCTGACAAGCTCCTCGTCTTTAACAGCTGAGCAATTGTGCCACCTCTGCTCTTATGGCTTGCCATAATTTGGAGCCTTCCAGATGTTCTGGTGGACTTCTAACCACCCCCAGATGACAATATATTCAAGGGTGTTAATATCACTCTCTCTTGGCCCTTGAGTTCTCTATATCTCCCACAGCCTGCAGGGAATGGGACCTATTCAATAGGCCCGCCCCAGGTGACTTGACAGATCTAAGGAGATTTTAGATGGAGTTCAGGAGTTTTCGGATACAGGGTTCAGCTGAGGCCCTTGTTGCAGCACAAGGCAAGGAGCCATGGATACAACAATAGCCATGTGGATTCTTCTCTGTGGCTGCAGATCTCTTACAGCCCTGTGGAGGGTTCTGGAAAGATGAAGCGGCTCAAGAGATGCCTAGAACAGGGTGGGCAAAAAAAAAAAAAAAGTGTAACCAGCCAAACACAGATAAGAACTTTTCCTGTAAATTACCTTGTGGCAAAGCGACCCTATTTCTCCACCCTTGTTGGGTCTGCAGACAATATCTACTCACCCTCTTTTGGGTGACCAGGTCCCTCTGCCAGACGGGAGCCTTGGTCAGACATCTTGTTTTGTTATCTTTGTTTTTATTATTATTATTATTATTATTATTATTATTATTATTATTATTATTATTATTATTATTATTATTTATTGATGTGGCTTGTAGAAAATGGGCAGTCATAAAATTCGAATGACATGAATGAGTGAATGAATAGCTCCCGCTCCAGGCTATTACTGTTTTTTTCAGTCGCTAGTCTGATGTCAACTTAATGGCCTTGGTGGAGCAGTGGGCTAATGCCTCCTTAAGTAACACCAGCTGCCTGCAATTAGTGCAGGTTCGCATCCCACCAGGCTCAAGGTTGACTCAGCCTTCCATCCTTCCGAGGTAGGTAAAATGAAGACCCAGATTGTTGGGGGCAATTAAGCTGACTTTGTAACAATGCGCTTGGGGTATGTGTGAAAGCCCTAACAAGCAGGCATATACATAGAATGAAGGCTACTGCTAAGCTTGTAAGCCGCCCTGAGTCTTCGGAGAAGGGCGGGATATAAATGTAATAAAAATAAATAAATAAAATAAATAAACTTGCAAATCCAGAACAGCCTAGCCGTAGTTTCTGATTGGGGAAGGAAGGAGCACATTCCCAGTACTAAATGTGAATTAAATTTCTGGTATAAATGTCCACAATAACTCTGAAGAAGAACCTGCTCTATTTGTGATTCCTAGTTTGGGGGACTTTATAACTCCCTTGATGTTCCAGCATATTCTTCTCTTTCATATCTACAGAATATATATCTCAAGATAGGTGGATCCAATGAATAACTCCATTCAAACAGGTTTCTGTAAGGCTTGCAGTATCTATGGTTCTCCTCCAGTATTAAGCTTTCCAAATCTCCCATTTGACCTGGTGTTTGTAAAAAAATACGTATACATGGGTTCTTTCTTTGATGCCCCTGGTTCTCTGGTTTTAACCTTGCAGCCTTCTACCTTCCCTGATCAACTATACATACTGCCTACATCCCCCCTATCTCCATCTGAACAATCAGTCAACCTGGATTCAATTAAAAAAGTGCTCTGCCACGTTTTCCAAGGTTGTAAGTCAAGGACCATCTTTATTTTACTTGCGGATGATAAATAGGTAATATTTCTCAAGTTTTTAGTATACAATAAAATCAGATGAAGGAACATTTCTGGGGGGGAAAAAGAGCATATCAACTTCACAAAGACCTTAATAATGGATTTCTATGATTTCACATAAACCCTCAAGTGGGAAATAAACTTTATTAGGCCCTCTGAATCAAATGACCTTTTTAATCGTAAAGTACTTTTTGCAACTTTGAGTCAAGCAGCTGTAAATGTAATGCTGACATATTATAAATGAATTGCAAATATAGTCCTGCTGTTTATTCCACTAAAATAAATGATTAAGAATCACTCTATTAATTGATTATTCTATAAAGTTATTAGCTTGATTAATTTGTTGTTTCTGTAATGAATGTGATTGTTATGAAATGTTGTGAAGAGTTACACTATATTTAGCACATTTATATTGAGAATGACTCAAAAGACAAGTATTGCAGAAAAGAGACAAACAGATGCTTCTTAAGTATATCTTAAAACCTTGTTGCCAGGGATGCCCAGGTTTTTAGCTACAACAGGGGTCCCCAACCACCAGGCCGTGGCCCACTACTGGACCGTGGCCTGTTCGGAACTGGGCTGCAAAAGCGGCGGACGAGCATGCATGCGCAGCTCCATTTGCCTGAGTGGCAGGTACTCGCACCTCGCATGTGAAGCTCCATTTGGGGGGGAAAGTGGGAGCTCGCACTTGCACGTGAAGCTCCATTTGCCCAAGTGACGGGCACTCGCACTCACACATGTAGCTCCATTTGCCCAAGTGACGGGCGCTCGCACTCACACATGCAGCTCCATTTGCACCAAGTGGCGAGCACTCGCACTCACATATGCAGCTCCATTTGCGTGAGTGGCAGGTGGTCGCACTCCAGCGTGCAGCTCCATTGGGAGGGACTGGTAGCTCACACTCACAGGGCAGTTTCATCTGTACAAGCAGTGGGGAGCTTACACTTATATGTGCAGCTCCATTGCTGCAAGGGGCAGGCGCTCGCATCAGCTACTTGCATAAATGGTGTTGCATGCGCTCACGACATGTGCCTGCTACTACCACAGACACCATCTCTCTGCCCCTATACACAGAGAGAGAGAGAGAGAGAGAGAGAGACGAGCGAGAGAGACAGAGAGAGAGAGAGAGAGACGAGACAGAGAGAGAGAGAGAGAAAGAGAGAGAAAGAGAGAAAGACGTCTGCCAAGCCAGAAAGCTCGGGGACCGCTGAGCTACAATACTTTTCCCCTGGAAGATGTACATGTTCTTCTGTTATTAACATGCCAGGCAGGACATTTTCTACATTCTACATTTTTGACATGTAGAATTTTTACATCTACATTCTACATAATATCATTTTGCTATTAATATGCCAGACAGAACCTGCCTAAGCTTTCAATCTTTTTATAAATCTGTATTATTTTTTCTTCTGGCTGATGCTTTGCTGTCAATTCATACTGACTTTATTTTATTATTCTTAAAGTACAGAATAAGATGTCTTAAGATGTCTTTAAAAAACATTTTATGGAGGAGTGGAAAAAACCCTGTCCTCCAGCAGAAAGGCAACCTATAAAATCCTTTCCAAAGATACTGAGTGGCTAATGTGAAGATGATTGTGGCACATATGGACCGGCACAGGTATGGCCCACTCATTTGCTAGGTTACTGGAGCTTAGATCCAGAGAATGTCCTCGTGGATATGTCTGTACTCTCAGCCTGTTGAAAGTTGTTCCAAGCATAAAAGTATAAAATCATTGTCTACTGCTTCTGGCAGACACCATGTAACAGGAAGTACTATAGCAAACTTTGCACATTTAAAAATTGACACGAAAAACCCTTTAAAGGACAACAGAAATTGTTCTGCAGCTGGATTCATTCTCCATGAGCAGGTTCCAGACCAATATACAGGTAGTCTTCGACTCACCCACAATTTGTTTAGCATCTGTTCAAAGTTACAACATTGAAAAAGTGACTTAGGATTGATCGTACAGTTACAACTGTAGCAGCATCCTCATGGTCACATGATCAGAGTTCAAGGGCTTGTGCAATCAACATGTATTTACGATGTTTGCAGCATCCTGACAATCATGTGATTGTCATTTGTGACCCTCCTGCCAAATTCCGACAAGCAAAGTCAACGGGGTGGGGAGTTGGATTCGCTGAACACCCACACGATTCACTTAACATCTGCGGTGATTTGCTTAACAACCACGACACAAATTTCTGAACAATGATCCTGGGCTGATCCTGGTAATGAGCTCAAATGCGTACATTCCTACAAAACCAGGTTAATAAAAGTGAGAGCAAGCAGAAAGGTAAGTCAGCAGGACCACGTTACGATGAAAACAAGGGTGGACAAAAAGGAAGCGCGGGCTGCCCAACCCTACCTACAAGTGCAATGACAGGTTGGGAAATATTGTTATCAAATCTGTAGGCAACTCAAAGGATCGGGAGATAGCAAAGAGACAGTATCAAAAAACAGGATCAGGAGGATTTTGAAAAGCTGGAACAAAAGGCAAAATCCAGGAAGCTGAAACTTCAACAACTACAAATGCAAGCAAGCACTTATATTTGGTTACACACCGAAAAATAGGATGTGGGGACCACACGAGGCAGCAGTCCATGCAACAGGAATCTTGAGTGTCTTGGTGGATCACATGTGGAACATGAACCAACACAGTGTGTGTGTGTGTATGAGACGGGGCTGCAAAGGAATTAAAGAAAAACAATGCTAGGCTGCATCACAAGAACCTCAGTGTCAACATCATCAGAAGTCATTGTCCTTTCTCTAATTTGTATTAGCAAAACCACATCTAAAATAGCGCATCCAGCTCAGGGCACCACATTTTAGCAGAGGACTCCTGACAAGCTGGAGACACTGACAACGTCCAACAGAGAGTAACTGGGATGATAAAAGGACCAGGAAGGGAAAAAAAACTTTATGAGAAACAGTTGCAGGCAGAGAGGATGTTTATTCTGGAGGGGAGAAGACTACAGATGGCTGTCTTCAAGTATCTGAAAGGTTGTCATGTGTAAAAGACTTGTTCAAGTTGTTTCAGGAGAATACAGTAGATTTAAATAATAAGAATGCGGATCTCAGCTGGAGTTCAGGGAGAATTCCTAAGAACTGTTCAACAAACCACCCTAATATTCCTTTCTCTTCCTATTTTCCCCACAACAATCCTATGAAATGGGTTGGGCTGAGGGAGAGAGACTGGTCCAAGGTCACCCTGCTGGCTTTCATACCTAAGGCAGGACTTGAATTCACAGTCCTCTGGTCACTGGCCCAAAATCACCCAGAAGGTTTTCGTGCCTAAGGCGGAACTAGAACTCACAGTCTCCTGGTAATCGATCCAGACCGGCTTTCATAGCTAAAGCGGGACTGGAACTCATGGTCTCCCAGGTTTTATCCTGGTGCCTTCACCACTAGACCAAGCTTGCTCTGAAAAGTACGTATCTGCAAGCTGGCATCACTGGACTCGTGTGCTGATATGAAGCCCCCCCCAACCTTCAATACTACCCCAATACTTTAAACACTGGTTTAAAAAGTATAGGCTGCCTCACTAGGGCGAGTTAACATACAGGTAGTCCTCAACGACCACAACTGAGCCTAAAATTTCTGTTGCTAAGCGAGAGAGTCGTTAACTTAAGTTTACCCCATTTTACAACTGTTTTTGCCACAGCTGTTAAGGGAATCACTGTAGTTGTTAAGTTAGCCATACAGCTGTTAAAAATGAATCTGGCATCCCCATTAACTTGGCCTGTCAGAAGGTCGCAAAAGGAGATCGCATGACCCAGGGACACTGCAACCATCGTAAATATGAGCCAGTTGCTAAGCAGACGAATTTTGATCACGTGAGCGTGGAGATGCTGCGACGGTCGTAAGTGTGAAAAACGGTTCCTAAGTCACTTTTTCCCCCAATGCCGTTGTAATTTCCAATGGTCACTAAATGAAGTGTTGCAAATCGTGGACTATCAGTACTGGATTGACTTAAAACGCAGCTGTAAAAAAGGCCACCGTCTTTTGGGGTTATCACGAGTTGGACCTTTGTGAGCCTCCAGGAAAAGTGAATCCCAGAGTTTGCAAAAGCTAAGGTATTCTTTTGCTTGCCTGTAACGGACACAAATGCTTTTAGAGATTCATGCATACACCAGCTCTTCGGAGTCAAAGCTGGCTCATTTTTTCCCCCTTTATCTTTAAACAGGAACACAAAAGAAGTTATGAAGCAATTTCCTGCCCTTTGAATGACATAAGGGCAGAGAGAAGACTTTTTTATATATATAACCTTTCAGTAATAAATATATTTTATGTACCTGGATCTATACTGAGGAATTCCACTATATCATCCAACAATTAAATTGTTTCAATATTTACCCTGCCTTCGGCTGCCAAGTCTGAACTCAAGAGTAATGCAAGAGTAATTTAAAAAGATTTTTAGAAAAGAAAAAGAAACAAGAAGGAAAATAGCTCCCAAAGGCCCTTGGGCAGAAGTGCCCGATGTCAGGAAACATTTGTTTTTACTTCCTTCGCCGCCAAATGAATTTTACTCATGGCAGTGGTTTCGAGCTGGACTGAATCCATACAGAAGCTAACCAGAAGCATTTCGTTTCTCAAATAAATGCCTCTGCTGGGAATACACTATACATAAAAAGGAAAAGTTATTTTCTAACAGCCCTACGCGATGGAGGCAGCATGTTCTTTGTTGCTTGAAAAGCAGAAACCGGTTAGTCATTTTCGGTTCCATGAAAAAGCATGTGAAGAACGGGGAAGCCGGTTTCTGCATAACTGTAGGCCAAAGTTTTGGTCACCACGATGTAAAAAAGATGTTGAGACTCTAGAAAGGGTACAGAGAAGGGCAACAAAGATGATTGGGGGACTGGAGGCTAAAACCTATAAGGAACGGCTGCTGGAATTGGGTATGTGTAGTTTAATGAAGAGAAGGGTGAGGGGTGACATGATAGCAGTGTTCCAATATCTCAGGGGCTGCCCCAAAGAAGAGGGAGTCAAGCTTTTCTCCAAAGCGCCTGAAGGCAGGACAAGAAGCAACGGATGGAAACGGACCAAGGAGAGAAGCAACTTAGAACTAAGGAGAAACTTCCTGACAGTTAGAACAACCTTCCCAGCTGGTTTCCAACAAGCAAAGTCAGTAGGGGAAGTCGGATGAATTTAAACAACTGTGTGATTCGCATAACCACTGCGGCGGTTTGCTTAACCACCACAGCGAAACAAGGTCGTAAAATCGGACATGATGTTGCTTAGCAACAGAAATTCTGGTCCCAATGGTGACCCTATGTTGAAGACTACTTGTTAGCTTTGAAATAGTAGAATACAGCGCACTTGTAACTCGGGTTTTTAAGATTTTGGCAGCCGTTTGCTCTCCAAGCTCCTTTCCATTTAGTTTCCGAACATTTCGCTCCCAGACTAGGTAACATCCTCAGCAGGATTTTCTTGTCCTGTTTTCCTTAGCTTATAAATAAATGTCTTGTGTGCCAGTGTGGTCAGTCGGTCGTGCGACTGGTTGTTCGTCTGGAACAATTAATAAGCATTTTGATCTGGATCCAGCGTATGAATATGTAAGAAACCAGACCATTCGAACTGCCAATCAACAAGAGAACCAATCAGCTGCTCAGAATTTAAATGTAACTCCAAATGAACAATCAATCACACGACCAAGTGACCACACTGGCACACACGACATTTATACTAAGTGAAATAGGACAAGAAAATCCTGCTGAAGGTGTTACTTAGTCTGGTACCGAAACGTTCAGAAACTAAATGGAAACAAACTTGGGAGAGCAAACCAGTGCCAAAAGCTGCTTCCCTGAAAAAGTAAGGCCTAACCCGAAAATAAGCCCTAGCTGGATTTTTAGGGTGGACCTAATATAAGCCCTGGGACGCGGTGGCTCAGTGGGTTAGGATGCTGAGCTTGTCGATCAGAAGGTCGGCAGTTTGGCGGGTCGAATCCCGAGTGCCGCGTAACAGAGTGAGCGCCTGTTATGCGTCCCAGCTTCTGCCAACCTAGCAGTTCGAAAGCACGTAAAAATGCAAGTAGAAAAATAGGGACCACTACGGTGGGAAGGTAACAGCGTTCCGTGCGCCTTTGGCGTCTAGTCATGCCGGCCACATGACCACGGAGACGTCCTCAGACAAGCGCTGGCTCTTCGGCTTTGACGGAGATGAGCACCGGCCCCTAGAGTTGGAAACAACTAGCACGCATGTGCGGGGGAACCTTTACCTTTACCTAATATAAGCCCTACCCCCAAAAGAAGCCCTAGTTTTGGGGTGAAGCACACTTAAAAATCAAGGTGGGGTGGGGGTGTGGATCTGCCCCCATGTGCCCCACACCCACTTACATTGCAGCCAGGCCTCTCCTCGCCAGCCCACTTCTACTTCTGAGGCTTCTTCTGCAGCCAGGTCTACATTTCTGGAAAGGCCACTGCAGCCGAGAACTGACCTATTGAATCCATAGCTTGGTACTTGGCTGCAGAGGCATTCTGGAAAGGCCTGGCTGGGAATGTAGACCAGAATGCAGCTGCAGAATGAAGCTGCTCCTTCCGCTGCAGAAGAAGTGGACCAGCTGGGCAAGTCACTCACACCCCAAAAAAAGACCTGGTGCCTCTTTGGGAGGCCAAAAAAAAAGAAAAAAAGACCCAGTCTTATTTTCAGGGAAACACGGTTGCTTAATACCACCACCTCATTCCCACTGCACCCAAACCCACCAAGTACAGAAGTCTCTTATTCTAACCTGAAACAGTACAAAAGGTTCGCAATAAGTATGAGTTTGAATAATGGGACATTTGATTTAGTATATGAATCATAAATTGATACCCGGTCATGTTTAATGCAACCAAAATTCAGTTAATGTAAGGCTATCAGGCATGCAGTTGATGCCAGCGGATAAGCATAGTTGAGGTTGGGCTTTTAGACGTTGTTAATCTTTGTGTGTGCAGAATGGGAAAAAGGAAGATTCCATCAGACAAAACAACTAGCGTGCAACTGAAGGAGTTCACTCACAAGGAATCTGAAAATAGCTTTCAAGCTGTAGAATTCGTGAAACAAATAATTATGGATGCTGACACTAACCTTGATCGAAGCATGCAAATTTGCTGAGATGTGGATAAAGCATCACATGCTGCGCCTACCAGCATATGTATGAAGGTTTAAAGGAAAACAGTTGAGTCTATGTTGCTAAAGTGCTTTGAGAGACAATGAATATGTTTTTGTCAGTCCAAGCTTACCTTTAGGCATGATATTTAGATTTTTTGTTTTGTGTTTTTACTTTGCTTTCTGTAACTCCTCTGTGACTTTGTTAACCATAATTTTAATTTCTAAGTATATTCTTTTTATCCTTTATATACCTATAAAAATGTGTTTAAAATTTGACACTGCCTATTCCTGTCAAACTACATCCAATTACGATAGTGGAGGCTCCAAAAACCAAGAAAGACATGTGGTGATTCTTCCAAGCAGACTTCTTTATTGTTCCACATGGTTTGGCACACAGAATCTTGCCAGACTGAAACACTCTACAGGTAGTCTTCGACTTAGGACCACAATTAGCCCCAAAATTTCCATTGTTAAGTGAATTTTGTCCCGTTTTACTATCTTTCTTGACACAGTTTGTTAAGTGAATCGCTGCAGTTGTTAAGTTAGTGACATGGGAGTTAAGTGAATCTGGCTTCCCCATTGACTGTGCTCATCGGAAGGTCACAAAAGGGGATCACATGAGACCTGAACACTGCAACCATCGTAAGTATGAGTCAGTTGCTAAAGGTCTGAATTTTGAACACATGACCGTGGGGATGCTGCAATGGTCATAATTGTGAAAAATGGTGATAAGTTATCTTTTTCAGCACCGTTGTAATTTTGAATAGTCAGTATGAACTGTTGTAAGTCAAGGACTATCTGTACTATCTACCATAAATATATACCAATACCAATAGCACTCAAGATTTATATACCGCTTCATAGTGCTTTTATAGCCCTCTCTAGGCGGTTTACAGAGTCAGCATATTGCCCTCAAAATCTGGGTCTTCATTTTACTGACCTCTGAAGGATGGAAGGCTGAGTCAATGGTGAGCCGGTCAGGATCGAACTCCTGGAGTTTGCCTGAAATACTGCATTTTAACCACTGTGCCACTACAGCTCCTGAGAACTCTGACAGCTATTAGGAAGGAACCATTTTCACCGTCTTTCTTTCGCACAAATTATCTGAACTAAGCTGCCTCTTACTCCTCTGGAAAACACCCTCCCCCTCCTGGGAATCCAGACTACATTCCATCACACATAGAAATATCACTTCAAATAGTGTGAATTCAGATAATGCAGACATGTCAAACACAAGGCCCGGGGGCCGGATCCGGCCCACGAAGTGGTTTCATGTGGCCCGCAAAGCCATCCTGGAAACAGTGAGGGAACTGCCCCCACTGCCTTGGCCCTGGCCTAGAGACCCTCTGTTGTGTACATAGTTATAGGTATTTGACAGCTCGGCGCCCGGCAACAGCAGGTGGCGTCAGCATACGCTCGGATTGGCCGGCAAGCTTTTGGCGGGACATTCCAACGCAAACGATTGGTTAAGAGCTTGCCGGCCAGAGTATTTAAAGGGCTAAAAGGGGCTGCGCGATGTGACTACCACAATAAAGCTGAGTTACTGAACCTCTGGCTGTCATCTGTTCCCTCACGGTCCAGCCCACGCTATCCAACACCCTCCTCCTGCCAGAGACCCTCCGATCTGTCCCACTCCTGCCCAGGCCCCCATAGGCACCCTTGATGCGAATGATGTAGAGCTGGCCATGCCCACCCAGTAGGCCATACGCACTCTAGCCACGCCCACCCAGTAGGCCACGCCCACCCAGTAGGCCACACCCACCCGGGCCCCCTGAGGGCAACCGCAATGCTGATGCGGCCCTCAATGAAATTTAATTTAATTTAATTTAATTTATTAATATTTCTATACCGCCCTTCTCCCGAAGGACTCAGGGCGGTGTACAGGGCAAGAATAAAACACAGAGTTACAAAAATTAAAAGGTAATTAAATACATGCCCATAAAAACAATTGGTACATTAATAAAAACCCCAATAAAATGATAATAAAAACCCCACCAATCCCCCCTCAGGCCAGGCCGGCTTGTTCGAACAGGTATGAGTTTAACACCCCTGAGATAATGGATCCATTTTGTGGGAATCATTAACTGAAACCTGCTTGTATTTCTCTCAGAATTCCAGGTATTTCACATCCTAAGAAAGTTCCAGAAGCCTTTAAAACTCCCAGGCCTTGGGGGAAAAGTAGTTAGAGAGCCCATGTCACCGTAGTGTTATTTCAGTTTTTCCTCAATCATTTTTACTTTTAAAGTGTAAGATGCCCAGAGTCACTTTGACATTCATGTGAAATAAACCAACCAAACAAATAAATAACCCCATCTTCCTTCTCTTCTATTCCTCGGTTAGTTTCTTTGTGTTTCTTGGGAATGTGTGTCTCACATTCATAACCACACGTTGCAATGATAGTTATTATTTTATTTAAAGCATTGCAACGATAAATAGATGTTTCATTTAAAGGCCGCTCGCTTTTCAATTTAAAAGTCCCCTTTAGCAACTTAAGTTCAGTAATAAAGGCTCTTCCAGCCCCCAGACGTACAATTTAAATACTGCCAGACACAAGGAACAAAGTTGGGAAGGAAACCAGGAAAAAGAAGCTCAAAAGCTAATTTTTAAAGTTACACTGCTTTTCACAATCAGCTCAGATGAAGCAGACAGCATCTGTGACAGCAGCAGCTGGTGACAAGGCCAGTCTTTTCACAGAGCACATAGTGACTGTGCTGGGGGAAAAAAAACAAGAGACGGTGGACATTTTTTGAAAAAAGGATGCTAAATGGCCAACGTCTCGTGTCTGATCCAGTATGGTTTTTAAAGCTGGAATACAAGTAGCAGTCCCCAAGCCTAAAAGTCCACATGCTGGACAGAGAGGACACTTGTTTGAAAGAGGGGTCAAAGAGGCCATCTACATTAAGACCGAACAGCCCTCTCTCAACAGAGGGGGAGGGATACGACACTGTCCTTTTTACAACACAGTCCTTTCAGCACTTCCAAACAGGTTCCACACCCATTTGCGCTTTCAGGTAGTGCAAATCTGTGAGGGCGCAGGTACAACTCCAAGTGGCTTCAACGACTCTCAGAAAGAGTGCTAACGACCAGAGGAGTGCAAGGAATATGAATAAATCCTTCCAATCCACCATTCAATCAGAACTGAAGAAGCTTCTTGGCTGACGAGCGAAACGTCTTCAAGGAAAAAAACAGTTGCTTTTTGAAAAAGCAACCAGGATCTGGATGACTGAGATACTGGCCTAAAAATAAAGGTCCGCTTCTGTATCCTGGCACTGGGAAGCGGAGACAAAGATGTCAATTTTAATCTGATCTCTAAAAAGAGGACCTGTTTCAGCTGAAAAAGAAAAATCCTCCAAAATTTCAGCCTTGCCTGTGGCAGTGTGATGGGGACTCACCTCCTTTGAAGGTTTCAAACCAGAGAAGACATCGCTCTCTGATTTAAGTTCATTAATATCTTCTGGAAGATACTTCACTATGTTAGAGAAAAGAAACAGAGCACAAAGCCAGGCACTGCTTATAGCTTATGATCTGCAGGCCTCTTCATTGAAATGTTTGGATTACCTACATACCACATTCAAAGTTTTGCTGGCCAGGTTAGCTTTGAGTTCCAAAAATTAAATCAAAGCAGAAAGCCTATCATGTGTTCTATACGATGCAATTTACTACAGCTCCAATACAATTTTAGAATTCCTGATAAGGCTTCATATTTTTCTCATTTCTTCCTTGAGTGCCATCATCTTATCCATTGCTTTTTGATTCTTGCTAGAGGTCTTCATTCTGGTATTTTTCCACATGAATTTGTTGAAATTTTTCAGAATGGACTCCCCCCCCCACACACATAGCTTTCATATATATCCATCTATATATCTTGGCATAAAAGACAGAGCTCAAGGCACTGTATACTACAGATCGATACAGACAGATGATACCCACTTAGCTAAATAATCTGTCCATACATCCTGTCCACATTCTCAAGTTCTAAAAACTGAAGAGAAACCAAAATAGTTGACAAGGTTGCTTCTCTGTGACTTGCCCCAAAGCTGGAATCCGTCCAAAATAAAATCACAAAACTGTGTCTCCCTTTTTTGGGCCATGTCTTTCTTGTGTGGGGAATTCAGTGAAAAAAGCAATTACGTTTGGAAAAGTTAGCAGTAAAAGGAAAGCAGGCCATCAAAAAATACAGTGGCTGGACACCATCAAAGCTGACACCAGAATGAGCGCAGAAAAATTCAAAGAAGTAGTGCAAGGTTGGAAGATGTAGAGACTTGGCCCAGAGAATCATCAAGAGTTGGACATGACTGAATGAACATCATCATCATCATCATCATCATCATCATTATCAAGAATTATGCTCAGTCTTGGGGTACTGATTGTTGTGCTTCTTTCTCTCCAATTCCAGTCTTTTTGCCTGATGGGGTCTAAGGCTTTCACATTCTTCTTTATTGTTTTAGTTAATCCAGCTAAAATTATTACCCAACTGTAATGTATAATTTAAAATACAAACATAGGAAGATGACTCAGAGATAAGTAGTCGGTCCAAAAGTCAGTTTTGTTGCACTGAGTCAACCTTGGCAATTTTAAGATGCATGAACTTCAGCTCCCAGAACTTCACAGCCAGCAGGACTGGCTGAGGAATTCTGGGAGATGAAGTCCAGACATCTTAAAGTTGCAAAGGTTGACAAATATTTCACTAAGGTAAACAGTTCACCAGAAATGTGAGCTAGGCAAGGTTGCAGGCTAATTCTGCCATCTGCCAGCAGTTCGATCCTGACCAGCTCATGGTTGACCTAGCATTCCATCCTTCTTTAGTCGGTATAATGAGGATCCAGATTGTTGGGGAGGCAATAGGCTGACTCTGTAAACCGCTTAGAGAAAGCTGTAAAGCATTATGGGGCAGTATATAAGTCTAAGTGCTATCTTCTGGAAAAGATACTCTATCCATAGTGAGCTAAGAAAGATCCTTATTGCTGGCATAGCTGTACAAATGGAAGGTTTAACTTCAGGTGTCATGTTAATGACTGACATTAATTCAAGACACTTACCTGGGAGTCAAAATCGTCCTGACCCCATTTACAGACAGCCCCCTTAGATCATCACATCAAAATGCAGCTGAGCATTCAAGGATATTTAACCCTTTCTAACCACAAGTATCATTATTATTATTATTGAGAAGAACACAAACCAATGAAACACCATGACCCTGCTGTGCTCATTCCCTTACACCTTTCGTTATCTGCAGCCAAAGGTAATGGAAAATAATTGACTGTTTGCTTGGCGCAATAGGCCATGACTCCTGTTTACACAGAAATAATAGCTGAATGGTGATGGAGTCTAAATCTCCATTACAACAAAAGATTTGAAAGAATAAAGCAGTTAGGAAGAATAATTAGTTTTCTTGGGTAGAGTTTCAAAGAGCATCTCAGATATCGATGGAACAATTCTCCAATATTCTTCCCAAAGGGAATCTCTTCTAAATGTCTAATCAAAAAAATTCTTAGCCCTACCACGGAAAGTGAAACAAGCCCATTTTTTTGCAATTAGCCCTGAACCAGAAAATCTCCAGTGAAGTCAGAGATAGCTCACCAATTACACAGGAAAAAAGAAAAAAAATAACCCCCTGCAGTTATTACAAACCTGTGATTTATATAACTCTTTACACTTATAGACGAAATAGCCAGCTGAACGAGTTTACTACCGTATTTCCCCGAAAATAAGACTGGGGTCTTATCTTAATTTTTACTCCTAAAGTCTCATTAGGGCTTATTTTCCGGTTAGGGCTTATATTCGGGGAAAATATGGTACCAAATGCGTCCGTCTGGCTGACGATCTTAACTGGGGCTTATTTTGGGGGTAGGGCTTATATTACAAGTGTCCTGAATAATCATGCTAGGGCTTATTTTCCGGTTGAGTCTTATTTTGGGGAAAACACGGTACCTAGAGGTAGCGTTCAACATGCATCCATTTTTTTTAAGCAACCATTCAAAGTCACAGTGACACTGAAAAAAGTGACTTAGAAACCAGTCCTTGCATTTCAAGCCGTGGCTGCAACCCCACAGTCGTGCAACCAAAATTCAAGCACTTGGCAACTAGGGTGTATTTGTGACAATTGCAGCATCTCTGGGTCACGGATCACCAGCTTTGACCTTCCCCAGGCAGCTTCCCACAAGCAAAGTCGAGGGGGGAAGCCAGCTTTACCCAATGGCCACCAGGTTCACTTAAACAGCTGCAATGATTTACTTAACAGCAGTGGCAAAAAAAGGTCATAAAATCACGTGGAATTCACTTAACAACCATCTTGCTTAGCAATGGAAATTCTGGTTCTGGTGGTGGTTATAAGTCGAGGACTACCTCTACTGCATTGACGCAGCCTAGTCTTCCTCAACCTGATGTTGTTTGCTGCCTTGACTTACTTACAACGCAATAAAGGTGGGGTTAAAAAAGAAATCTAATAAAATAAAGAAATAAATGTTACAGTTCCCCCAATTCAGAAAAGCTTTATCTCTAGCCCAATGTAATGCTCTTCTCACAGCTGTTTTGCAAGGGAATTTAAAAAAATCCTCTACAAAACCAGATATTGCTTCTGTGATTCAGGGGCTGCAGATCCCATAATTCAGGTTTGTTTGTATTTTCAATTCTGCAGTTGATTAACCCCCCCTCCTTTATTTTTAGTTAAATTTCTGGGGCAGACTGTTAACTTTTATTTGTATTATCTGTTAAACAACCAAGATAAATTTATGTCTCTAGAATTAACAAAATGTTGTTATATTGTGTATAAGCTTCACCTCATCAATGACTGCCAACACTTATTGGCATTACAGGATAATTTTGCTTTGCTTTATAGAATGTATTTTATTGGTTGGTGACTGAAATAAAGTTTCTGTTATGTTCTGTATCCAGGGCTTTTTTTGCCATAGAACGCTCAGAACGGAGTTCCGGCACCTTTTTTGGATGGAACCTTGTAGGGTAGGCAAGGCGGGTTGTACGACGTGTGTGAGTTCCGGCACCTTTTTCTTTTACAAAAAAAGCACTGTCTGTATCCGGTAAAGAAATAAAACTGTACCATTAACAGAGATATTTTCTGCAGTTAGCAAGGTTATATAATATAAGAACTTGAATAATCTGATAATTTTCTGAACCAACCAAAAGTCAATGGTAAGCATCTGAATCACAATCTTTGACAGTGGCTGTGGTGATCTTCTTGTTTAGCACCATCACAACATCAAATGGTCGCTAAGCAAGATCCACCCGTACTACCATGTGCTTCCTTCAAGGAAGGAAGGAAGGAAGGAAGGAAGGAAGGAAGGAAGGAAGGAAGGAAGGAAGGAAGGAAGGAAGGAAGGAAGGAAGGAAGGAAGGAAGGAAGGAAGGAAGGAAGGAAGTCTATGGAGATTCTCAGTCATCCAGATCATGGTTGTCCCAAAGCTACTTTTTCAGGAGGCAACTGGACTTTCTTGTTTTTCTTTGAATACTTTTCGCTTCTCATTTAAGAAGCTTCTTCAGCTGTGACTGGATGGTGGGGAATGGAAGAGCTGAAGAAGCTTCTCGGATGAGAAGCGAAACGTCCTTAAAGAAAAAAAAGAAAGTCCAGTTGCCTCATGAAAAAGCACCTTTGGGAGGGAGGGAGGGAGGGAGGGAGGGAGGGAGGGAGGGAGGGAGGGAGGAAGGAAGGAAGGAAGGAAGGAAGGAAGGAAGGAAGGAAGGAAGGAAGGAAGGAAGGAAGGAAGGAAGGAAGGTAGGTCTTAGCATTCCCCCCCCCCAAGTACAAACACACACACACACATTCTGCTTTTGGAAACCAAACAGGAAAACACAACTCCATCCGTATTATCTGAGCTCTTACAATTTGAGACTTGATTCATCATTAACAGGAGACTGGAAACTCAAGTTGCCCAGTCACTGGAAAAATTCAGCAATAAAAGGAAAGAAAGAAAGAAAGAAACCCCCCACCTTCTCTATAATGGGAAAATGCAGACCATTATGAGTTCAGAACTCAGTGGGAAGCTTGCAAAATATTTTCAAAAGAAAAAAGGGGTGGCGGTGGAGAGGGGAAGGAGGGAAAAGCTGTGGGGGTCATCAGTGGGAGGGGGGGCAGCCAAGGGTGCTTTCAAAAGGCCAAAGAACCCCATTCTTTGTCTGGCTGTCCCTTCAACCCCTCGGAGGCAACTTTTACATTATTTAGCAGCGAGTCTGATTATGTTTTTATGGCGGAGGAAGATGGCAGGAGGATCCGGGGGAAGAACCCTGCTGATGACATTTGCGGTATCTCTCTGCGCACTCTGAAAGGGCCCAACCGAGTGCGCCTTTTTGAAATCACACCGGCGGCTGCCACAATGGGCCACCAGCTCCCTGCACCGCTTTAGGTCATATTTACATACAAAAGCACAGCCACTGTGCAGCTATTGTGCTACCAAGTTTTCATTTGTGACCCATGGTGGGCTTGGGAGAGGAGAGGTCACCGGCAAGTGTGCAAAACTTACCGAGACCCTATTAATTTTTCAGGATTTCTCAGGCTCTGGCCTTTTCAAACTTGGCAGGGGTGGAAAAGGGTGGGGAGAGAATTCTCTCTCTCTCTCTCTCTCTCTCTCTCTCTCTCTCTCTCTCTCTCTCTCTCTCTCTCTCTTTTCCCAGCAGTTCACTCTTCGTTTCAGCCTGTTTTTGTCACAACACAGAAATGAATAGAGCTGGCTTTGAACTTATCATGTTCCCTAATTAGAGGGAAAATGGAATGCAGATTGAAATAAGCAGCAACTTTTTAAACGGGAAAGCAACCAGGCTCTGGACACACTTGTCTTGTTCCAATTTTGCAAATCGATCTTAACATTCAAAAGCTGCAAAAGCATTTTCTGCCTGCCCTAATAGACTTTGAAAAATCTCTGGCTGGAGCACTGCTGAATGAATGCTATCGTCGTAATTTATTATTTCACCTCTCTGATTGGACCCAAAGTCCAATCAAGGAGAACAGAATGAGGGAACCGAGTTTGGTGCTGGTAGACGAGAATTATCTGATGACATTAGTTGCAAAAGGAGTTACGAGACTTCTTCTGATCTTTCCCTACCATATATCAGCATGGTTCTCCTCTTATTTCAGGGGTCTCCACACTTGGCAAACGTTAAGATTTGTGGATCTCAACTTGCCAGCATTATTGGCTGAGGAACTGAAGTCCATAAGTCTTCAAAGGTACCAAGTTTGGAGTCCTATAGTATTCCCAAAGGAATAACCCTCCCCTCAAATTAAGGTACCCCATTTCCTAGATGTCTACCTACAGGCCAAAGGGGCCATCTAGATTAAAACTGAACAGCCCTCTCTCAACAGAGGGGGAGGATACAAGACCCCCTATCTCCTGTTTATAACACAGTCCTTTCAGCAATTCCATAAAGGATCCATGCCCATTTGACTATTCAGGTGACCATGAGAGCACAGATAAACTTCCACGTGGCCTCACTGACACTCAGAAAGAATGCTAATGACCAGATGACTGCAAGGGGTATAGATCCTCCCATTCCCCACCATTCAGTCAGAACCGAAGAAGCTTCTTGGATGAGAAGCAAAACGTCTTCAAGGGAAAACAAAGAAAGTCCAGTTGCCTGTTGAAAAAGCCCGTTTGGAAAACACCTCCTAGAAGTGCTCTCTTATGTGATACAGTAAGTCATTGGTGGAGTCCCTGATGCTCTCGGAAGACGTTCGCTGAAGACCCCACTACAACATCTCTGAAGACGTTACCTACTTGGATGAAGAAATGTCTGCAAGCAAACAAGCAAACTCAGAGAGCAGCAAGGACTCCGCAGTTTAACCCCGAGCTACAAATATTTTATTCTGTTGGTACGCAAGGCACCTCCTGTCACCATAATCCCCATCCAGTGGGAAACAAGAGTTGTTCGGGAAACGATGCCTACGAGCCACCCTGACAGTGGACACAACAAGGGAGAGAGAACACCTCCTTTGTCCTGTGACATTTTATGAAACATCTGGGAGATGCAGATTTAGAGAAAAATGATTTTCTTTTATTGGGCCAACTCTAGCTGTTTAAAGACGTTCTGCAAGCATCTGAGTCACAGATGGCTCTTCTTCCGGCTGAAGAGTTATGTGCCCGAGAACAATAAAATCAGAATTCATTTGTTAGATGCCGACTATAATTGAGAAGCAGCTAAAAGTTTTGAAAGCAATCAAAGAAGGTACCAATGAATTTCAACAGTATGCACAATTTTCTTTCTCAACACTATGCCTAGAAAATATGTGCCACAGAATGTGCTTAAAAGCCACAGTCGTCCAACGGCTTAATTCTCCCAGAATGGGGCAACAGAAAAGGCTGGTTCTTTCCCTTAAACACTGCAAAATCCTTTGTGTACACCATATATACAAAACATTTTCAGTTACAGCACCAGGCCCTATTTATTTTATTTATTTATTTTATTATATTTGTATACCGCCCTTCTCCCGAAGGACTCAGGGCGGTGAACAGGGCACATATAAAAATACAGAGTACAAAAATTAAAAAAAGAATTAAATAGGAGCCCGAGCTAAAACAATAGAATAATATAAAAATCCACAATAAAAACCCCAACACATCCCCCATCAGGCCAGGCCGGCTTGTTCAAATAGATAGGTCTTCAGACCGCGTCGGAAGGAGCGAAGGTCAGGTGCCATCCGGAGCTCAACTGGCAGCTGATTCCATAATACGCACTGAATTGTGGGCCCACATCGGAGTCCCTATGAATCCACTGGAGATGATGTCTGAAACTTTATTCAAGATTCAAGATCACATGAAGTGTTAATACCACTTTACAATGCCTTGGTAAGGCCATACTTGGAACGCTGCATCCAGTTTTGTTCACCATGATGTAAAAAAGATGTTGAGACTCTAGAAAGACTACAGAGAAGAGCAACAAAGATGAATTCCAATATCTCAGGGGTTGCCACAAAGAAGAGGGAGTCAAGCTATTCTCCAAAGCACATGAAGGCAGGACAAGAAGCAACGGATGGAAACTAATCAAAGAGAGAAGCAACCTAGAACTGAGGAAAAACTTCCTGACAGTGAGGACAATTAACCAGTGGAACAACCTGCCTCCAGAAGCTGTGAATACTCCAACACTGGAAGTTTTTAAGAAAAGATTGGACAGCCATTTGTCTGAAATGCTATGGGGTTTCCTGCCTTAGCAGGGGGTTGGACTAGATGACCTCCAAGGTCCCTTCCCACTTTGTTATTATTAAGAAATTAAGTTAGCCCGGTGCTAAATACAGAATAAGGCTAAAGCAATGGTTTGAACCCAGCACAAAAGTTTTTCTACTAACAGAGCATACTTAGGTAAGGATTCGCTGTCACAGCACTCCTTCAAAAGAGTTCATTTTTCTCATAACGTCCTTCCTCGTCACTATGAGAAGAATACAGTCAGTCCTCTCAGTTCGTTTAGTAACTATTCGAAGTTACAAGGGCAGTGAAAAAGTGACTTATGATCTTTTTTTCACACACTTACTTGCAGCATCCCCATAGTCACTGGTCAAAATTCAGATTCTTGACAACCGTTTCATAATATACGACAGTTGCAGTGTCCCGGGGTCATGCAATCACCTTTTGCAACCTTCTGACAATCAAAGTCAACGGAAGAGTCAGATCCACTTAACAACCATGTTACTAACTTAACAATTGCAGTGACTCACTTAACTGTGTCCAGAACCTTCGTAAAATGGAGCAAAATTCACTTAACAACTGTCTCGCTTAGCAACAGATTTTTTTAAGCTCAATTGGGGTCATAAGTTGAAGATCCTTCTGTACTAACGCACCTAAGATTCAGTTCCATAATGATCTTCCAGTCTCCTGATAGCTAATCAGAGCAACACTTTTCAAGTATTTAGCAACTTCTGCAGGCTGGCACTTCAGAAGACTGCATTTCTCCCAGATTGCATCCCTATGGATTATGACATTTACACTTTGCAGAATGCTGTATTTTGAAATGAAAAAGGTTGCAACCTGTTCTTTTCTAGACTGCATATATATTTAGCATATTATCTCGAGCTGGTACTTATAGGTTGGTTTATAACCTGAGCTAAAAGCAACTATTTCATCTTGATACTGCAGGGTACAAATTAATACAAGAATGGCCCTTGGATGTTTGCGTGACCTCAAGCGAGCCACTATATTCCGTTCTGCTCCTACAAAACCAAAACAGACCCACTAAACCTTAGTAAGACCACACTTAGACTACTGCATCTAGTTTGGGTCACTGTATTATAAAAAAGATGTAGAGACTCTGCAAAGAGTGCAGAAAAGAGCAACAAAGATTAGGGGACTGAAGGTTAAATCAGGAATTGGGTATGTCTAGCCTAGCAAAAAGAAGGACTAAGAGTACATGATAGAAGTGTTCCAATATTTGAGGGGCTGCCACAAAGAAGAGGGGGCGGGGTTAATCTATTTTCCAAAGCACCTGAAGGCAGGACAAGAAGCAATGGATGGAAACTAAGCAAGAAGAGAAGCAACCTGGAACTACAGAGAAATTTCCTAACAGTGAGAACAATTATGCAGTGGCACAGGATAATTATCAAGATGGACAGTGATTAATATTTGTATGTTAATTATATGTAAGGGTGTAGATCTCTATATATGTTGTACATAAAGGTAAAGGTAAAGGTTCCCCCGCACATGTGTGCTAGTTGTTTCCGACTCTAGGGGCCGGTGCTCATCTCCGTTTCAAAGCCGAAGAACCAGCGCTTGTCCGAGGACGTCTCTGTGGTCATGTGGCCGGCATGACTAGACGCCAGAGGCGCACGGAACGCTGTTACCTTCCCACCGTAGTGGTCCCTATTTTTCTACTTGCATTTTTATGTGCTTTCGAACTGCTAGGTTGGCAGAAGCTGGGACGAGTAACAGGCGCTCACTCTGCTACGCGGCACTCGGGATTCGACCCGCCAAACTGCCGACCTTCTGATCGACAAGCTCAGCGTCCCAACCCACTGAGCCACCGCATCCCTCCTATGTTGTACATAGTATGTTTTAAATGTGTGTTATGCATGTGTACACTTGAGAGCAAGCAACTACATTTCATTTTTAATGTGTGCCGTGGTGCCCACAGGGAAAAAAAATGACAATAAAGGTTATCTGAATCTGAACAGCTTGCCTTCAGAAGTTGTGGATACTCCATCACTGGAGGCTTTTAAGTAGAGACTGGACAGCCAACTGTCTGATATGGTATCAGGGGGTTAGACTAGAAGACCTCCAAGGTCTCACCCAGCTCCATTATTCTGTCCTGTTTAATTTCACAGGATGAAGTAAATGCTGCCAGGAAGGTGCTAAGATGGTTGTGGAAATGGGGTTCAGAGGGAGAGAGATAACGTCTTTTCTCTACTGCTCATACCTTTTTTCTTCCTTTAAAATTGCACCTCCCGGCAACGCTTGCCTGTGTCTGAGAGAGCAATTTGGGCTGCTTTTGTCAAGTTAAGCTACTGTGTTTTTTATCGGAGGAACTGAAAGAATACACAGAAGTTCTTACATTTGCTCTTGTGCAAATGAAAAAAGATGAATGCTTTTGTCAGGAACGGCTCCAAGGAGAAGGAGCTGGAAATAAAAAATCTAAGCCAAGATTCATAATTGAGGGCTTAAAGCCTCATGATGGCAGGACGAAAAGAACCATTTGGGCTTCTATTAACGTGAACAGATTTACAATATGTTTTAACACAATGTTTCTGTTATTCCAAAATCTCTGCACCCTCTTTTGAAGCTCTCCACAATAAAACCCTGCTTGGTTTATCTCATCTTCCATTTCTACCGAGGGCTGAATAGACATTACCAAGCTTGCAAGCAGAGAAATAAAAAGAGAGTGCAAGTTGTGTCCTTCTTTGCAAAGAAAGTGCAATCTCTATTAATAAACCAGAATTTGATGCTACCATGTAGCTTCAACAACGGAAAAATTACAGGGGTCACTTGCTCAGACGTCTTAAATTTTAATAAATACGTGAAGATGCAGAAGACTGGCTGATGAAATACATCTTCTGCTAAAGAGACTGGCATATTGAGGAGGCTTGAGAAACCCCAAGAATCATCCCTGCAATGCAGGGCAGTCCTCGACTTACGACAGTTTGTTTAGTGACCATTGGAAGTTACAACGGCGCTGGAAAATGGTAACTTACGGCCGTTTTTCACACATATGAGGTTGTAGCCTCTCTAAAGTCATGTGAAGAAAATTCAAATGCTTGGCAACTGAGTCAACCTAGAACTAAGGAGAAACTGCCTGAGAGTTAGAACAATTAACCAGTGGAACAACCTGCCTCCAGAAGTGGTGAATGCTCCAACACTGGAAGTTTTTAAGAAGAGACTGGCCAGCCACTTGTCTGAAATGGTGTAGGGTTTCCTGCTTGAGCAGGGGGTTGGACTAGATGACCTCCAAGGTCCCTTCCAACATCATCATCATCATCATCATGATCATCATTATTATTATTATTATTATTATTATCATCATCATCATCATCATCATCATCATCATATTTATTTAACAGTTGCCGTAGTCCCGGGATCCTGTGATCACTTTTTGCCCCGAGCAGCATCAATGGTGAAGCCAGATTCACTTGACAATGGAGTCACAAACTTAACAGCTGCAGTCGTTTACTTAACAACTGTGGCAAGAAAGGTCGTAAAATGGGGCAAAATTCACTGAACAATTGTCTCGTTTAGCAACAAAATCTCTGGCCTAAATTGTGATCGTACATTGAGGAACTACCTCTGCCACCGATGAGGAGGAAGTCCTGAAGATGACTGTAATTATTATGGGCTAGCATCATATGTGTGGAAAAACGGCCGTAAGTTACCACTTTCCAGCGCCGTTGTAACTTCCAATGGTCACTAAACAAAGTGTCGTAAGTCGAGGACTGCCCTGCATTGCAGGGATGATTCTTGGGGTTTCTCAAGCCTCCTCAATATGCCAGTCTCTTTAGCAGGAGATGTATTTCATCAGCCAGTCTTCTGCATCTTCCCGTATTTATTAAAATTTAAGACGTCTGAGCAAGTGACCCCTGTAATTTTTCCGTTGTTGAAGCTACAAAAACTGGCTTGGCTAATTACAATGGAGCAGCTGCTGGAAATGACCTTGTGAACAGGCAAGAAAAACACTGGTGAAACCGCTTATCTCCCAAGATCAGGAGAGATTATTCCATCCACCCCCTCCTTTAAAATAAGTTCAGAAGTTAATTACACAGAACCGCTCAGATGGCTACATGGGAACCAGCCATCTTGAGGACCAACTGAGTGACAGGCCGAGCGTCACCCACGGAGGATCCTGGCCATGATCACTTTCGATACAGCTGCTGCTTTGGGGGCTGTCTCAACTTGGAACTGATTTTTTTTTCTAGAAGTTGGTAAAGAAAAAAAAAAGAAACATGGCAATTGGAGGGAGGCAATACCGATAGTCCTCGATTTACGACTAGTCGGACAGGTAGTTCTTGACTTACGCCTTTGTTATGACTTACCATAAAAAGGGGGGACTTAGGACTCGGATTCAAAGTTCTGACAGCCTCCTGCGGTCACATTTTGGGCACGTGGCAACACGCATTGCGTGGCTGCGTTTTATGACGGTTTTGTCGAAAACTGGAACTTCTGCTTTTTAGTTCACTTAAAAACAGGTTCATTTAACACCCATACAACCCCTGCATTCACTTAACTGCCAGAAAAAAGTAATAAAAATCAGATCATCGCATGACCAGCCTGTTTTAAAACTGTTATGACTTACAACCGTTACGACTGTAACCCACCACCTGTATAAAACCTATACACAAGCTCAAAAACTAACCCCACCCGTGAGTAGCTCATCCTCCTAAAATTCAATTTCGTATGGGAATTTTGCAAACAATGCAAACAAAAACGGGTTTTCAAAATGACCCAGCAGAACCAAAATATCTCTAAGTTTACCAGTTCAGCTGCACGCCTCTTCTTCATCTTAAATTTATTCTGTTCCGCTGAGCAGCACGTAACAATTTTGTGTTTTAGCAATATATACGAAAATCCACAAGCACATTACCTATACTTTTCCCTCAATGTAGGCATCCCTTCTTCCAGATGGAACACAAAACGTGGGGAAATGCATACATATCCTAGTGTACAACATGTTTGTTTTATATTCAACATAATTATCACTAAAATATAATTAACATATAATGTGATTAAAATAAGAATAAAACAAAGGTCAACTGTTACTCCAGAACTCATTTAGGGAACTTTTTAAGAAGTTTTAAGACTGGAAGATGAAGCACACTGAAAACCCAATGTATAAGGAAGGGGGAATAGCATGACTGTTCTTTATTACAACAGTATTCTGTAGTAATATTCTGTAATACCTGTGTTACAGGTAGACCTTGACATATGACCACAAATGGAACCAGAGTTTTCATTACTAAGCAATGTGGTTATTACCTGATTTTATGACTTTTTAGCCACAGTCGTTAAGTGAATCTACACAGTTGTTAAACAAATCCAGCTTTCTCCACTGACTTTGCTTGTCAGAAGCTGGCTGAAAAAGTCGCAAATGGCAATCACAGGCACCTGCGGCGCTGCAGTCATGATACATACATGTCAACTGCCAAGTGTTCAAATTTTGATCATGTGACTGTGAGGATGCTGTAATGGTCATTAAGCGGGAAGACTGGTTGTAAGTCCCTTTTTCAGTTGCTAAATTAATGGTTAGCAAGGACTATCTGTACATTATTAGTGGGCACATATAAGGATTTCTACATGTCTAATCAAGAGTTTTATTGAAAACTCTTCAGGCACGGCAACAACTCTTATTCTGCTGATAAAAGTTTGATTTCTCAGTAATGATAGGCTACTATGGGCATTAGTACTTTTAGACCAACTTATTACTGTTTGTTTTTATTATGATTTGACATGTTACAAGGATTCTTATTTCCTAAAATTGTGGGATGGTATTATATCCTATTAATTCAGTAAATGTTTATGTTTTGGAATACGTGTGTATTATTTCTCTTTTATATGTTCCTTTTTTCCTACATAGTAAAACAATCACATTTTTTTTTTAAAAAAAAAGCCTATCATAATTTATTCGGGGAAAAAAGATATATCTGAATTTAGATGACCACTTACATTTATTCCACCCAAAGATAGAGGGAAAAAGTTAAATATGCAAGCAGAAACCCAGTGAAATACCCGTCTTCCACACTATATGAATGTAATTGTAATTAATCCTGGAGATATCTTTCCTCCAATAAAAGTATACATTTGATATATGTGTGTATGAGTATGCATTTACATATATGTGCCTATACACAGTAGCTAGAAGCCACACTCCCCCCACCCAAACAGAGGCGAGACAAAACAATTAACTAATATTAATTTAGTTAATAAAATGTATTTAAAAACTAATTGACTGTTAAATAAGGCACAATATATCCCCTTCTGCTTTGGTTTCTCTCACACACAAGCACATAATCCATCCTTCCAAGAGACAGAGCAAAAAGGCGAGGGGGAAAAACAGGGATACAAATAGAGTGAGCGAAAGGGAAAGCTGCATTGGGAAGGGTTAAAAAAAAAAAGACCAGGAGGGTGACATTATAGCAATGTTTTTGCTATGATTTGTCTTCCTTGTTGCTTTAAACCTGATTATCTCAACTCTGTGATCCTCCTAGATTTGCAGTCAACTGAACACTTCGTGAAACAGCCACATAAACCTTGGAAAAGATATTCAAATACCGTGATGCGTCCAAATCCACACAGATGAGAATCAAGTAAGCAATACGTATTCCCCGTGACAGTCTACCGGAGCAAAAGCGGAGGAAGCAGGATAAGAAGAGTATTGATGTTTTTTCAACACAGGTTTTGGACAAGACTCCTGACAATAAAAGTAGTCCTCGACTTATTTAATTTTAATTTAATTTATTAATATTTCTATACCGCCCTTCTCCCGAAGGACTCAGGGCGGTGTACAGGGCAAGAATAAAACACAGAGATTTACAAAAAATAAAAGATAATTAAATACATGCCCGATTAAAAATACAATTAATACATGGTAAAAACCCCAATAAAAATAGTAAAAAGACCCCACTAATCCCCCCTCAGGCCAGGCCGGCTTACTCGAACAAGTATGTTTTCAGATCGCGGTGAAAGGAGCGAAGATCGGGCACCGTCCGGAGCTCAACCGGTAACTGGTTCCATAGCTCCGGGGCGCCCACAGAGAAGGATCTCCCCCTGGGGGCCACCAGTCGACATTCTCTGACCGGTGGCACCCTGAGGAGACCCTCTCAGTGGGAACGCACAGGGCGGAGGGAAGTAGACGCCGGCAGCAGGTGTTCCCTAAGGTACTCCGGACCCCTGCCATGTAGGGCTTTAAACACCATTACTAGTACCTTGAATCTCACCCGGAAGACAACTGGCAACCAATGCAGCTCACGGAGCAGAGGTGTGACATGGGAGTATCGGGAGACTCCCAACACAACTCTCGCGGCTGCATTCTGTACCAGTTGGAGCCTCCGGGTGGTCCTCAAGGGAAGCCCCATGTAGAGAGCGTTACAGTAGTCTAGACGAGAGGTCACGAGCGCGTGAGTGACCGTGCATAAATCATCCCGGCTTAGATAGGGCCGCAACTGGCGCACCAGGTGAACCTGGGCGAAAGCCCCCCTAGTCACAGCCACCATGTGATCTTCCAAGGTGAGCCGTGAATCTAGGAGGACTCCCAAGTTGCGAGCCCTATCTACGGGGGGTAATAATTCACCCCCCATAGAAAGAGATGGAATATCCGAATAGACCCGGGATGAAGGTATGCAAAGCCACTCGGTCTTGTCGGAGTTGAGTTGAAGTCTGTTCCTCCCCATCCAGACCCGAACCGCCTCCAGGCAACGGGACATCACGTTGAGGGCATCACTGGGGTGGTTTGGGGTTGAAAGAAAAAGCTGGGTATCATCAGCATACTGATGATACCCAACTCCAAAGCCACGAATGATCTCACCCAGCGGTTTCATGTAGATGTTGAACAGGGGAGGCGAGAGGACCGACCCCTGAGGAACTCCACAAACGAGAGGCCTCGAGGTCGACCTCTGCCCTCCTGTATGATGAGTTGCTTAGCAACCATTCGAAGTTGCAAAGGCCCTACCTGGTGCTCCTTATGAAACAGATTCTGACAATTTGGGGTGGGGGGTGTTGTTGTTTGCAAATTCATGATCGCACTTCAGGCATTCAACAACTGGTTCACATTTACAACCGTTTGCATCACCCCGCAGCCATGTGACCACGTTTTACGACAGTTTCGACAAAAAAACAGTAGCTCCTTCCAGTTTTCAGCAAAAATTGGCCCCAGCAAACCGTGAGTTCACTTAATCAACAATCACGGTGTTTGTTTAACACCTATCATAAAGTCATAAAATCAGAGGTCATGTGAATGACCAGGTTTACGGCCATTATGACTTAGGACGGTAATGGAGACATTACCATCGTTAACACAAGAATTACTTGCACTGTGGACAAACAAATTGATGAATCATTGAACAAATCAAACCAGAGTCTTCAATCAAGGCACAAAAGATCAGGATCAAATTACACCAATAGCAATAGCACTTATATACCGCTTTGCAGTGCTTTACAGTCCTCTCTAAGCAGTTTACAGGGTCAACACATGGCCCCCAACAATCTGGGTCTTCATTTTACCGAACTGGGAAGGATGGAAGGATAAGTCAACCTTGAGCCAGTCAGGATCAAACTTCTGGCTGTAGGCAGAGTTTGCCCACAATATTGCATTCTAACCAAGGTGCCACCACTGCGCTATTATCCTACTTTGGACCCATTATTTGAAGACCAGCTCTCTGGAAAAGACTTTATTTATTTATTTATTTATTTATTTATTCAATTTATATACCGCCCTTCTCCCGTAGGACTCAGGGCGGTTCACAAGGTTTTTTTTTTAAAAAAAAAACAATACAACAATTACAAAACTTAAAATCAATTAAAAAGATTATATAGACCTTGCAATAAAACCCCAGTTAAAAAACAGTTAAAATCCCAATTAATATGCTCGGACCAGGCCAGAGAGCTCAAAGAGCCAGGTCTTCAGGTCCCGGCTGAATGAGCGGAGGTCAGGGGCAGTCCTAAGCTCCACAGGCAGCTGGTTCCAAAGGGCAGGCGCACCCACAGAGAAGGCCCTCCCCCTGGGTATTGTCCGCCGGCAATCTTTTACCGGCGGTACCCTGAGGAGACCCTCCCTGTGGGAGCGCACAGGACGAAGGGAGCTTGATGCCGGCAGCAGGTGTTCCCTCAGATATCCCGGACCCAAGCCATTCAGAGCTTTATAGGCTTTGATGCTGGGAAAGGTGGAAAGAAAGAGAAGGAAGAGGATGAGCAGCAGAAAGGTTGATGGGCTCAGTTAGAGAGCAGATGAGTGGACCCAGTCACCAACCGATTGTTGACAGACTTGAAGGAACAGGTTAAGGATTGATCATCATGGAGAAGATCTGTCTACGTTGTTGCTAAGGGTTGAAAACCACTTTGTGGCACATATACAATCAATCAAACACTCTTTCTACGGTAAAAGCTGCCCGGAGTCACTAAAAGTGAGTTGGCCTATATATATAAATCTTCTTAAATAAATAAAAGCAACTTCTCCTTTCAACACTCTACTCCTGCTAAGCTTCATTTAGATAGTGTTTGTCTGTATGCAATGACTCTAACCACACGTGTAAGATATACTCTTATCAGAATATAAGCAATAAGGTTTTATCCAACTGTTTTCTCCTAGGAGAAAGGAAATGTTTCAAGAAACGAGACTGATTAGTGCCAATCACACTGTGACCTCTGCATCCGTTGCTAAATATCATGATCCCCCCCCCCTCCAAGTTGTTTCTAAGACAAATAATTGAAGTGGGAGGATTAAAATCCCTCCGGAACACAGAAAGAAATCGGTGTAGATACCTGAAACCCAAACAATTAGAAGCTGCTCCCAGGGAAACTGGGTCTCAACAACAACGGCTCTCTGTGGCATACAATTATCCCCATGGCAAAATTACTTTGCCTAACTGGAATGGATGGCTCACTCTTTCCAGGCAAACAGTTTGCTAGATAATTTGCTGCAGCTTTTTCTGGCCAGAATTTGGAGGAAATGTCATCTCTTTCTGAGGACTTTTGGTTTAAGAGAGGACCTCTTGACTATGCAAACCATGGAGAGTAAAAACTGTTCTCATTGCCAAATTAGCAACAATAATACAGACTACATAATATAGATATTACGTAGTTTGTAACAGTGGAATAATATACAGGGAGTCCTCGACTAATGACAAACATTGAGCCCAGCATTTCTGTTGCTAAACGAAACAGCTGTTAAATGCGTTTTGCCCCACTTTGCGACCTTTCTTGCCACTGCTGCTAAGTGAATCACCGCAGTTGCTAAGCTAGTAACACGGTTGTTAAGTGAATCGGGCTTCCCCATTGACTTTCCTTGTCAGAAGGTTGCAAAAAGTGATCACATGACCTGATCCCGTCATAAATAGAAGCCAATTGCCAAGTGTCCAAATTTTGATCGTGTCACCATGGGGATTCTGCAACGGTTGTGTGAAAAATGGTCATAAGTCACTTTTTCCAGTGCCTTTGTAACTTCGAACGGTCATTAAACAAATGATTATAAGTTGAGGACTGCCAGTACCAAGTTCCTTTAACTGTTCTTCAAAGGATTTGGCCTCCAAGGTGCTCATCCAACCACCTATATACCAATTTCGTACCCGACCAGCTTCAGTAACAATACTGCACATTATTCCTTATATGGAGTAAGCCAATCTGGCGGTATCCAGAGGTTTTTAAGTAATATCTCAAGAAATATAAGCGTGCTGTAAGCATTCTGGGTATTATACTCAGTGGTGGGATTCAAATATGTGAACAACCGGTTCTCTGTGTGGATGCCGCTTCCGGAAGTCCATTCTTGGACTGGGCAACAAAAAATTAGCTACCGGTTCTGCCGAAGTGGTGCGAACTGGCTGAATCCCATCACTGATTATAGTCCATAACATCTGGACAACACGGGACAGCCTAAATCTGTTACAATCGTGTCCTAGAATCAATATATATCCACTGAATTTTGAACCTGCTTCAGATTTAGCTAATATTGAAGAGATGTAGAAATAAGCAGACTTTCAATATGCCTTTTCTAGCCTGGAAATCTGTAGACTTGTTCTCAAAAGTGGGAAATGTAATGCCTTCAATGTTATAAACTTCTCCCGAAGTACAGGTAGTCACCAACTTACAACCATTCGCTTAGTGGCCTTCAAAGTTACAACAGCACTGAAAAAAAGTGACTGACAACTGGTCCTCGCATTTGCAACCCCTGCAGCATCCCCATGGTCACATCACCCAAACTTGAGAACTTGCCAACTGGCATGCGTTTACAAGGGATGCAGCACGCCAGGATGTTGTGATCGCCATTTGCAACCTTCCCAGCCAGCATCTGACAAGCAAAGACTACGAAGGAAGCTAGATTCACTTAAATGGCCACACAATTTAGTTAACTGCGGTGATTTGCTTAACAACCGTGGCAGAAAAGATCGTAAAACTGAGTGCTCACTTAACAACCACCCAGCTTAGCAAATGGAAATTCTGGCCCCAACTGTGATTGTTAAGTCGAGGACTAGCTGTTCTTCATACTATTCTGTATGCCGTTCCTGAAAAAGGGTATTGTGGGATAGGAAGAGGTACAAAAATAGCACATCCAAAATGATGAAGGGTCCAGAGCAGAGGCAGCGTCTGGAACTCTTCAGCACACAGGTAGTAGAAATATAAGAGAGGGGCATTAAATCATATGTGGCATGAAAAATGTGGAGCAAAAATATTTCTCCTTCTCTCTCAATGTTCGAAATTGGGTCATCCATTAAAACTAAAAAGAGGCCGGAAGTTCAGGAGCAATTAAAGGAAACGCTTCTTTACGCCACCGTAGTCAAACTGTGGGATTTGTTGTAATTAGATGTTTTTGCTCGGTGGGATGATTTTAAAGAGATCTGAGCCAATTCACCACAAAGTGGCCTATCTGAAGCTTCTAGTTCTGATGGCTGCAAAATTACAGACAGCATCAGCTGCTCGGGAGCAATAAAAGAAGAATCTATTCTTCTCCTGTCCATCCTCTGTAATTCTGTAATTTGACAGAAGCCGTTTTGGGGACGTTGCTTCAGTCCAGTACCAATCCCTGCTGGAGAGGGGAGATAGTAATATACCGTATATACTTGAGTATAAGCCGAATTTTTCAGCCCACTTTTTGGGTTGAAAAATTCCACTTCGGCTTATACTCCAGTCAACAAAAAAAACTTACCGAGGACTTGTGCGCGGCCGAGGCTTTGGTGCTTCCGGGATTGCGCGCACCTCTCCCAAGCAGCCGCCGTCCGGAGACCTGCCGAAGTTTGGGGAGGTTTGGGGAGGTGCGCGCGCACCTCCCCAAACCTCCCCAAATGTCGGCAGGTCTCCGGATCTCCGTGCCTTGCCTGCCTGCTTCTTTCCGCTGCGGAAAGAAGCAGGCAGGCAGGTCACGGAGATCCGGAGACCTGCTGACGTTTGGGGAGGTTTGGGCACCTCCCCAAACCTCCCCAAACGTCGGCAGGTCTCCGGATCTCCGTGCCTTGCCTGCCTGCTTCTTTCCGCTGCGGAAAGAAGCAGGCAGGCAGGTCACGGAGATCCGGAGACCTACTGATGTTTGGGGAGGTTTGGGCACCTCCCCAAACCTCCCCAAACGTCGGCAGGTCTCGGGATCTCCGTGCCTTGCCTGCCTGCTTCTTTCCGCAGCGGAAAGAAGCAGGCAGGCAAGGCACGGAGATCCCGAGACCTGCCGACGTTTGGGGAGGTTTGGGGAGGAGATCCGGAGACCTGCCGACGTTTGGGGAGGTTTGGGGAGGTGCCCAAACCTCCCCAAACGTCAGCAGGTCTCCGGATCTCCGTGACCTGCCTGCCTGCTTCTTTCCGCAGCGGAAAGAAGCAGGCAGGCAAGGCACGGAGATCCGGAGACCTGCCGACGTTTGGGGAAGTTTGGGGAGGTGCCCAAACCTCCCCAAACGTCAGCAGGTCTCCGGATCTCCTCCCCAAACCTCCCCAAACGTCGGCAGGTCTCCGGATCTCCGTGCCTTGCCTGCCTGCTTCTTTCCGCTGCGGAACAAAGCAGCCTGAACGAAGCAGGCTGCTTCTTTCCACTGCGGAAAGAAGCAGCCTTCTTTCCGCAGCGGAAAGAAGCAGCCTGCCTGCTTCTTTCCGCTGCGGAACGAAGCAGCCTGAACGAAGCAGGCTGCTTCTTTCCGCTGCGGAAAGAAGCAGCCTTCTTTCCGCAGCGGAAAGAAGCAGCCTGCCTGCTTCTTTCCGCTGCGGAACGAAGCAGCCTGAACGAAGCAGGCTGCTTCTTTCCGCTGCGGAAAGAAGCAGCCTTCTTTCCGCAGCGGAAAGAAGCAGCCTGCCTGCTTCTTTCCGCTGCGGAACGAAGCAGGCTGCTTCTTTCCGCTGCGGAACGAAGCAGCCTGAACGAAGCAGGCTGCTTCTTTCCACTGCGGAAAGAAGCAGCCTTCTTTCCGCAGCGGAAAGAAGCAGCCTGCCTGCTTCTTTCCGCTGCGGAACGAAGCAGCCTGAACGAAGCAGGCTGCTTCTTTCCACTGCGGAACGAAGCAGCCTTCTTTCCGCAGCGGAAAGAAGCAGCCTGCCTGCTTCTTTCCGCTGCGGAACGAAGCAGCCTGAACGAAGCAGGCTGCTTCTTTCCGCTGCGGAAAGAAGCAGCCTTCTTTCCGCAGCGGAAAGAAGCAGCCTGCCTGCTTCTTTCCGCTGCGGAACGAAGCAGCCTGCCTGCTTCTTTCCGCTGCGGAACGAAGCAGCCTGAACGAAGCAGGCTGCTTCTTTCCACTGCGGAAAGAAGCAGCCTTCTTTCCGCAGCGGAAAGAAGCAGCCTGCCTGCTTCTTTCCGCTGCGGAACGAAGCAGCCTGAACGAAGCAGGCTGCTTCTTTCCGCTGCGGAAAGAAGCAGCCTTCTTTCCGCAGCGGAAAGAAGCAGCCTGCCTGCTTCTTTCCGCTGCGGAACGAAGCAGCCTGCCTGCTTCTTTCCGCTGCGGAACGAAGCAGCCTGAACGAAGCAGGCTGCTTCTTTCCACTGCGGAAAGAAGCAGCCTTCTTTCCGCAGCGGAAAGAAGCAGCCTGCCTGCTTCTTTCCGCTGCGGAATGAAGCAGCCTGAACGAAGCAGGCTGCTTCTTTCCGCTGCGGAACGAAGCAGCCTGCCTGCTTCTTTCCGCTGCGGAACGAAGCAGCCTGCCTGCTTCTTTCCGCTGCGGAACGAAGCAGCCTGAACGAAGCAGGCTGCTTCTTTCCACTGCGGAAAGAAGCAGCCTTCTTTCCGCAGCGGAAAGAAGCTGCCTGCCTGCTTCTTTCCGCTGCGGAACGAAGCAGCCTGAACGAAGCAGGCTGCTTCTTTCCACTGCGGAAAGAAGCAGCCTTCTTTCCACAGCGGAAAGAAGCAGCCTGCCTGCTTCTTTCCGCTGCGGAACGAAGCAGCCTGCCTGCTTCTTTCCGCTGCGGAACGAAACAGCCTGAACGAAGCAGGCTGCTTCTTTCCACTGCGGAAAGAAGCAGCCTTCTTTCCGCAGCGGAAAGAAGCAGCCTGCCTGCTTCTTTCCGCTGCGGAACGAAGCAGCCTGAACGAAGCAGGCTGCTTCTTTCCACTGCGGAAAGAAGCAGCCTTCTTTCCGCAGCGGAAAGAAGCAGCCTGCCTGCTTCTTTCCGCTGCGGAACGAAGCAGCCTGAACGAAGCAGGCTGCTTCTTTCCGCTGTGGAAAGAAGCAGCCTTCTTTCCGCAGCGGAAAGAAGCAGCCTGCCTGCTTCTTTCCGCTGCGGAACGAAGCAGCCTGCCTGCTTCTTTCCGCTGCGGAACGAAGCAGCCTGAACGAAGCAGGCTGCTTCTTTCCGCTGCGGAAAGAAGCAGCCTTCTTTCCGCAGCGGAAAGAAGCAGCCTGCCTGCTTCTTTCCGCTGCGGAACGAAGCAGCCTGCCTGCTTCTTTCCGCTGCGGAACGAAGCAGCCTGAACGAAGCAGGCTGCTTCTTTCCACTGCGGAAAGAAGCAGCCTTCTTTCCGCAGCGGAAAGAAGCAGCCTGCCTGCTTCTTTCCGCTGCGGAACGAAGCAGCCTGAACGAAGCAGGCTGCTTCTTTCCGCTGCGGAAAGAAGCAGCCTTCTTTCCGCAGCGGAAAGAAGCAGCCTGCCTGCTTCTTTCCGCTGCGGAACGAAGCAGCCTGCCTGCTTCTTTCCGCTGCGGAACGAAGCAGCCTGAACGAAGCAGGCTGCTTCTTTCCACTGCGGAAAGAAGCAGCCTTCTTTCCGCAGCGGAAAGAAGCAGCCTGCCTGCTTCTTTCCGCTGCGGAATGAAGCAGCCTGAACGAAGCAGGCTGCTTCTTTCCGCTGCGGAACGAAGCAGCCTGCCTGCTTCTTTCCGCTGCGGAACGAAGCAGCCTGAACGAAGCAGGCTGCTTCTTTCCACTGCGGAAAGAAGCAGCCTTCTTTCCGCAGCGGAAAGAAGCAGCCTGCCTGCTTCTTTCCGCTGCGGAATGAAGCAGCCTGAACGAAGCAGGCTGCTTCTTTCCACTGCGGAACGAAGCAGCCTGCCTGCTTCTTTCCGCTGCGGAACGAAGCAGCCGGCGGCGGAGGCTTGCAGAACGGCGGATCGGCTTATACTCAAGTCACCAACTTTTTCCAGTTTTTGGGGGTGAAATTGGGGGTCTCGGCTTATACTCGAGTCGGCTTATACTCAAGTATATACGGTAATCCACCATGATTACATGCCTCTAATCTTCTTTGAAAGCCCTCAAATGACCTGCAATTCTCCCAGAACTAGCAAACCCATTGCCCCATTAAAAGGTAATGAGATTATACTCAAGGCACGGGCACCATGGCAGCTATGCCAACCTCAGGTGTTTTGAGGTCTACATTGCCATGTGCCATCAAGTCAGTGTTGATTCTTCACAACCAGATCGATAAGGTTTTCTCCCTAATGGTTTCTTCAAGTTGCCCAAAGGTGGACTCACTGCCATTGTAGTGGAGTCCACTGACGCTGCTCTTGGTCTTCCTCTTCTTCTCTTTCCTTCTAACTTCTAACTAAAATCTACTCCAAATAAGGTGTTTAAAAGGTAAAGGTTCCCCCGCACATGCGTGCTAATCGTTTCCGATTCTAGGGGCCGGTGCTCATCTCCGTTTCAAAGCCGAAGAGCCAGCGCTTGTCCGAGGACATCTCCGTGGTCATGTGGTCGGCATGACTAGACGCCAAAGGCACACGGAACGCTGTTACCTTCCCACCGTAGTGGTCCCCATTTTTCTACTTGCATTTTTACGTGCTTACGAACTGCTAGGTTGGCAGAAGCTGGGACGAGTAACAGGCACTCACTCCGTTACGCGGCACTCGGGATTCAACCCGCCAAACTGCCGACCTTCTGATCGACAAGCTCAGCATCCTAACCCACTGAGCCACCGCGTTTAAAGTATGGTAATTTCAGCCGGGCCATTTGTGCTGGTAGTAAGAACGCTGAGTTGATTCCACTGTTTGTTTTCTTGGCTGTCAATCAGAATGGAGCTGGAAGGAATCTTGGAGGTCTTCTAGTCCAACCCCTTGCTCATGCAGGAGATCTTATACCATTTCAGATAAGTGACTGTTTAGCCTTAAAAACCTCCAATGACAGCAAGCTGTTCCAATGGTTAATTGTTAAATAGTTTCTCCTTGTCCATGGTATATTCAGGAGTCTTCTTCAAAACCAAAGTCCAAAAATGTCAACCCTCCAGTGATGGAGCACCCACAACTTCAGGAGGCAAGCTGTTCTATTGATTGATCATTCTCACTGTCAGGAAATTCCTCATTTCCAGGTTGAACCTGCCTCTGAGGAGCTTCCACCCATTGCTTCTTGTCCTGCCCTTTGTACTATGGAAAATAAATTGACACCCTCTGCTCCATGACAGTCTTTCAAGTATTGGAAGATGCTATCATGTCTGCCCTGAGCCTTCCCTTCATTAGGCTAAACATGTCTAGTTCATCATATGATTTAGCCTCGAGATCCCTTATCATTTTTGTTGCTCTTCTCTGTACTCCTTCTAGGGCCTCAACATCTTTTTTTGTATTATGGTGACCAGAACCGGATGCAGTATTCCAAGCGTGGTCTTACCCAAACAGTATAAAGCTGTACTCTCACTTCCCATGATCTTGTTGCTATTCTTCCGAGTCGTGGTGGTGCAGTGGATAGAAGGCAGTATTGCAGGCAAACTCTGCCCATAGCCAGGAGTTCGATTCTGACCAGCTCAAAGTTGACTCAGCCTTCCATCAGTAAAATGAGGACCCAGATTGTTGGGGGCAATATGCTAACATTGCAAACCACGTAGAGGGGGGCTGGAAACCCCAGTGAAGCAATATACCAGTCTATGTGCTATTGCTATTGCTTCTGTTGAGGCAGCCTAGGACTGCTTTTGTTTTTATAGCAGCTGCAGCACACTGCTGGCTCATACTTAAGCAGTAATCCACCAAGTCACCTAAATCAGGGCTTTTCAACCTTTTCACCCACTGTACTACTTTTAGGATATGGCAACATCTGAGTACCACCTTGCAAGGTGTCAAAAAATTTATGACCAAAAAAAGAAAAAAAAGAAAAAAGTGATGAAGTACAGGTAGTCCTCGACTTACAACAGTTCACATAGTGATTGTTCGAAGTTACAATGGCACTGAAAAAAGTGCCCCCCAAGCCACAGCTGAGCAAGACACCTGCCTGCCTGCCCGGTGGTGCTCTTCCTCTTGTCCAAGGTTTTCATTGTTGTGAGCATTTCTGTTGAGGATTGGCAGCGGGGGTGGGGTGGGGTGTGTTTGGTTTTTACTCCCCCGTCTGCTGGGTGGTTGCAGCAGGTTTTGGTCACTTCACATGACCCTGGGACACTGTGACCGTCATAAATATGAATCAGTTGCCAAGCATCTGAATGTAAATCACAAGACCCTGGAGATGCTGCAACATTCCAGCTGATCAGCGCTTCTTCTGGGCTCAGCAGAAGCACCAGGATCAGCGCCGAGCTCCAGTTGGAGCCTGGTGCTGATCCTGGCGCTTCCGCTGAGCCCTGACATCCCTGCAGCTCCAGCCATCTTACTCAGGCTTGTGCAGTGCTGCGACCGGTTCAGCTCATTCCCCTCCCTCGTTACCACTTTTCTAGGATGGTCGCGTATCACCTGCCAGGTGCCAATGTACCACAGGTGGTACCCGTGCCACTGGTTGAAAAGCCCTGACCTAAATCCTTCTCACAGTTGCTACTGTTGAGCCAGGTACCTCCTATTCTTTGCCTTTTCCTGTCCCGCTCTCATGGCTGTCTGCAATATTCTGAGACTTGAGGTCCACAGATTGTCAAGTTGCCAAGGTTGCCAAACACTGGTTTACATTATCGTAGTTCTGCAACTATAGAGCTAAGATAGCCTGAATTGATAATATAGGCTTTTATTATGGCAAAAAGGATGACAGTTGCTTTTAGCTGTACGTACGTGCACATTAGTGGAGAGTTCTGCAAGCTTGCCTTATCATATACAACCTGCTACAACATTGATGGGCCAGACTTTGTCTTATCCACAAAACCACTTCCCCTGTTCTAAAAATAGGAAGAAGGAAGATACTAACCAGAGCTTGGCTGAAGTCAATCACAGATCCTTCCTCCTTGTTCAAATAAATATTGAAATACAGAAAGGAAGGAAAGGACAAAGAATGAGTCATTTCCCCCCCCCCTTTTATTAAACCGTTATAAATCTTGAGCCATTATATTGTTTCAATACAGTGTTGTTGATAGGATGTTGTTAAAGATGATTGACATTCATATATATATATATATATATATATATATATATATATATATATATATATATATATATATATATAGGCAACTTAGAGGATTGAAAATAACGAAGAGGAAGAAGAAAATCTATCAATATCAAGAAGTATCGTTTATGATGTCAATATTACAGGCATAAAAATAATAAAGGTAAAGGAATCCCTGTGGATTTTACTCCACTAGTTGTTGCCGACTATACGGGTCGATGCTCATCTTCATCTCAAGGCTATTGAGCCAGCACTGTCCAAAGACATTTCATGTGGTCATGTGGCCAGCATGACATCGCAGAGTGTTGTTACCTTCCCACCAAATTCGTACCTATTTATCTACTCGCATTTGCATGCTTTCAAATTGCTAAGTTGCTAGGAGCTGGGGCGAGGACAGGAGCTCACCCCATTGCATGGTGCTTGAGTTTCGAACGGTGGCTGATGGCTTTCCAGCCGCCAAGCCAGCATCTTAACCACTGAGCCAACCATCACGCCACCGCTGTAAAATAATCAAGGCAGGATACAAATCAATCAATCAATAAATTATGCCTAGTAGGAAAAGTTGTGGTTTCATTTCAAATTTAAATTTCAAGATTTTCTTCATTGTACTTTTCCAATACTTTGGAGTTCTTTTTACATGTCCACCCCATGTGGTCAAACATTCCTTTCCAATATTCATTATTGCATGATTTGTCTATCTCAGGTGTTATTGATGGAGTTGTGTACCCTCTATAAAACAATTTGCACCAATTTTCCTTCAGGCTATAACTTGATGTAAATTTTATAGATTTAATCCACAAATCCCATTGTTGTATAATGACGGTTTCTTTAAAATTGTGCTTCCACTTTGACATACAGTTTTTGGCTGGTTCTGTCTCTGTGTCATTGCTAAGGAAGAATATGTAATGAACCAATTTTTAACTAGATAATTATTAAAATGTGTGAACAAAGCGAAACATCCAACCAAAACATCGAAATCTGCCTTCAATTTGAATCTTACCTCGCCTGGTTTCAGAAAGCTAAACAGAGTCAGACGTCATTGGAAACGGCCAGAAAATCCCAAGTGTGTGAAGTGAAAACAAAAAAGAGAATCCAGGGAAAAAGCAAACAGAACACTATTTCCATTATAATGTCCATAATATGGACATGCCCAAAAAGTCACTAGCAGTCAAGCTTCTGATAAAGACTCATTGAAAAGCAAAGTGGAGATCTCATTTGATGCTGCTGGCAATCTATGCTTTATTTACATTCGTTCATGCGCGGGCTTTCATTTGCTTTGTCTCAATAAACAGGCCTGGAGGCTTCCATTCCTGTTCCCAGTTCAGCTCCTTCTATTAAAAATGTTCTACACACAAATGTAGCTCTTTAAAATGCACTTTAAATAGGAGATCTTCACCATAAACCAGTGTTTCCCAACTCTGGGAACTTTAAGAAGTGTGTACTTCAATTCCCCATGCTGGATGGGGAATTATGGGAGTTGAAGTCCCTGTATCTTAGAGTTTCCAAGGTTGGGAAACAGTACAGTCAACACTTAGGGTTTCCTGCGCAAAGTTTCAACCGACTGACACAAAACCCCGTTTTGTCTGAAAAACATGGCTGGATCTCTGAAAGTAAATGGTAACCTATGCGATAATAAAAGGCACGTCAGGAAAATTATTACAAGTGCTTAAACTGCACATGGCCAATTTTTTTTTAAAATCCCATTTATATCCCGCCCTTCTCCGAAGACTCAGGGCGGCTTACAATTTAAAGCACAAATCAAGGTGCTTAGCAATAGCCTTCATTCTATGTAATTTTACTCTGATACAGGTAGTCCTTGACTTACAGCCAGTTGCTTAAAGACCATATGAAGTTACAACAGACCTATCTGAGGGCTACTTACAACCCAGATTTGAAATTGTGACAGTTCTTTCCCCTCCTCCCAATCATCAAGTGACTGGACTTTGGGCACCTGGCAACTGGGCTGCATTTACGGCTCTTTGATTCCTGCTGCCACACGACGATCATCACACTTACCACGGTTTTACCAAAAACCAGCAAACGTCTGGTTTTCAGCAAAACTGCACACATAGCAAACCGCTGGTTCATTTAACAACCATGGCTTAATCTGCTTAATAACTGCAGCAAACAATTTTACAATTGCATCATTCACATACCACCACAAATAGTCATAAAATTGGGCCGGTCATGGGTCCAGCCCATTTCACAATCATTGTAATGTACCACCGTGATGGGCAGGCTCCATTACAGTCATAAATCAAGGACTACCTACACCTGAGAGCCGATGGGGGAGAAAGAGGAACTTCCTTCCCTCCCTCCCTCCCTCTTACTTCTTATGCCACCACAATCAAAAAGGGTTATTTGACGGCTTACGAAACACAGGTACAGATTAAAAATTTTTTTAACAAACAGAAACAATTCAACCCTAGAACAACAGAAAAATATAAGCCACACAAATTACGTGCTACAAAAAAGATAAATAAAAATACAGAAATATTTATGTTATTTATCTGGGGGGGGGGAAGTGTTTGAGCCATCATACCAGAGCAGGTATATTACACATGACTTTGAAATACAGAATTGGCCAGGCAGATGGTGTTGGTTGGTTGGTTGGTTTGTTTTTAATAAAGAAACAGAATGAGAAGTATTGTTCTTTTAACCTCCCAACAGGCATAGCATCCCGCACGAGTCTGAGTGTATTTCACACCAGTGAAAATTGATTGCTGGCTAATGCCTAGGTGTGATGTCTAGCTAGCAAGAGTTGAATGTCTCGTACCCAATCAGAGACGTTAAATTGGAAGGTAAAGACCTCAATTTGTGTCATGGCTGAGCCCCAGAAGGTTTTCGGTTATCCGAGCCCAGCTATGGAGGATGCACGAAGAAGAAGCAGGTCAAACATCTGCCTTGCAAACACAAATGGGGTTTTTTCCCCCCCTCATTGCAAAGAGAAAAATTGTGTGCTTTGGTACCTGAGGGCTAACCTCAATCTGAAGCCCAATTCTCATTCCTTAGAACTGAACCCCGGCAAGCTGTGCCAGGATTGACCGGCAATGTGCAAAACCAGCTCTCTGATTCCAATCAGGTTTGTGTGAAAATGACAATTTTAGGACCCAAGTCCTAAGAATAATTTAGAGGCTTTGAAACCCGTAGCCAAATTAATCAGACATCTACTCGAGATCATTTAATGTGGGTGAGTTATCCCCTTAACACCTTTTAATGATGAAGCATTATCCACAATCACATTGATTAGCCAGTGTAGTTTCTCTTCCCCCCCCCCCAACTACTATCACCCCTTACGACACAGGGACAAACCGGCAATTCTAATTTCTTTCAAAATTATGGGCATGCATCTGAGTTCTCCACATTAATTAACACGGCCTGCCAAGGACGTGATCTCACATTCGGAAAGGGCATTTAATAAATAGGATTCGGAATTCTAAACTGCTTTTTAAACTTTCCACTCCCTTTTCAGATCGGGACGCTTTTGACATCTGTTTAGGAAATCACCAAACCTAATTTTCTTATCCAGCTTTAAAGAGACCTGGGTGTTTCCTTTCCTCTCAATGGTGCTGAAAGTCCCTTACAGAAGATCAATCAGCCAGATTTGACTAAGGGGGGGGGGGGGAATGGGGAGGAGGAGAGACAAGAGAGCAAGAGGGAGGGGGGAGGGTAAGGCTAAAGCAAGCTCTTCATTTTACAAACAATGAAAAAAAGGCAAGCTTTTGTCCCTAGGAAGTTCACACAAAGTCATACATCACACATTTGACATGTTTACTCCTGAAGCCACTGAGGTCTCAAAGGGTTTCAGAAACTAGGAGCCAACAAGGAATTTTTCATTAACAACTCAGGGCAGAAATCAATGTTCCCCCAGTGTCATGTTATTTCAAAGGAAGTGGGAGGGGGGCGCAGCAAGGGGGGAACCAAAAGAAGTTGAAAAATGCCCCATGCAAAAAGTATCTGACTCCCTGCCAAGAAATCTCCCACACTCACAAGAACTCCTCACTTCAAGAATGACAGTTCCCCACTCTAAAGCCCTTAATTGTCCCTAATAAATTACCTACAGGTGCAGAGACAGCAAAAACTGACACATATAGACACACAGTATTCAATTGTTATATTGCAGATGTCCCAATTTTCATGGTGTACTGGACTTCAAAACCCGCAGACATATAGTACACCAACCAAGGTAGTCCTGCAGACCAGCTGAGAATTCTGGGAACTGAAGTCCAATCTAACACACCAGGTTGGATAAGTCCACCATATTGTCTGGAAAGCCACAAAGCTATCCTAGTGAAATAAGTATACTAGATGAGCTAGATGAATGATAAATTTGCACTGTTTTACAATACAACTTATAGGGACGCGGTGGCTCAGTGGGTTAGGACGCTGAGCTTGTCGATCAGATGGTCGGCAGTTTGGCGGGTCGAATCCCGAGTGCCGCGTGACAGAGTGAGCGCCTGTTACTCGTCCCAGCTTCTGCCAACCTAGCAGTTCGAAAGCACATAAAAATGCAAGTAGAAAAATAAGGACCACTACGGTGGGAAGGGACACGGTGGCTCAGTGGGTTAGGACGCTGAGCTTGTCGATCAGAAGGTCGGCAGTTTGGCTGGTCGAATCCCGAGTGCTGCGTGACAGCGTGAGCGCCTGTTACTCGTCCCAGCTTCTGCCAACCTAGCAGTTCGAAAGCACGTAAAAATACAAGTAGAAAAATAGGGACCACTACGGTGGGAAGGTAACAGCGTTCCGTGCGCCTTTGGCATCTAGTCATGCCGGCCACATGACCACAGAGTCGTCCTCGGACAAACACTGGCTCTTCAGCTTTGAAACGGAGATGAGCACCGGCCCCTAGAGTTGGAAACGACTAGCACGCATGTGCGGGGGAACCTTTACCTTTTACCTTTACAATACAACTTACGAACACACCTGAGGCCAGAATTTCTAAGCAAGGCAGTTATTAAGTGGGTTCCACCCAATTTTATTTTTGTCACGTCTGTTTAGCAAATCACTGCTGATGTTAAGCAGATCCAGCTTCCCCCACTGATTTTGCTTGTCAGAAGCATTTGGGAAAGTTGCAAAGGGTGATCACCTGACCCCAGGATGCTGCAGCCATCATCAACATAGGCCAATTGCCAAATGCTGAAATACTGATCATGTGATCGTGGATGCTGCAATGGTTGTTAAGTGCAAGGACCAGTTGCAAGTCACTTTTTTCAGTGCCATTATAATTTTAATAGTCGCTAAACGAATGTGGTCGTAAGTCAAAGACTACCTGTAGAAGATTACCAAAGATAATCTTCAAGCCCTTTCCCAATGGATTGGTGCTAGAAAGATGTCCAGTGCAACCACCATATGGATCAGAAGATGATTCATTTCATTCCAGCTGTTAGGCTGAAACCAACACCATAATGTTCTCAGGTTCAAAAGAGAGAAAAATTTATCTGTATGTGGTTCTGTTACAGGTTATATATATATATATATATATATATATATATATATATATATATATATATATATATATATATATATATATATCCATGTATGTATGTATGTATGTATGTATGTATGTATGTATGTAAAGTGTTTGTTAAGTATTTAGAATACCTTGCTAGGCCCCAAACATGGGACAAATCAGTCTCCCTTTATTTCTTTGTTAGCAATCCAAAAAATTTACACATATAATATATATATCCATATATATATATATATATATATATATATATATATATATATATATATATATATATATATATATATATAAAACACACACAGAACACACCCCCTCTGGCAGTTTAAGAAAGAGGAACAAACAGTCACTACCACATGCTTCTCCCAGAAGAAGGAAGCTGAAGCCACCAGCCTGAGGATGACGGATGGGATTTCATCGAAACGTTGCTTTTACACCTTCAATTCTACGTGGGGAAAAACCCGAATGACCAAAGATCCACATACAAACACAACGCTACAACTCTAACACCAACACCACCGGCTAGCTGCCTCTCTGCTCAGCTTTTATAGCCACATATGGCTGGGATGGTTAGGGAGAGGCCTTAAAGCTTCGGAGCACCAGCACCCCAGATGCTGGCCATTTTGCAGGCAGCCTGTCCTCTCACAGTTTTCAAAACAACTTGATGACACATAATCAATCCATCCATCCATCAATCAAAAGAGAGAACTCAGCCAATTCAGCAAAACTCCAGATTTTACGGTAGAAACCATCTTTAAAAAGATGGGAGGGGGTACCAGAAAAAAAAAACAGTGAACAGGGAGTATGCTCAGTCAGCGTGGAATGCTAACAGGAAAAAGACATGACTGGCCAGAAAAATGCAATATTCTTTTCCAGACACCGTATAACTCTCCAGACGAAGGGGGTGGGAGGAAAACTAGTAAAACATTAGCAGAACTTTCTTGCTTTATTCACCATTTTAGGGGGGGGGGAGACATTCTCCAATACTGTGATCTCCTATGTCATTTCTAAAACAGCTCCTGGAGATATGTAGTTGAGCTGCTGAAGCTTTTCAACTCTGTGAAGAAGGATTCTGTTTTGTTCTGCAACTGAGAAGCAGTGGGTCATCAGCTATTGAAATATCGGGGAATAGTCCAACTGACAGAGCTGGGGAAGTGAAAGTACACCTGAATTCCTCCCTAAATTAGGGGTGGGGGAAGGAAATGATGGTGTACCGATACTTGAATGTAGAGGGCCTTTTCAAGCAGAGAAGGAAGAGGAAGAAAAATCTTTGTTCTGTGAAGCCTGCGAGTTCTTTTAGTAAAGCCCGTTGGCCAACTGCAGGCTCTTCCCTGCGTATTTAAAGTTCAGCTCAAGCCCAACCTCAAAGCAACAAAGGATAAGGAGGAAACTGGAGTGAACACAGTCAATCCTACACTTGCATAACGTGACACTTGTTGCCTTGTTAATATATGCAGCTTCCACTCTCTGCTCTGCTTATGAAGACTATAATTTTCTCCACTAAAAACACTGTCTAAGGGCACCACCCCCCATTCTAATTACAGGCGGCTCTCTTATGCATTATAATCTTTACACAATTAAGCTCACTTAAAAGAGTAACTGATTGAATGCCCCTCCAAAAATTAAAGTGTGCAGAGAGCATGAAGGTGGCGATGCAAAATGACAAAGGACTCAGAAAACTGAAAATTAGGGCACTTCATCCCATACATTTATATATCAACGGGGTTGAAAATGCAGTCTCAAGCAACCCAACAATTCACCCACCCGTTATTGTTTCCATAATGTAAAATTACATCTCTTCTGGGGAGGAAGGCGATGTGCTCCCCCTGCGTGTGCTAAACATTATGCGAAATAAAGCTGTCTGGCTTCATGTCCCTTGCAAAACTTCTCCATGGAGTGCTTTTTTGTACTTTAATTAAGTTGAGTCCTTTCAATTAAACATAATGCTGGCAGGCATCTCGACCAGAAACAAAGGTTTGCTAGGAAGAGTAGCAACTGATCAACTATTATAAACATTTTCACCCTTCAATTAAATCTATCTATCTATCTATCTATCTATCTATCTATCTATCTATCTATCTATCTATCTATCTATCTTTCTTTCTTTCTTTCATTCATTCATTCAATCTGTAAGGGCCAGGTCTTGCCTCTCTAAAATCTCCGTGAGCAAGGAAGACGGCTTTTTTAAAAAAATTCTGAATCCTCCAATCCTCAAATTACTTTTGCTCTATCTTTGAATATATGCGAAAGAAAATTCAAGCACCAGTTGTTTCCCCATTTAGTCTGACAGCATGGATCAAATGATATCCCCCATGTAACATTCCTCCTTTAAAGCGAGCAGGGAAAATTATGTCTTTGACTCATGTCATAATCTTATTGGCAAGGCTCTTCTAGGAAGAACAAACATGCAAAATTAAGATAAAGGACAACTGTAATCCCTTCAGTAACCTCCACTATTTATCATATCCCTCCACCAAGATCCTTCAGTGTGGCCCACAGGGGTTAGACAGAAAAATCTCATTTGTACCTTCCAACAATGCCAAAAATCAGAATTGCATCAACAGTTCCATAGGGGCACCACCTAGCTAAATTGTTCTGATTTTTTTTAATTAAAAAAGAAAAGAAAAGAAAAGCAAGATTGGACCTGTTTATCAACTAGAAACCTGAACTGGTTTCATTTTTATGATCTGCTTCTGGGGAATTTGTCCATCATCCCTTGTCTTTCTTATGACAACAGGCTTGATTTGTACTGCAATGTTTGCAAGGAAGGTGATATGAAGATGACATGCCTCAAATAACAGAATAGGAAGGGACTGATGGATGCAGAGCTGGAATATCTGATGGATACAGCAACTTTCCTTCTGTTAATGTGCCCTCCATATAGTTGCCAAATGAAACACACACACAGACACACACATACTCCTGTGAGCTTATTTTTAATCTTGCAATTGTTCATTTCATTTTGCCTGCTAAATGCAACTTCTTTGGTCTTTGACACTTTCAATTTTCACATCCATATGCTTTATTTCATCATATAGTCTATTTAAGATTCACAGCAGATCCCCTGCTTTCTCACCCAGCAGCGCAGCATCCTCTATACACAAAAGTAAATGTATATTTTGGTTTCTAGTCAAAATAGCAATATCAATAGCATTTAGACTTGTACACCACTTCATAGTGCTTTACGGCCCTCTCTAAATGGTTTACAGAGTCAACATATTGCCCCCAACAATCTGGGTCCTCATTTTACCTCTGATGTGACCACAAGCCATCCATAAATTCCATTCATCAATGACGGGGACAATTTTACAACCAGGAGGACTTTTTTATTCTATTATCCAACAGATCATTTATTGTAAGAACTTTGTGACAATCATTTAGTGATTTTTTTTCTTCTACCCTTCCAAATCCCTTTCCTATTGTGCCATGTCATTTAGACTATAAACCAATGGGCAAAGACTATTTTGTCACTGCTCTGTCTATGTTGCTCCAAATCTTAGATAGAAGATCTAGATAAAAAAAAATGCTAGAGAAAGAGTAAGAGAGCTGGGCTTTGTAAATCTTCATCTGATCCAACTGATCACAATGAACATTTAAAGTGAGAGCTCAGGGACCACTTGACCTCACCTATAACTCTTCAAAAGATTCCTGAGCCAGTACTGTATTTCTTGCTTGGCAAATTTAAATGCATGTCCATGGGTTATTGCATACTAGGCTGCACAAGATGGAAGACAATACACCCCCCCACTCATTTCTTCCCCAGAGACTTAGTGTGCCTTCACTGTATGACCCTCACTAAAGTGATATAAGCACTGTTCTAATTATTGTTAAAATGATGGCCAGGTGATTCCATAAGTTGCTAGTAAGGAAATGACTTTAATTTGGATGTCCTCCAGAACTGTTGTACATTCTCCTGTAACTATGACTCCTTTTTCTATGGCTATTTATTTTCATAAATAGCATCAAAAATAAATCCGAAAAAGAATAGTGACCACATTACTTACAACCACACCAAAGCCCTGATTATGGACTTTGTAAAAGAACATTGTGGACTATGTTGTGGTCAGAGAGATAGGTCAGAATCCTGAGAAATAGTTCTCACCTGGTCAGAGGAAAACAAATGGATTATCAGATCTAATCATTATCTAGACAAGAGACAGATACAGGTAGTCCTCAACTTACAACCGTAGTGGAACCTGACTATTACGGTCATAAATTGTAACATCATAAACCATTTTGCTGAAAACTGGAAGGAAACACCAATTTGTGGCAAAACCGTTGTAAAAGAAGGTCATGTTGCCACAGGATACTGCAAATGCTATGTTGCTGAGCTCCAGAGTGTGGTCACACGATCCCAGGTGGAAGAGACTTCAGATCTGGGTGGTAAGTGCCCTTTTTAAGGTAGGGTAGGCCGTAACTTTGAATGGTTGCTAAGCAACCAGTCGTAAGTCTAAATGTCTATCGAGATTCTCAGTCATCCAGGTATGGTTGTCCCAAAGGTGTTTTTTTCAGGAGGCAACTGGACTTTCTTGTGTTACTTTTGAAGACGTTTCCCTTCCTCATCCAGGAAGTTTCTTCAGCTCTGACTCCCCAACATCCAGTCAGAGCTGAAGAAGCTTCTTGGATGAGGAAGGGAAACGTCTTCAGAAGAAACACAAGAAAGTCCAGTTGCCTCCTGAAAAAAGCACCTTTGGGACAACCAGTCGTAAACCAAGCACTATCTGTAGTCTTCTTTGTAAAGCAGGAACTATGATTCCTATCTACAGCTGGAATGCTTTCATAATGACTTCTTAGGGTTTTTTTTACAACGAAATTATTTACCAGAAGCTCCTAGATTTTTGGTTGTGCGTTTTAATTGCTTCCAGTCTAATCTGGCAGGGTGAAACCTAATAAGATGATTCTTTGATTTGATCAAGAAATGCAAGAAATTTCTTAAACCAAGCACAGGAAACATGAGAGTGCCACAGGAAAAAAATAATAATAAGCAGACCAAAATGACAGAGCTACTCATTAAAAAACAAACTTCTGCATACATTAATTTGCTGGTGTGCCTGTTTTGCATAAGATTTGCTTTCCTTTGCCTTTTCACCTCTTTTCTGCTGTTGTTTAATTGCGAGCAAAACAACCAGGTCTCTGATGTTACCTTCTGTCTTTAAATTGGAAGACTCATGTGGCAATTAGACAAGTGTTTATATTACACCTTTTTCTAGCTGACAGCAACAGAGCAGGAAGGCCACCCACGCACTGGCTGGGCACTTCAACATCACATTCAATAAGATGACAAGATGCAAAGATGGAGAGACGAGTGGGAAATAGGACACAATGCTGGGAGAGGACAAGAGCCAAAACGTTTCTTCTACACCAGTCTAAGGCAAGTCCGTGTTGGACAGAATGATCTTGACTTGAGGTCTTCCTCCAAAATGAACCCATTTTACAAAACAACATGGTGCACATTTCCACCACGTTCTCTGTAGCACCTTTGGGTAAGCAGCAGAGCGCGTACAATGCAAATGTCTACAGGCCAGGCCATTCATTAAACAGAACTCCGGGGCACCCAGCCAACATTATAAATACCGTAGCTCGGTTTATTCTGAAATTGACCTGCATCAAAAGCAGCCACTTCAACCTTCAGTCCTACAGTGCCAGCTCACACTGGTGAGGGGAAAAGAACTCTCTCAAGAGAAAAACAGGGAAGGAGAATCCGTTGTGCTAAGTACTAGAAAAGAGCAGAGGCCCTGTCAGATTTAGGCCTCTGTAGGGCCATTATCTAAACCAGGGGTACGCAACCTTGGCTCTTTTATGACTCGTGGACTTCAACTCCATGCCGGTGCAGGAATTCTGGGAGTTGAAGTCCACGAGTCATAAAAGAGCCAAAGTTGCCTACCCCTGATCTAAACAAATTATCTCCAACTTGATGAACATAATCCATTCATGTTTAGAGGTGCTTTCTTTTTTCCTTGTGTCTTGGAAGTAGTTGTGCTGTCCCACTCACACGCACACACGCACACCACAGGTATGTTGTTGTTAGCTGTGAAGTTGTGTCCGACCCATCGCGACCCTATGGACAACGTTCCTCCAGGCTTTCCTGTCCTCTGCATTCTTCTGGAGTCCATTTAGGTGCACACCTACTGCTTCAGTGACTCCAGCCAGCCACCTCATTCTCTGTCGTCCCCTTCTTCTCTTGCCCTCAACCTTTCCCAGCATTAGGCTCTTCTCCAGTGAGTCCTTCCTTCTCATTAGGTGGCCAAAGGATTTGAGTTTCAACTTCAGGATCTGGCCTTCTAAAGAGCAGTCAGGGTTGATCTCCTCTAGGACTGACCGGTTTGATCACCTTGCACGGGTATAAAGAGTCTTTATTAAGGCTTCCGAGCTTGAATTGGTAGTCCCCAACAATTCCCTGTGCTGGCACCAGCTCAACCCCAGTGAGTTCCACAGGCTACTCAAATGAAGCCAACATTAGTCCTCAAAGCAAAGGCAAATCCAGTCCACTAGGCAAAAGCATGTTCCCAAGGCAAAGGCAAATTCCAAAACAAACGCAAATCCACGTGCCAAGGCAAAGGCAACAGCTGAGGAGACACGATCCGAAGTTCATGGCAAGAACACGCAGCAAGGAAATGAACGTGTTGTTCCCAGTGTCGTCTACATCTGCCTGTTGTGCTGAATAGCCAGCTTCTGGTGCAGCCCATCAAGAGAGGCAAGGCTGACTCCTCATGGGTAATCAGGCTGACCTTCGCTGCTCCTACCTTCTCTCTGCCCTGTGTGTTCTTGGATCAGGTGCAGAAGAGGATCGTTTCCTCTTTCTCATCACCGATCAGCTGCAGCTGCATGCTTTCCCCATCTGAAGCCTCAGGGCTGTCCTGCTGCAGCTGCGCTTCAGCCAAATCCCTCTCAGAGGGCTGCCTGGAGCCACCGATCAACTCCCTTCCTTGACGTGCCTGGAACTGGTTCATCCTCCTCTGAGTTGACATCTGGAGAGGTATCTGGGCAAGCGTCTGGGGGAGTCATCATACTAGTCTTGATTCCTGATGACTGGTTAGACAAATCCATACAGTTTTCTTGGCAACATTTTTTGGAAGTTGTTTGCCATGGCCTTCTCCGTATGGCTGAGAGAGAATACTGTTCCAAAGCCCCTCAGCTGGCATCCACAATAAGGGAGGAGTAGAACTCACTGCCTCTTCCTTCCGGTCCAGTGCCTTTGACTACTACAATAAACTGGCTCTCTTAGAGGTGCTACCCTTCTCTAATGTATCTATAAGGAAACCAGGCCATCAGAGAACGTGGTGACTGGACACCATCAAAGCTGACACCAGCCACAGCATAGAATAACTCCAAGGAAGAAGTGCAAGATCAGAAGATGTGGAGAGACCTGGCCCATAACATCACAAGAGTCGGATTCAACTGACTGGATAACGTCACCATCAATGTATCTATGGATTGACTAATTAAATCTCATCAAGTTGGGGTCAACTCTTAGCAGGCTACTGCTAAGTTTGTAAGCCGCCCTGAGTCTTCGGAGAAGGGCGGGATATAAATGGAATTAAAATAAAATAAATAAAAAAAACCACAGATTTTCTCCATGATTACAGAATTGGAGAGTAACAGGGTTGGCAGGGGCCTTTGAGGTCTTCTAGTCCAATCCCCTGCTCAAGCAGGAAACCCTATATAATTCCCGAAAAATGATTGTCCAATCTTTTCTTGGTGACCTGTCCTTTGGGTGTTACCACGGTGCATCGCAGCTGTAACCGAGTTCATCCATCTTGCTGCTGCATGTCTTCTTTTCTTATCTTCCACCTTTTCCAGAATTATGGACTTCTCAGGGGTGCTAGGTCTTCACAAAATGTCCCCAAAGTAGGATAATTTGTGCCTGGTCAATTGTGCCTTGAGTGAGAACTACCAGGTTAATTAGTTTCATTTTAAAATAAGCACACATGTAATTCCTACAAATATGAAAAACCCGCTTGAAAATATTAAAGAAAAATATCCCAATATACATTCTCCTCCTTGAGGCAAAGCAATAAATGCCCATCAAGTCAAAAGGATATGAGCCTGAAGACAAACCTGGGGCCCAATTGCACTGGATCTATTTAAGAGTTTGTCCTTTCACATTAATTTTAGACCAGGCAAAGTAGGGTTTAAAATAATAATAATAATAATAATAATAATAATAAGAAGAAGAAGAAGAAGAAGAAGAAGAAGAAGAAGAAGAAGAAGAAGAAGAAGAAGAAGAAGAAGAAGAAGAAGAAGAAGAAGAAGAAGAAGAAGAAGAAGGAGGAAGGGACCTTGGAGGTCATCTAGTCCAACCCCCTGCTCAGGCAGGAAACCCTATACCATTTCAGACAAATGGCTGTCCAGTCTCTTCTTAAAAACTTCCAGTGTTGGAGCATTCACCACTTCTGGAGGCAGGTTGTTCCACTGGTTAATTGTTCTAACTGTCAGGATGTTTCTCCTTAGTTCTAGGTTGCTTCTCTCCTTGACTAGTTTCCATCCGTTGCTTCTTGTCCTGCCTTCAGGGGCTTTGGAGCATAGCTTGACTCCCTCTTCTTTGGGGCAGCCCCTGAGATATTGGAACTGCTATCATGTCACCCCTCACCCTCCTCTTCATTAAACTACATATACCCAATTCCAGCACACGTTCCCTGTATGTTTTAGCCTCCAGTCCCCCAATCATCTTTGTTGCTCTTCTCTGTACTCTTTCTAGAGTCTCTAATGGATTTCTTACACAATTACTTGATTAATATATCCTAAGCAACAAAGGCCTTGGAAAAGATATTGGGGTGCCATTTGTATTCCTACAACATTTAGAATTTTGCAGGCAGCGGTATTCCCTGTGACACTCTTTGGAAGCAAACGTTGGGACTTTGGAGAAGCAGGACAGGAAGAATACTGGCCCTTTTGAACTTTGGTTTTGAGATGATCCCCGAGAACACCATGGACACCCAAGAAAACAAACCAATGGATCATCAAACAAGTCAAGCCAGAGTTCTCCCTCAAGGCAGAAAGGACCAGACTCAAGTAATCCTACATCAGACACATTATGTGAAGATCCAGTTCTCTAGAGAAGGCTCTAATGCTGGGAAAGATGAAAGAGAAGGGAAGAGCAAACACCTGCCAAGAATAATAATAATAATATTAATAATAATAATAATAATAATAATAATAATAATAATAATAATAATAACAACAACAACAACAATAATAGTTATTATTGTTGTTGTTATTATTATTATTATTATTATTATTATTATTATTATTATTATTATTGTTTTATTTGTATACCGCCCTTCTCCTGAAGGACTCAGGGCGGTGAACAGGGCAAACATATAAAAATACAAGAATACAAATATTAAAAAAGATTAAACAAGGTGCCCAAAACTAACAACAATAAGTTAAAATGCACTAAAACAATGTTAAAATCCAAACCCATCACCCATCAGGCCAGGCCGGCTTGTTCGAACAAGTAAGTCTTCAGATCGCGTCGGAAGAAGATCTGAAAGACCAGATTGGGCACAGATCCTCCTGAAGAAAATCTATCCACCTGGTAACTAAGAATCAGTACCAGCTTTATGATACGTAATCAGTCAAAAAGGACACACAGGTAGTCCTCAACTTACAACAGTTCATTTAGTGACTATTCAAAGTTACAACACAACACTGAAAAAAGTACTTAGGATTGTTTCACCCTTACCACTGTTGCAGCGTCCCCATGGTCACATGATCGAAATTCAGATGCTTGGCAATTGGCTCTTATTTATTTTTAAAGGCCTACCTGTATACTCTATTGTTTGCGACAGAATTAAAGCAAGGTAAGGATAGAAAAACCTTGATATTTTTCCTATTTTTATCTCTGAACTGACTAATAAGGGTATCTCATTTTTTTTTTGTTTCCGTGATTCAGTGAGCAGGACACTATTGCTTCTAATTATTTCAAAATTACATGCCTCTTGAGACGGCCCAAACCAGTTTTTCTTTTTTGTAGCCACACCACACCGCTGATTCATACAGAATCAGTGTACAGCAATGTATTCCACAGTACTATCGGTATTAGCAAGCCAACTATCCATGCCTTTGGTCCATTTCCATTTTATTTTCTTTGTGTATCTCCCTTAAAATTTCATCCTTGGTTTCAGCATGTTTCTTTAATCTAACTTGCTTTAGAACTCTTCTGGGTCTCATTGTCAGAAAGAGTAATCTATAGTTCTCTGAACTTTCTATTTCCTCTTTCCTAAGATAGGAACATTATGCCTTCCTCTAATTATCTGGTACGTTTCCAGTATGTTCCAGAAATAAAACATACGAGCTTCAGTCAGATCACCGAGGAAATGATTTCACTATCCTTGTGTGCAATTCATCTGGACTTGGATAGTTAAGCATTTTAAAATTAATAACCATATCTTGATCATATTTCTACTAGTGTCAATCTTGCCCCTTCGGTATATCCTTCATAATTTCCTGGTGGAAAAGAGACCCTTTCAATCCTAGAATAATCGATGGGAACATCACCGGAGCTCTTGGGTTCTCGACCAGCTTCCCAGTTTTTCAGAGTCTGTGATGATAGAATTTTAGCTATCCTTAGCATTTTATTTTATTTTTTATTTATTTATTTAATCCCATTTATATCCCGCCCTTCTCCGAAGACTCAGGGCGGCTTACAATCTAAGCACAAATCAATGTGCATCAGCATTTGGTGTAGTGAAGTGGTTAAGGCACCAGGCTAGAATGCAGGAGGCAGTGAATTCTAGTCCCACTTTAAGCATGAAAGGTGGTTGAGTGACTTTGGGCTGATTTACCAGCAGACGAGTTCTAATTCCACTCAGCCATGAAAAACAGCTGGGTGACATTGACCCAGTTCCCCCTTTTTTCTGCCCAACCCACCTCATAGGGTTGTTGTTGTGGGGAAAATAGGGGGAAGAAGGCGTATTCAGTATGTTCACCACCTTGAGTTATTTATTAAAATAATAAAGGAATAACTTTATTTTAAATAACTTTTTTTTAAAAAAAAAAAGAATAACTATCAGTGGATTTGATAAGTCTTCAAAGTGGCTTTTTTCCATTCCTGATCCCACTTCTCGTGACCTCCCGGTTAGACTACTGCAACGCTCTCTACATGGGGCTGCCCTTGAGGACCACTCGGAGGCTTCAGCTGGTGCAGAATGCGGCTGTGCAAGTTGTGATGGGGGTTTCCCGATACTCCCATGTAACATCTCTACTCCGCGAGCTGCATTGGCTTCCGGTTGCCCCCCGGGTGAGATTCAAGGTGCTGGTGATGACCTATAAAGCCCTAAATGGCTTGGGTCCGGGATATCACCCAGGGGGAGGGCCTTCTCTGTGGGTGCGCCTGCCCTTTGGAACCAGCTGCCCGTGAAGCTTAGGACTGCCCCCGACCTTCGTTCATTCCGCCGGGACCTGAAGACCTGGCTCTTTGAGCTTTCCGGCCCAGGCTGAGTGTTTTTAATTGGGGGTTTTATATTTTTCAGGGATCAAATTTAATTATTTTTAATTGTTTTTAACTTTTGTATTGTATTGACATTTTTAATTACCTTGTAAACTGCCCTGAGTCCTACGGGAAAAGGGCGGTATATAAATTCAATAAAATTAAACTTAAACTTCTAGAAGCTAGCACAGGTGGTGGTGGTGGTGGGGTTTTCAGGTCCTTGTACCACTGAGTTACAATATACAGACTACTCATAATGAGGAGACAGCAGGTTTCCAGACAAAGCCCTTCCAATCAGCAGCTATTCTGCATATGGCCTTTCACTCCCACAGCTGTGTAAATAATCCTTTCTGGCCATACAGCCTCTCTGGTCACTTTCCTGTCCTCCTGCTTTTGAACTCCACCAGCAAACTCTGTTTTCCTCTGTCTTTTCGCTCACTCACTCTTTCTTACCGGCCAATGGAAAATTCTGGAACAGGCTCAGGCAACTTCGTCAATTGAGGCCTTTCCAATGAGAAAAGGGAAGCAAAGGCATCCTATGAAGGACACAGAATTGCAGAAGTGACTCACAAACGACCACAAAGACCCAGCCATCTTTTCACTTTGCAATGCATATGTATTCGTTTTATTTCTATTTTATTTATTAAGTTTATCTGCCACCCATCTCATTCTTCTAGCAGCTATGGATGGCTTGCAGCACAGCAGAAAAGACAGACATACAAAACAATTAAAAAATTAAAAAGATGAAATAAAGGTTAATGTAGGCATATCAAATATCTACAGCAAGAATCAACAACGAGGCTTAAGATTCAAATAACAATTAAAACTGTATCAATCCACTCTTTCACCAACATAAAATATTTTAGTCTCTGCACTGTCCAGCATCAGCAGAAGCATCAACAATGATAGAAACTTGAGTTTTAATAAGGGTGATATCCAACTCACTGTTCTGTGCTCCCTCTTAAAACAAAGCTACACCATCCCTTTGACTGTGCACAGCAAAAAAATAATAATCCATATTTCCCATATTTTTTCCAGCTACACTAACACGGAAGGCTAATATTCCTTTCATTAATTGTAATTATCATCATTATGGGCAACCTGAAAGAAATTTAGCCACGGTCGTTACGTACAACTGCACATATGGGGTTGATGGTTATGGCAAGCTACCAAATTCGCTGCAAAGCTATCCAAGTTTGTGTTATTAATTCACACTGCTCTTCTATTTTACATGCCTTTCAGAATTAGGCAAGCTTCAAAAAGCTCATTAGATCAGGGTGATTAGGGCATCTGGAAGCTGAAATGTTGCACAAGCTTGCCTGGCCTATGCCAGATGCCAAAGAGGGTGGGGGACAGAAGGGAAAGGAGGTTATGGACCCCCAGGAAAGGGAATGTGTGGATGACCTTGAGGAACAAGAAGAAGAGATAGGGCCTAGGAAACAATAAGGCAAGAAGGGGGGGGGGGGGAGAGACACTTAGGAAGAAGCTGCCTTGATGGATCAGGAGGTCAAAAGTGGCTGTGGAAAACTTGTACCTTCAAACCTGCAAGATTCTGATAATGCAACCTCACAATAAAGTAGAATTAGCTCATTTATCCAAGTTTCCTATCTGGTTTACCCAGGAAGGCTGAGAGGATTGGAGAGGAAGGATCCAAGAAAATAGGATGGAGTTAGTCATCTATATGATGCAACAGTTAAGGGAACCAGCTACAGTGGTTGCTATACAATGTCAGGGGTCTTCAAACTTGGCCCATTTATGGCTTGTGGACTTCAACTCCCAGAATTCCTCAGCCAGCGTGCCTGGCTGAGGAATTCTGGGAGTTGAAGTCCACAAGTCACAAAAGGGCCAAGTTTGAAGACCCTGCTATACATAAAAGTTAAATGCTTTTCACAGGTGAGATGCAAAACTCTTCTGTTTTACCCCTCCAGCACAAAAACCTATTTACGAGATATGGCCACCATAAAAAATTCACCTGTCCAGTGATGGCTGAACTACGTATCTGTAGCGTGAACTTTGAATAAAAGCAGCAATATGGTCTAGTGGTTAAGGCACCAGGCTTTGAAGGCAGAAGATTGTGCGGAATGAAAGCCGACAGGGGGACTTTCAGTTATTTATTTAAAAAAACCAATAAAATGGGATATAAATATAGGTAGTCCTCGACTTACAACAGTTTATTTAGTGAGCACCCAAAGTGACAATGGCATTGAGAAAAGTGACTTATGACCGTTTTTCACACTTACGATCTTTCTGGCACCGCTATGGTCACGTGATCAAAATTTGGATTTTTGGCAACTGACTCACACTTATGACCATTGCTGGGTCCCAAGGTCATGTGATCACCTTTTGAAAAGCAAAATCAGGGGTCTTCAAGTTTGGCCCTTTTATGACTTGTGGACTTCATCTCCCAGAATTCACGCTGGCTGAGGAGTTCTGGGAGTTGGAGTCCACAAGTCATAAGAGGGCCAAGCTTGAAGATCCCTGAACAAAATAAATGGGGAAGCCAGATTACACTTAACAACTGGGTTATTAACATATCAACTGCACTGATTCACTTAATAACAGTGGTAAGAGAGGTCGTAAAATGGGACAAAACTCACTTAACAAATGTCTCACTTGACAACAGAAATTTTGGGCTCAATTGTGGTCGTAAGCCGAGGACTACCTCTGTATAATAATAATATAGTTGAGGGGCAACCAGCATATACTTACAATGGTTGCAGTGTCCCGGGAGCATGTGATCGCCATTTATACCTTCCCAGCTGGCTTCTAGCAAATAAAGTCAGTGGGGAAAGCCGGATTCTCTTAATCACTCCATGCTTCACTTAACAACTGCAGTGATTCGCTTAACAACCGTGGCAAAAAAGTCATAAAATTGCACGCAACTCACTTAACAACCGCCTTGTTTAGCAAAAGAAAAATCTGATCCCAACTGCAGTTTTAAGTCGAGGACTACCTGTCTACCGGTAGAAGGAGATGGCGTCTCATCTTCTTGGGAATGAATCAGAGGAGTCAACCGTATATCCCTGCAGGAGGGAATTCTTTGCTTCAAAAGGCATTAGGGAAAGGGTGCTTTGATTAACAAACATTCCCCTCCAGCAAAAAAAAAATATCCAATGTTGTCTGTGATCAGCATTTCTCAGTATGATGTCAGGTTGGTTTTGTCTGCACAAGTTTTGTTGTTGTTGTTGTTGTTTTTTAAATGAACCTGAACCACAGACACAGATTGAAAGAGCAAAGATCAGAGAGTGGGAAGAACAGGGCAAGATTTCTGCAACGTATTTATAAACCCACCAATTTATTGGCTAAGTTGCCTTGACCTTCCCTTTCGCCCCTCTTCCTCTGCTCTCAGACCCAAGCAAGAGAAATTAAATTGATTCCGTCTATCACATCTCTGCATCTAAGTGATTAAAATTCAGCAACTAGGGTAGGGGTGGGAGGGATGTTTGATTTGTGCTGCACTGGAGAAAGGCAAGTCCTTGTCAGTGGATGAGCTCCTACCAGGGACAAGGAAGAGCATAAAACCCACTCCCCCCCCACTGGGATTTTTATCAGAAGCGTCACTTTTTCGCCATGATGGGACTTTGGGAAGAGTTGCTTGCACAAAAAGAATGAACATTTAGCATACCAGCCTCAAGTTTGGAGCCCTCTGAGATTCACTGGCCACTTTAGCTAGGGATTATAGCAATAGGGCAGGGGTAGGCAACCTTGGCTCTTTGATGACTCGTGGACTTCAACTCCCAGAATTCCTGAGCCAGCCACGCTGAGGAGAAAGGGAGAGGTTTCCATACTGAGCCATGCCGGTGCGGGAATTCTGGGAGTTGAAGTCCGCGAGTCATCAAAGAGCCAAGGTTGCCTACCCCTGCAATAGGAGTAGAATCTAGAATAGTGTTTCTCAACCTTGCCAGCTTGAAAATGGGTGGACTTCAACTTCTCAGGCTGTCTGGGGAATTCTGGGAGTTGGAGTCCACACATCTTCATTACCTAAGGTATCTAAGATGGCGGCGCCTGGAATGGCTGCGGCTTCATTGGCTCTTGAAGGCGAATAGTTTTGGGAGGGATAGTAAGGGCTATAGGCCACATGATCAGGAAGATTTTAATGTGTTTGAGCAACATGGTGGAACTAAGGTAACATGCGACATACGACCGACAATCTTTGCTGGCATGGGCTGTTTCCAGAGGAGGCAGAGGAGGAGAGGACCTGGAGCTTATGGAGTGAAGGAACTGGATGAGGCTGTCGGCAGGCCCAGAGGAAGAGAGAGAGGCTTTTGGAGGAGGTGGTGGCGGCAGCAGCGTGCTCCAGGGGTGAAAAGAAGCAAGGCCTCTTTAAGGAAAAGGTGGAAGAGTCACGATCAGAAAAAGGAAAGAAGGCGAGGTTGTCAGAATACAAGCGAATTTGAGGGCTAATCCACATGGAGCCCCATTTCCATCTGTCCTGTTTGCCATCATTCACTCCCTAAGAGACTAAAATGGACAATGTGAAATTTGAGCAGGCCACAAACAAGGAGTATATATCAGAGGTGGTGACCCTTTGAGAGCTGTATGCAACGAAATTTCATTTTGACAATAAAGTTATCATCATTATCTTCCAGTTGCCAAGGCTGAGAAACACTGAAGATACCAGGTAGATAAGGTGATTTTTCCTGCATCTTCAAATGCCAAAGTGATCTGGGAGATACCTGGTAGGTAAGGTGAATGCTTTTTTTTCACCTTACCTACCAGGTAGGTATCTTCCCGATCAGTGTTTCCCAACTTTGGTAGCTTGAAGAAGTGTGGACTTCAACTCCCAGAATTCTGTAGCCAGCCTTGCTGGTTGGGAAATTCTGGGAGTTGAGTATCACGTTGCCAAGATACTTGGTAAGTAAGGTGATTTGTTTCCCCCCTGAGTTTTGACATAAGTGAAAGAAAAGAAAAATGCTTTGGCCACCCAATTGAAACCATCTTTAATGTATTGCTCGGGAGAGTTAATTAGCAACACCGGGGCCATAAAATGCTTCCTGTTTTTCTTCTCTTACATCCTGACCTTCGTTGTCTCTAGACTTTCCATTTTGCGATCTGTTTTAAGAGATTTTTGAACTTGGGTGCCATTTATAAAATGAAAACCCAAGACAGTCACTCCGCATTGTCTCATCCTGGATAATGGAAGTACTGAACTGGTTTATGGGCTTGGAAATGGATCAGAAGAGAAATTCTATTTAACCATTGCAGTAACCCCTACTGGGATTCTGGAAAGTACTTATTTTATTTTATTTTTTATTTTATTGTATTTTATTATATTATATTTTTTATTTTATTGTATTTTATTATATTTTATATTTTATTTTATTGTATTTTATTATTTTATTTTATATTTTATTTACTAAATTTATATGCCGTCCATCTCATCATCAAGAGCAACGATATGAAAAGCCAGGATAGGTAGTCCTAGACTTACAACAATTCGTTTAGTGACTGTTCGAAGTTATAACACCACTGAAAAGAGTGACTTATGACTATTTTTCACACTTACAACCATTGCAGCATTCCTGTGGTCGCATGATCAAAATTCAGAGAGTTGTCAACTGACTCATATTTATGACGGTTGCAGGGCCCTGGAGTGATGTGATCCCCTTTTGCGATCTTCTGACCAAGCAAAGTCAACGGGGAAGCCGGTTTCACTTAACAAGCATGTCACTAACATAACCACTGCAGTGATTCACTTAACAACTGTGGCAAGAAGGATTGCAAATTGGGGCAAAACTCACTCAACAACTGTCTCGCCTAGCAACTGAAATTTTGAGCTCAACTGTGGTTGTAGGTTGAGGACTACCTGTATGTCCCCTTTGTTCTACATATAAATCATACACCTCCCAAGGTAGTTGCCGTTCACCTTTCAAATAGGATTAATTTGGTATTACATAATGCTCTTAGATGCTCTTTTGGGTTGATATGAATCTTTCATGTTCGGGCAGTTGTTTTATTTTTTGGACATGCTGTAAGTCTCTCTGGAAAACGCTTTCTTCGAGAACAGGATATATTATGCTAAATAAACACACCCATGAAGAACCCAGACTCCTAAGAACCACTCCTAAAAGTATAAGCACACATATGCAGACACCCGTGCACTGCACTGATGCACAAACCTGCGCACACAAGTACGTACACACACACAGACACAGACACAGACACACACACACCATCTGAAAATAGTTCTAATTCTTCAGAAGGCTTTTCCTGCACATCCACCCTAGCACGTATTTGACCCTAACCTGACTCCACCCAACAACTTCAAAACAAACTCAGCTAAATAGGCCATGATCTGAAGAACGGGGTAAAGTTGGGCAAAGTAGACAGAATTAAGAACTGCTTTTTTCCCCCCCATGGAGTACTCAACAAACTGCTATTGGGCACAGTAAAAATAAAATATGTAAAGGTTTGTATAAAATATTATATAAATAGTTTGTCTAATATTTTGTATAACAATTGGTATAACAATAGTTCCATGATAACTCCTATTTCTATCTACCAGCCAAATACATCAGGAAGGTACCAATGCTTTATTATATTTGTTCTAATAAAAAGGGACTGACCTAGTGGCTTCTTAATCTGGTTTACTTTGAAGGGCTGACCTCAATCTTGCAAGTCTCCTACTCTCTTTTTACCAAGGTAGAATATTCCTCTTGGTCTTTTAGAGACGCCTCTGCTCCCCAGAGTACACCACTATCTGTTGTACACCTCACTGCATTGTTACTTAGCTGCAGAATAACAGAATAAGAGTTGGAAGGGAAGACTTCTAATCCAAACCCCTGCTGAGGCAGGAAACCCTATACCATTTCAGACAAATGGCTGTCTAACCTCTTCTTAAAAATTTCCAGTGTTGGAGCATTCACAACTTCTGGAGGCAAGTCATTCCACTGATTGTTCTCACTGTTAGGAAATTTCTCCTTAGTTCTAGGTTGCTTCTCTCCTTGATTATTTTCCATCCATTGTTTCTTGTCCTGCCCTCTGGTGCTTTGGAGAATAGGTTGATCCCCTCTTCCTTGTGGCAATCCCCTTAACACCAGCACCAACTGGACACACAAATACCAATTTACAAAATGTCTCATTTCTCTGAAACTATATGCAGGTAGTCCTCAACTTACGATAAACAATTGGGACCAGAATTTCTAAGGGTAGTTAAGAATGGCTAAGCCTCATGAAATGAGTCGCGCCTGATTTTACGACGTTTTCTCTACAGTTTTTAAGTGCATCAACTTGCCGTTTCTAAGCGAATCTGGCTTCCCCATCGACTTTGCTTGTCGGAATCAGTTGGGAAGGGTTCAAATGGCGATCACGTGACCCTGGGACGCTGCAACCGTCGTAAATACATGCTGGTGGCCATATGCCCCAATTCTGATCAATTGCCATACAGGCCAATTTTGATTGCATGACCCCATGAGGAAGCTCCAATGTTTGTAAGTGCAAGGACTGATGGCAAGAGTCTTTTTTCAGGGCTGTTATAACTTCAAACCATCGCTAAATGAATGGTTGTAAGTCAAGGACTACCTAGATATTAAAGCAGCCTGACTCTGCTAGGATTCTGGACAATTACAGAGCTTTTCAGAGTGCTATTTGGGGGATAAACCCCACCTGGGGAAAGAGTATTTGTCACAGATTATTTGGGAATGTTCCTCGCTGCTATATGATGTGCTATATTATTTTATTATGCTGTATTATTTGCTTTAATTAACCCTGTTGCTGTATCTTGCTTGCACCTGGAGCATTGTAAGTAAGTAAACTAAGTAAATGCAAGTTTCTGCCTTAAAACTTGGCGTCTTCATTTTCGCCTTCTCCAAAACGTCTGATTTTGTTTGTCAACTTGCGTGATGGAGAATTTCGGTGAACACAAAATTCACAGCCCTGGGTTGTCCTACTCGAGATATCTTTCTTACTAGGGATTTCGACATTTTTCTTTTCCTTTTTTTTTTACCTTTTCCCAAATGGAAAAATTATAAAAACAAGTAAAGGCAAATACATCAGTTTAGCATGCACAGAAAAAATTTTCTTCTGATTTATTTATTTAAATAGGGTGGGGAGGAGGAGAACATACCCGCTTTGCATACCAACCGATTCTCTGTTATATGACCAGTTATACAGGTGGTCCTCGACTTACAACCATAATGAAACTTGCCCATTATGGTTGTAAATCATGATCATCATAAAGTGAGACATCACGTGACCAACATGATGTTATGACTTTTTTTTTTTGCAGCAGTGGTTTAAGCAAAGTCATTGTTCACTCTGGTTTTTGCTGAAAACCAGACGTAAATGTCCCTTTTTAGCATAAGTGTTATAAATTGTGATATGACCGCATGATGCTGTAAACGGCCATAAATGCAGATCAGTTGCCAAGCAACCCAAATGCAGGTGTGTGTGTGTGTGTGTTTGTAGTCATCGGATCTTTGGAACTGGGCCGTCATAACTTTGAACATAACTTTGAACAGTCACTAAGTATTCAGTCGCAATACGAGGACTACCTGTATAGATTTTTCAACAAAGGGTACAAGGTCATAATTTAGAGGCCTCTAGGTTTTGTTTTCTAATGATTTTTCTGCTGTGGCAATAATGCAATGGTGAAGTTTATTATTTCTCTGATCTGTCCATTTCCACTCAGCTCTCTTCTCATAATAATGTTTATTATTGATTTATTGACCTAACCTTATCATTTGCTCCAAGGCAACCCAGGAGAGGCAAAAAAGCCTATCCTACTATTCAAGGTCTATAGCAAATAATAATACATTATGCAAAAAAAAGTCTCTCCCCAGGGGAAGAAGACTATTCTATCATTTCATCAAAAGGCATTGGGGGGGGGAGAATCCACCCTCTTTAAGTCAATAGCTCTGAAGTTTAAGTTACTCAACAACTCAAATTAATATCCGCTAGATTAGCCCATGTTTGGACAGCACAGTGAAGCTGCAAAGTGCTATATAAGTAGTGTGATTATTCCCAGCAGCGTGTTGAGGCAGTCTTCGCGGGAAATATATTTAAACAGACTGCTCAGAGGTCTAAGTGCCCTTTAATGACTTCCAAATTAACCACAGATGGTGAGGGAACTGCCTGCCCAGAGAAAAATTATAAAACAGCAAAGCAAGGGAGCAGGATGGATGGATGGAGAGAAATTGTGCATGAAACAAACAGACAGTTGGGATGGGATGGGATGGGATGGGATGGGATGGGATGGGATGGGATGGGATGGGATGGGATGGGATGGGATGGGATGGGATAGGATAGGATAGGATAGGATAGGATAGGATAGGATAGGATAGGATAGGATAGGGACAGAATATGCATGATAGATAGATAGATAGATAGATAGATAGATAGATAGATAGATAGATAGATAGATAGATGATAGATAGATAGATAGATAGATAGATAGATAGATAGATAGATAGATAGATAGATAGATAGACAGATAGTTAGATAGATACAGACAGGGATGGATGGATGGATGGATGGATGGATGGATGGATGGAGACAGACAGTTACAGGACAGGAGAGGGTAGGATGGTGGATGGACAGACAGTTGATAGAAACAAACAAGGAGAACAAATATAAAGACAATTATTACTTAATAGGTTGAAATAGTAATTTTGCATTTTTTTAAAAGTAGTTGGGGTGGGCAATAGAAAGACACAGTCTCTTTTTCAAATTGCTATAGGCATAAACCAAAATAGCACATAATGACTCATTTAGTCAAACATAATAGGGGCTTAGGGTAGCACTGTACTACAAATCTCATCATCCCATTTAGTCTCCAAGAATACTTTGGAAGATGAGGGAGCAGGAAGGGACCATGCGACTGGAATTGGGTGACCAATAAATTTAAATTAATTAACTGATTAATAGCAGTCCTTATTAATAACAGTCCTTTTACCCAAACTGATATAGCTGCTTTAAAAGGCTTCAAAAGGGCTATGCTTGGGTTTCTAGATCTCTCACTCTTTGGGGCAAGACTGAATCTAGACAGAAACCTGCTAACTAGGGTAGATGCTGATTTTCACTGAAAGTATGAAAAATTGTAAGAAGACAAAACTATTTTATTTGCTGGAGCCCTATCCCATAGTCTTCACAAGTGGAATAAACATGGTTTGTTCTTAAAACAAACCCGAAGGTGAATTTTAAGCAACCGGAAGATGAATTTCAGCTGAAGTATTACCGGCAAGAAAGACTATTATTTTAACCGCATGTTAGTGAGATTTCAGGGAAAATAAGAAAGATTAATTTTACTCTTCAATATTTAAAGGAACTTGAGCAAGAGAGAAAATTTAGGACCTTGAAAGAACGAAAGGTGCAGCAAGAATTCTTTTATGTGCAAAAACGGAAAGCCACGACCATCCTCACAATGGAAGAATGGATGCAAAACCTGATGGAGTTAGCGGAGATGGCTAAATGACTGCTGTAATTAAATAAAAGAATATATCCAGTTTTGTTTCTGTTTGGAAACCGCTTCTAGACTTTGTGCTCAAGACAGAAAAAAAATAATGAAATTCTGATTTTGGGATTTACTGATTAGTTTGTTGTTATAGAAATGGCTACCATATAACAAGTAAAGGTAAAGGTAAAGGTTCCCCCGCACATGCGTGCTAGTCGTTTCCGACTCTAGGGGCCGGTGCTCATCTCCGTTTCAAAGCCGAAGAGCCAGCGCTTGTCCGAGGACGTCTCCGTGGTCATGTGGCCGGCATGACTAGACGCCAAAGGCGCACGGAACGCTGTTACCTTCCCACCGTAGTAGAGTTCCCTATTCTTCTACTTGCATTTTTACGTGCTTTCGAACTGCTAGGTTGGCAGAAGCTGGGACGAGTAACAGGCGCTCACTCTGTTACACGGCACTCGGGATTTGACCCACCAAACTGCCGACCTTCTGATCGACAAGCTCAGTGTCCTAACCCACTGAGCCACCGCGTCCCTTATATAACAAGTACATAAAAGTAAAAAAGTTGAGGCTGTATTTTATTCTAGTGCGCTGAAAAAAGTTGGAAGTTAATGCTTTCTTTCTTTTTTCTCTTTAACCCACATGTCTCTTTCCCTCCTTTTCTTCACTCATTTTCTTGTTATCTTGGTTTTCATTTGTATTTTATTTAATGATAACTTCAATATCTTCAAACTTAAAACACTCACTTATATAGAGAGTGAATGAGTGAGTGTGTGCATGTGTAAGGAGGGAGGGAGGGAGGGAGGAAGGAAGGAAGGAAGGAGAGGAGGGAGGGATGAAGGAGGGAGGGAGGGAGGGAGAGAAGGAGGAAGGAAGGAAGGAGGGAGGGAGGGAGGGAGGGAGGAAGGAGGGAAGGAGAGAAGGAGGGAGGGAGAGAAGTGGAGGGAGGGAGGGAGAGAAGGAGGGAGGGAAGGAGGAAGGAGGGAAGGAAGGAGGGAGGGAGGGAGGGAGGGAGGAAGGAGGGAGATCTCCCCACCCTGCTGCCAATGCATTTAAAACTAAGGCAGACAGGCAAATTTCATTAAATTTAACGGATGGAAGCAAAAAAAAACACACAACCCAGCCGCCACCAAGTAATCGCCAAGCCGCAGGAAAAGGAAAAAGAGATGAATAAAAAGTGCACTTAAAAGGATCGATGTGGGCCTCACACCTCTCTGGAAAGACCACCGTCACCCTGGGGAACGCACAACCTTCAGCACAAATGTCACAAGGTCAACGCTGCTGCTGCGGTGGGAAGGCACTTCCTCAGAAGAGTGGGACTCAGCCTGACAACGGCTCCAGCCCGACCCAAAAAAAAACAGGAACTGAGTGCATCCAAAGCAAAGGCACATCCTTGAGCAGGGGTCTTCAAACTTGGCCCTTTTATGACTTGTGGACTTCAACTCCCAGAATTCCTCAGCCAGCTTTGCTGGCTGAGGAATTCTGGGAGTTGAAGTCCACAAGTCATAAAAGGGCCAAGTTTGAAGACCCCTGTTCTTGAGGGTCAGAAACCAAATCCCCGCCCAGCCCACAAACCCCAAACAGAAAACAGGATTGGCCGCCCGGTTGCTTCCCTTCATTTTGCAGCCATAATCAAAAGAGCGGGAATCCCTTGCTGGTGTTCCCCCCTCCCTCCCCCCCCCACACACACACTCCCGTCTCCACACAAAACTCCCTGGAAGCTGAAGAAGAAGAAGAAGCAAGATGGGCCGGGGGAGACCCACTGGAATAAAAAGGCAGAGCAATTTTATGAACGCTGGCAGACGGATGCACCCACAGAATCAGAATAGAGCGGGAAGGGACCTTGGAGATCTTCTAGTCCAACCCCCTATACCCGTGGTGGCGAACCTATGGCACGGGTGCCACGGGGGGCACGCAGAGCCGTCCCTGTGGGCACGCGCATCGTCGCCCCAGTCCTAGGCCTTCAGCTGGGTTTTATAAAACCTTTTCGCTTTAGGCCTCCGCCACTGTGTGCAAAAAAAAAAGGTTCAATCAATCAATCAACTTCAACTTCTTGCGGGGGGGGGGGAAAGATCTCGCAAAGTTGGAATTGATTGATTGAACTTTTTAGTCCCACCCAGTCAGCCGTTACCACCACAGCCATACCTGTTGTGATTCAGGGTCAGCCTGTGGGTTCGGCAGTTGGGTTGGACGACTCAGAGGAGGAGGAGGGGGGTGCTGAAGAGCTTGCTGAGGGGGTTGGACAGCTTGATGAGAGCCCTCAGCCAGGCCCCTCTCACCTGGTCATGACGCAGACCCAGCTGTGTGAGCCTGACAGCGTGGATGAAGATGACCCACAGCTGGCCCTGTTCAAGGACGCCCGACGCAGGAGGCAGTCAATCAGGAGTAAACAGAGGAAGGCAATGGGGCTCCTCGGAAGGAGGCAGAGAGAAGCCACGCCCTGAACTGTATTTAAGGGGGAATGCGTGGGAGGGCTGGTTTGCTGAAGGCAACCGCTTGAAAAGCTCCTGTTTCTTGGTTCGTGTCTTGTTCTATTTGTTTTTGTAGCAATAAATTTGGCAGGCGTAATTCCAGCCTCTTGCCTTCTTGTAAAAGGGGTTGTCCCTGCCTTTTCTGCAGGGCCGGTAGCAGGCTGGTACAGAACAATACCCACCCAATGGGCCGCGCCCACCCAACTGACCACACCCACCCAATGGGCCACACCCACCCAGCACCCGATGATACATAGGTGGGTTTTGGGTTGCCATTTGGGCACTCCGTCTCTAAAAGGTTCGCCATCACTGCCCTATACTATTTCAGACAAGTGACTGTCCAGTCTCTTCTTAAAAGACCTTCAGTGCGCATATTTCCCTGCTGCTCCCTTTTCCTTGGGGAACTCTGATTTATAAGATAATTTATATGCCACAAACTCCTGGTGATTCTGGACATCTGTATGAACCGTGCACAATTTAAAAAGAAAAAAGTATGAATTCACAAAATACCGTTAGTCCTCGACTTCCAACCGATCACTTAGTAACCATTCAAACCTCCGATGGACCTACCTGGGGAAACTTAAGACCTGGATTCAAAGGTCCAACAGTCCCCGTGGTCATGCCCCCCCCAGGACACATGAGTGAGTGCTGAGTGTGACCTTGTAACACCCAACAAATTTATGATGCTTGCAGCATCTAACAGTCACAGGACAATGTTTTATGATGATTTTACCAAAAAAAACCCGGCATATACTTCCTTTTTTTGTTGTTGCCAAAACTGCATCCATAATGCACCACTGGTTAGGTTAACGACCACAATGTTTGCTTAACGAACGGCACAAAAAAGGTTGTAACATCAGGTGAGTCACATGATCAATCTGTTTTATGACTGTCATGACTTATAACTACAATCAGCAGCCTCAATTACAGCCGTAAGTAAAATTGAATGTTGATCAGCAAAACCAAAATGTGACACATTCGCCCTCGGAAGGCAGATTTAAATTAAGGGTTTTTGTGGTGAATTACACTTATGTAATTATTATTTTAATTATTGTATATATTGGGCATAATATTTAATTGTTTTTTTTAACTTTTGTACTTTGTCTTTTAATACTTATTGCCCTGTACACCGCCCTGAGTCCTTCGGGAGAAGGGCGGTATAAAAATTAAATAAATATAAATATAAATATGTGTATGACAAGGGACAGAGTGATCCTTTTGAATGTTCTTAACACAGCAGAATCAACCTGCTTTAGGTGATTATAGTTTTATTCTGCCTGTTCAATTCCTCCCCAATTATGCAGCAGGCTAGAAAAAGAGACAGGACAGGTCCTTGGTTTATCCCAGGGGTAGGCTACCTCGGCTCTTTTATGACTCATGGACTTCAACTCCCAGAATTCCTGAACCAGCCATGCTGAGGAGAAAGAGAGAGGTTTCCATGTTGAGTCATGCTGGCTCAAGGAATTCTGGGAGATGAAGTCCACGAGTCATAAAAGAGGCGAGGTTGCCTACCCCTGGTCTATCCTATTGCCAAAATTAAAGATGAGGATGCGATTTGACTATTATCTTCTTTGGTAGCTTTCAAGTGCATTTGTAACAGAGTTTACCATCATCCCTAGTATGTCCATGGATTCAAGGAGCTGCTAATCCCAGCACCTCCAGGAGGCACCTGTAGGAAATGACCAGGCTGAGCCCGAGGGAGGGGTCAAATGCATCATCAGTCTCGAGTCCCTTCGTGCCCACAAGAGATCATCCAGCCCACCTTGAATTCCATTGACCCTTATCTACCATCAATTTGCTTTGAGATTCCTGTGGAGAGCATTAGCATTGGCCTGATGGGTGATGGGTTTGGGTTTTTATTGCTTTTTATGTATTTTAACTTATTGTTACAGTTCTTGGGCATCTTGTTTAATCTCTTTTCATTTTTGTATTCTTGTCTTTTAACATGTATTGCCCTGTTCACCGCCCTGAGTCCTTCAGGAGAAGGGCGGTATACAAATAAAATTATTGTTGTTGTTATTATTATTATTATTATTATTATTATTATTATTATTATTATTATTATTATTATTATTATTATTATTATTATTATACAATAAACCTATATTCATTTGAACCGCCTGGAGTCCTGATTTCCTGTGCTTGTTAGCATCAGGCTGGAGATCACAGGTTATTTTCAGAGCATTCTTAGAATTTAGAGAAGGCAGAAGGCACAGGTCTTGGTTTGAGCACCAGAGAAAGTCTCACAAAAGGGAAACCTGCCTCTGATGTCACTAATTTCCCGTTGTCAGAGGTAGCACAGGGCAGCTCAGCTAGTGCCCTTTTTCACAGTCCCACTTACGAAACAGAATGACCCCTAATTCATCTTAAGTCAGGGGGGGGGGGAAATCAAGACGCAAATAGAAACCTTATGAGACAAAGGGAAGAATTCATTTAGAAAAGGGAGGATCAGGAAGCGTCCAAGGATTATTATCCTATTATCCTATGAGTCACCACTTTAATGCACAAAAGGCGCTCTTAATGTCTCATGCAAAAAAAAAAAACACCCCAACCTTGGAAAGAACTTCCTGCAGATTGCTACATAAAACTCTTGGGCAAAGTCATTGTGCAAATGACTTCCCAAATTTTCTATCATCCAAGAGACGAGCTCTATTTCTCACACACAAGCTCAGGATGGTATCTGCAGCTCAACCTTTTGCAGCATAAAGAGGAAACACCAAAGAGAAATGTAAGGTCTTACACTTAGGCAAGAAAAAGCAAACGTACAGGTACAGATTAGGTGAAACCTGGCTTAATAGTAGTTAACCGTGAGAGGGATCTTGGAGTCCTAGTGGACAATCAATTAAATATAAGCCAGCAGTGTACGGTAGCAGCCAAAAAAGCCAATGCAATCCTAGGTTGCATTAACAGAGGGATAGAATCACGATCACGTGAGGTCCTAGTACCGCTCTATAAAGCCTCGTTACACCATGGCTTTTCAACTTTTTCACCCATTGTACCACTTTTAGGATATGGCAACATCCGAGTACCACCAGTCACCTAGCAAGGTGTCAAAAACTTGATGACCCAAAAAAGGAAAAAAGTGATGAAGTACAGGTAGTCCTCTACTTACAACAGTTCACTTAGTGACTGTTCGAAGTTACAATGGCACTGAAAAAAGTGCCCCCCCCAAGCCACAGCTGAGCAAGACACCTGCCTGCCCACCCAGTGGCGCTCTTCCTCCTGTCCAAGCTTTTCATTGTTGTGAGCATTTATGTTGAGGATTGGAAGTGGGGTTGGGGTAGGGGGTGTTTGGTTTTTATTCCACCACCCCCCATCTGCTGGGTGGTTGCAGCAGGTTTTGGTCACTTCACATGACCCTGGGACACTGTGACCGTCATAAATATGAATCAGTTGCCAAGCTTCTGAATGTAAATCACAAGACCCTGGAGATGCTGCAACATTTCAGCAGAAGCGCCGAGATCAGCGCCAAGCTCCAGTTGGAGCCTGGTGCTGATCCTGGCGCTTCCACTGAGCCCTGACAGCCCTGCAGCTCCAGCCATCTTACTCAGGCTTGTGCAGTGCTGCCACCGGTTCAGCTCATTCCCCTCCCACACTACCACTTTTCTAGGATGGTCGCGTATCACCTGCCAGGTGCCAATGTACCACTGGTACCCGTACCACTGGTTGAAAAGCCCTGTCCTACACAACCTGACCCACCAAGGTAAGACCACATTTGGAATACTGCATCCAATTTTGGTCACCACAATATTAAAAAGATGTCAAGACTCTAGAACAGACATGTCAAACACAAGGCCTGGGGGCCGGATCCGGCCCGCGAAGTGGTTTCATGTGGCCCGCAAAGCCATCCTGGAAACAGTGAGGGAACGGCACCTGCTGCCTTGGCTCTGGCCCAGAGACCCTCCTCCTGCCAGAGACCCTCAGATCTGTCCCACTCCTGCCCAGGCCCCCATAGGCACCCTTGATGTGAAAGATGTAAGCTGGCCACGCCCACCCAGTAGGCCATACACACACTAGCCATGCCCACCCAGTAGGCCACGCCCACCCTGGCCACACCCACCCAGCCCCCTGAGGGCAACTGCAATGCTGATGCGGCCCTCAATGAAATTGAGTTTGATACTCCTGGTCTAGAAAGAATGAAGAGAAGAGCAACAAAAATGATTATGGGCCTGGAAGCTAAATCCTTATGAAGAACGGTTGCAGGAACTGGGAATGTCTAATCTAGTGAAGAGAAGGGCCAGGGGTGACATGATGCCAGTATTTCAATAAATATTTGAGGGGCGGTCACAGAGGGGAGGGGATCAACCTATTTTTCAAAGCACCCGAAGGCCAGACAAGGAACAATGGATGGGAAATGATCCAAGGAGAGAGTCAACCTAGAAATAAGGAGAAACTTCCCAACAGTGAGAACAACCAACCAATGGAACAGCTTGCCTTCAGAAATTGTGGGCGCTTCATCACTGGAGGCTTTCAAGAAGAGACTGGACAGCTACATGTCAGAAAGGGTAGAGGGTCTCCTGCTTGAGCAGGGGGGTTGGACTAAATGACCCACAAGGTCCCTTTCAACTTTGTTATTCTGTTTCTGTTAAAAAGAGGTTGGTCGCCTTTCAAAGGCCTCTGTGTAGATCACAGCAGCGTCTCTCCTTGGCAAACAATCCAACTATAAATACACCCGGAAATTCATCGGCTCTTCTGCTAGTCCAAGTCCGCATTATCACCGACCATCTCCTGGGAGCGTCAGGCCAGAGGAACCACCAGCTGGCGCCCTGCAGTGATTGGCCCTTCAGGAGACGGCGATAATAAAACCTGAAAGCTGCAATATGAGCTTCACACATACTTGTCTTTTTGGTTTATTCATTAGAAATAATTACTGGCAACGGACTTTCCACGCAGCATCCATGACAGGTGAGTTTCAAAAATGGAGCCACTGTGTGGATTCCCAACTAAGCTGAAAGGAAAGGAAAGGACAGGTGCAGAAGATTTCTATATTAGAAAGTTACTATTACAGGAAGTTCTCCACTTAACAGCCACTCATTTAGCGACCGTTTCAAGTTACAACAGCACTGGGAAAAGTGACTTACGACAGTTCCTTGCACTTACGACTGTAACAGCATCCCCGTGGTCGTGTGATCAAAAGTCAGGTGCAACGGGCATGTATTTATGACGGTCGCAATATCCCGGGGTCATGTAACCACCATTTGCAGTCTCCCCAGCCATCTTCAACAAACAAAGTCAATTGTGGAAGCTGGATTTGCTTAAGAACCACTTCAATCACTTAACAACTGATTCACTGGTTTTCTTAATAACTGTGGCAAAATAATTGTAAAATCAGGCATGACTCACTTAACAACTGCCTTGCTTAGCAACCGAAATTCTGGTCCTGATTGTGGTTGTAAGTTGAGAACTACCCGTAATGTGCCATGGAAAGGAAGCTGTATATCCAGTGTTAAAACTGACTAGATAGCATCACTTACTTTGTTTACAGGGTTTTTTAACGGTTCATGACGTATCAGCTGCATTTGTATCATAAGAAAAATCCTGCAGCTGTGGCTTATTAAACAATACAGAAACAACGTAAGAGTCAGTCTTGCAGATCAGTCTAAGTTTACTGGGCCAATTCTCCCTCATTCTGCCGTTGTTTTAGGTCCATTTAAGAATTAGGGCAGAAAAGCAAATCAGGGAGAATTTGGGAGACCACATATAAAGTGTGCATCTCTCCGTTTATGCCCCATGCTAAGTCGTAAACTGCAGAAATGTAAGCCAAGAATAACCCATGATTTCAAAGCAGCTGACTGCCCTCAAACAAACCATCATTAATTGGTCTTATTTGTACTTCACTCTTAATTTTTTTTTAAAAAAACAACTTATTAGGCTATACAGAGTGGCTTGGAAGAATGGCTCTCACTCTGACGTGGCAGATCAGAGACTAGAAGATTAAAAATAGCATATTGTTGCTGGGAGCATAACGGGTGGCAGCCTCCTCCCACCCCTACCCCCACCCCCCAAAAAAGCTTACGAAGTAAAGTTTGCTTTGTCTCGTTCCTCCTAATTTCCAGCTGGGAAAAAAGAAACTTCTAAAAATAACTTTCCACTCAGCCCTAATATCAGTGCTAAGTATTATAGGAAAACTCCTATATAGGGATGTACAATGAGTAACATGTAGCAAAGCTATGCGGATCCTCCGTTTTCCTCACTTCTTTAAAATCCTCACCCGTAGCCTTTCGGATCGCAGAGAAAATGCTCTTTAGCTGGCCGTCGGATTTGGTTAAGGGCAGTTTTGCCAGCCAGGCTTAGCATTTTATTTACTATTTATTTACTAGCTTTACTGTTAGTTGGTTGATTAATTATCTTGGCTTCTGTATTAATTTATACTTGGGATGCTTTTTTTGCTTTTGTTTTTAATGGTGTTAAGTGTTTGATAACTTTAACTGTTTTATAACTTTATAACTTTAGAATCACTTGATTGAGGTGGGTGGCTATAGAAACTGAACTGGATGGATGGAAGGATTTATATTAATTGTGGTTAGTTTTTGATTATGTGCCATCAAGTTGTTTTTGACTCCTACTGACCACATAGATTACATTTTCTTCATGATGAGCAACAACCCAGGATTGATGAGTTTTAGGTTAGTTGATTATGTGAACCCCAATAAGAGAATTAATCCAGTAGCCAAGTCAAGGAAGTTGTGTAAACTCAGACTCGGAGTTGACTATCTAAGAAGCCAACATTCCTAGGTCAATCCCAAGCAGTTTAAATTGAATTAAATTGCCCTGTGGTAAAATGAGAGGCCAATACATTTGATAAATAAATAAACAAGCAAACAAATAAATAAATAAGTTTCACTCAATTCTGCGCCCTATTGCTTCAATGTATGACCAGCTGGCATAATTTTTAATGCTTTCAGGCTGTCACAAATTGCCCTGAAATCCAACGGGATGACTTTCAAGATATAAATATTTTAAATAAGTACAGCTTCCAGTTGCTTAGGAGGGCTGAAGCTTGACCAAACTGATGGAGGCTTGGGGGAATTTGTCAAAAGCCAGACTAAATGTGAAGGACAACATGGCTGGCTCAGGAATTGGCGCTGCTCCTTTTTTTTCCTGATGTATCACAATGTAAAAATAGTCTCACCAGCTCTTTGATCAATATCTATTTGTGGACCAAGAAATTACATGTATCGCCATCAATGACACATTTTTCAGCCGTCGCATCTGAGTCACCTAAGACAACTATTCCCAAAATAGCCTTTGTTTACTAGAGTCAAAAATCAAGGTATTTGAATAAAAAGCCTGCATTCAAATAAAGAAACAAGTAGAAAAGCACCAAACAGCAAGAATGAAGCACTGCTGGTTTCCTTAGAAATTCTATTAGGTAAAGGTAAAGGTTCCGCCGCACATGCGTGCTAGTCGTTTCCGACTCTAGGGGCCGGTGCTCATCTCTGTTTCAAAGCCGAAGAGCCAGCGCTTGTCCGAGGATGTCTCCGTGGTCATGTGGCCGGCATGACTAGACGCCAAAGGCGCACGGAACGCTGTTACCTTCCCACTGGAGCAGTCCCTATTTTTCTACTTGCATTTTTACGTGCTTTCGAACTGCTAGGTTGGCAGAAGCTGGGACGAGTAACAGGCGCTCACTCTGTTGAGATCAAATTCCTACCACATCGTTCATACAATATAAATCTAATGAAAACGCCTGTCTTTTAGCTGTTCAGCAAGGCTGTTCTTGATCACCATTACTAACACCACCAAAAGGCCTACTGTCCACAGGATGTTTCCCAGAGTGTCCTTTATGATTTACAGATATCAAAAATATACACCCGTCTAAGCGTGGGTCACACAGGTCATTCGCAGGAGGAGCTGGAAGTAATTGCTGAGAAAGTGGTGTTAAACAAAGAGTTGAAACCACAAAATTGCTGAAGAGGGAACATTAAAAATGTCGAGGGTAGATGAAACAGTATTTACTGTCAAGAAAAAGAAGGGGAAAAAAACCCTCCTGGTCTACAAATGTCTTACAGGTTACTGCTTGGCTATTAGGAATAATATCACAGTGTTTTTATATAAATTAGACTTTGGAAGCCAGTGCAACAAACCCGTAAACGCCTACCGGTGGAGCAAGTTCAAACCATTCATTCAGAGTAATAGTCTCCAGTTGAGCAGAGTTATCCAAAACTACGAGTGATAAGATGGCCAAAACTAAGCAAACATCTGTGAGATGAAATTAGTCTCTGAGGGGAAGCCAACAGCTTGTTATCATTAAGAAGGCTTTACTTGCTTCGCAAAAGAACTGCAGGGCCCCCCACCCACCCACCCTTTTTGGAAAAGCAGTGGCACCAGATGTACCAGATGTTGGCAGCTACCTTCAAATGGACAGGCACCTGCTGTGGAGGGCGGGGAACTGAAGGGTTCATTCCCTTTTGGGGGGAGCCCACATGAGAAAACATGGCCACAGCACAAGTGAACACGCTGAAAACTGCTAATTATCTTCCAGTGCTCAAAGGAAAATATGCCGTTTCCCCTTTCTGGTATATAAGTCAGTGGGTAGGTGGGTGGGTGGGTGGGTAGGTAGGTATTAGGCAGCAATAGATTCATGCTGGAAAGACTCACCCTCCACGGCCTTCTAGTCTAAGCTCCAATGGCCAAGCAAGTCCTACTAAGTTAAACCTTACAGAGAAGGAGCCTCACAAATGGATTAAATTATACAGGTAGTCCTCAACTTATAACAATTTGTTTAGTGACCGTTTGAAGTTATAAAGGCACTGAAAAGGTGACTTATGATCAGTTTTCACACTGTTGTAGCATTCCGAGGATCACGTGATTCAGATGCTTGGCAACTGATGGCTGCAGTCAGCTCTACAAACATTAGTGGTGTGTGTGTGTGTGTGTGTGTGTGTGTGTGTGTGTGTGTGTGTGTGTTATTCATATACAGGTAGTCCTCGACTTACAAAGTTCAATTAGTGACCGTTCAAAGTTACAACAGCCCTGAAAAAAGTGACTTATGACCGTTTTTCACACTTAAGACCGTTGCAGCAGCCCCATGGTCATATGATTTACATTCGGATACTTGACGACCGGTTCATATTTATGACGGTTGCAGTGTCCCGAGGTCATGTGATCCTCTTTTGCGACCTTCTGACAAGCAAAGTCAAGGAGGAGGCCAGAGTTACTTAACAATCGTGTTATTAATTTAAGACCTGCAGTGATTCACTTAACAACTGTGGCAAGAAAGATGCTGGATTGGAAGAATAATTGCCATTGGGGCTTTTCTTATGTTAGACTAATAATTCTGCAAGGTGCCTCCTCAAATTTAAGTCTATTGCTTGGATTACACACTTTAAAAAAAGAAAGAAAGAGCCACGTGGCTCACAAGTCATTTCAACATGTATCATCCTACCTAGCCTGAAGGTTTCTGGTCTGCCTTTATGGGATGGAGGGAGCAGCAGAGATAGAGAAAATGTTTAGCCATAAGCAACATTCAGCAGGAAATTTATATGATATAAAATATATGCAACCAAAACATACCATTTAATCTCACTTTCTATTCTCGGAAATACTTTTCATGTGAATTTGATTAGTTCCCTAACCAGCAAAAGAGATCTCAGGCCCTTTTCAATCTGGCTCTATTATTAATTGCTGTTTAGCTGAAATGCAACTTCAAGAAAGGTCACATTCCAGTGAGGCCACATGCATTCTGGCCTTATTGCAGATTAGCGACTAGTTAATCCACCTTATGTTTAGATTACCTAAATTGGTTTTCTACATGAGCTATTTTGCCCTTGTCCCCATTTGCACAGACCGGTTGCTACTGGGAGGGAGGGAGGGAGGGAGGGAGGGAGGGAGGGAGGGAGGGAGGAAGGAAGGAAGGAAGGAAGGAAGGAAGGAAGGAAGGAAGGAAGGAAGGAAGGAAGGAAGGAAGGAAGGAAAAAAATGAGGAGAGCAAGGAGACAGGAAAAAATGAAATGAAATGAAATGAAATGAAATGAAATGGAAGGAAGGAAGGAAGGAAGGAAGGAAGGAAGGAAGGAAGGAAGGAAGGAAGGAAGGAAGGAAGGAAGGAAAGGAAGGAAGGAAGGAAGGAAGGAAGGAAGGAAGGAAGGAAGGAAGGAAGGAAGGAAGGAAGGACATTAATTCAGCAGTAGCAAAGGAGAACAGCAAGATCTGGCTGCTTCCGAGATCAACAGAAGCATCTCAGTTTGTGGGCCCTTACAAGTACTTTATGATGCAAATGTCAGAAACAGCTCTGACAGGTCCACGTTAATCTTGTCAAAGTCCAGACATCTGAATTTTGCATTATGAAAAATACTCTTTGCAAAACTGCTTAGACTGGCAGGCAAACCAACCCCCCCACCCCATAACTGACAAAACTATATTAATAAAGGTCAAGCTATTGTTAATAAATGCACAGAAGGAGTGAGTTGTGTGACCTTGCACACATCTCTGCAATATCTTCTCAGCTGATGTCCCATTTTGCTCTCCCACAGACAAGACCCGTTTGTGCTAAATTGCATGCCCTACAGAAGTAGGAATGCACAAGGATGAATGTGCATGCATTCAATCTCACAATTAACTAGTGTTGTACTGGATCGTCCACCTTTCTCTGATTCATCCCTTTTACCAAGCAAGATGGTAATATAAATCTTGTTCTTAGTCCTGTGTCTGGGCAAGTTTTGTTTTAGTTTTTTTTAAAAAAAAAAATTCTAGGCAATGGCTACAAACATTTTTTTCCCCCAGTTGCCTGAAACTCCAATAATCTCATGAAAGATTTCAAATTTCAGCCATGCCTGCAGAGGGTATCAAATTGGTGGCTGCAAATTGCACAGCTGAAACCCACATCATCCCTGTGGAGATAAAATTTCTCCCCCCCCCTCCCCGCCCCACTTTGACACTTTTTCAAAAGGCCCAGAAGACATGGTTTTGCCAGCAGGCCTGGGGACCCCAGCGTGATACGGAGCCCACCAAGTACAGGTAGTCCTCGACTTACAACGGTTAATTTAGGGACCGTTCAAAGTTACAAAGGCACTGAAAAAAGTGACTCATGACCCTTTTTCAGTTGCAATCTTTGCAGCATCCCCCATGGTCATATGATCAAAATTCAAATGCTTGGCAACTGGCTCCTGTTTATGACAGTTGTAGTGTCCTGGGGTCGGCTTTTGCGACCTTCTGACCAGCAAAGAAATTGGGGACACCAGAGTCACTTAACAACAATGAAATCAACTACAGGCAGCCGACTTACGACCACAATTGAACTCAAAATTTCCGCTGTTAAGTGAAACATTTATCGAATGAGCTTTGCCCCATTTTTGCAACTTATCCACTGCAGTGATTCACTTAACAACTGTGGCAAGAAAGGCCGTAAAATGAGGCTAAACTCACTTAACAAATGTCTCACTTAGCAGAAATTTTGGGCTCAATTGCGGTCATACGTCAAGGTCTAGCTGTAGTTGGTTTGACTGTTGTCACCTGGAGGATGAGGGGAGTAATTGGGTTTTATATTGGGGTTTTATTTCTTTCTGACTAAGAGTTACCGTGAGTTGGGCAATGATATAAATTTTCTAAAGAAATAAAGCTACTTCTCCCTTGAGGAATGACATTTCTGAAAGTCTCCCTAGTGTCCCAAATGAAGCCGCACTCAATATCCTGAGAGAAGATGAATTTTGCAGTACCTCAAGACCTTCTAGCTCCAGGCAGAAGGCCTCTTTCTTTGTGTATAAAACACTTGAACAGGCCACCAAAATGATTGATTTGCAGCATGTGGGGGGGAAGGGGGCCATTATGCCTATTTTCTGTAATACCACATTTTTCTCCACATGCTCCTCTCGCAGCCAAAGAACATTAGTCTCTCACAGGTGTTTGAAACACTTCCTTGCTCTTTGGAGAACTCAAAGACTCTAAATGGCCTCCTTAAAAATAATAAAATAGTAAGAAACATTTTATTTGGGACACTTTTTCCCGCCTTTTTCCCCCCAAACCACCATGAACCCATATAATACATTATCTGTCAAGATATAATACAATTATCTGTCAACGCGCTGCTTTCTATTCTTGGGGAGAATGAAATAAAAGCCAGATCTATACATCTGCCAAGAATTTCCAAACAGGATGTTTCAAATCCTTTTTTTTTTTAAACTCCTCTGCGGAGCCAAGGATCTTGGTTCCATAAGGTTGCTGATTTTCAATGTCTGTTATTCTCCATCAGTACGGTCAACTGTGCTCTTCCAGTGATTGGAGAAATAGGCAGACACTGTGGGGAGGAAAGCGAACTGACTCTGATGAAAATAAGCAAATCCAGCATGTATCCTCCTGAAATTAGAAAAAACTACAGGCAGGACATTTTTTGTCGTCACAGAACGCTCAGAACGGAGTTCCAGCACCTTTTTTGTATGGAACCTTGTAGGGTAGGCAAGACGAGTTGTATGACATGTGTGAGTTCCGGCACCTTTTTCTTTTACAAAAAAAAAGCACTGGCTACAGGTATCCCGAAAGATCAAAAAGGTGGGTTAGATTTCCTAGGAAAAGGATCAAGACACAACTGAGTGTCTCCTGGTTTTAAAGAAGCCTAAGAAAAGACTAGCTCATTTCTTCAGTCCAATGAAGGTTTATGTGGTGGAAACTGATCTACTTGATCGTCTCACCCACCTTACCTGGTCGCTCTGCAGAATCTTTTCTTCTACTGAGAAGAAAGTCTATCTTTTCTTCTACTGAATGGGGGACACATAAACTGTCTGTTAATAAATTTAAATTTAATTTAATTAATTTAATTTAATTTAATGACAACCAAGCTCAGAGAGCATCAAGGACCCCACTGTTTTGATTCACTGGTTCAAGACCAATTGCAATGTCTCATATTCCATAGTTTTCTCTGTATTATTACAGTCTTCTTCACAAACTAAGGGTACTGTGTTACAATAGGTCCTTCTCAGTGAGGAAAATAAGGAGGAGAAAAAAGCCCTCAAGTCTTGAAACAATTCTTCAGGAATTTATTAATCTTTCATTCATTCATTCATTCATTCCCTTTGTGTACTGCTAAATCTCTCAAGGACTCCTAGTGGCTTATAATTATAAATCAACAATTAAAACACCTACGGTAAAGCAATAAACAACAATAAACCAATTAAAACACCCATGCCCAAATTAATATAATAAATATTATATATAAAAAACAATCAGATCGTAAGAATAATATTGCTGGCTCTCTCATTAATCGAAATAATAAATAATCTATGGCAACAGTAGGCTAAGTGCCAAATATTACCTACAAGAGCTTGGTTTTTAATAAATTTCTGGGATATTGTAGCAAAAGAGGCAAGACTTATTTCAACAGGGACGTTGAAACATCATCACTGCAATCATTATGGATTATTAGGGATAGTTTCATGATCATGTGAAGCAACAGCATTACATTATACTGCACTGGTGAGACCACTCTTAGAATACTGTGTCCATTTCTGGTCACTATGATACAACAAAGATGTTGAGAATCTAGAAAGAGTGCGGAGAAGAGCAACAAGAATGATCAGGGGACTGGAAGCTTAAAACATATGAAAAATAGATATAGGAATTAGGTATGTCTAGACTAATGAAAAGAAGGAGTAAGGGTCCAGCCTATTCTCCACAGCATCAAAAGGCAAGACAAAAACAATGGATGGACACTAATCAAGGAGAGAGAACCAGCCTAAAAATACTTCAAGGAACTAGATATGTCTAATCTAATGAAGAGAAGAACTAGGGGTGACATGATAGCAGTCTTTCAATATTTGAAAGGATATCATGGAGAATAGAGGGTTGACCTATTCTCCAAAGCACCTCAGGACAGGACAAGAAATAACAGGTGGGACATCATTAAAAAGAGATCCAACCTAGAACTGAGGAGAAATTTCCTGACAGTGACAATAATTAATCACTGGAATGGCTCACCTTGGGAAGCTGTGGGTGCTCCATCACTGGAAATATTCAAGGAGAAGCTGGACAGCTATTTGTCCAGAATTGTACAGGGGCCTACTACTTGAGCAGGGGATTGGAATAGAAGACCTCCAAAGGTCCCTTCCAATCCTGTTATTCTATGTTCTAGTTCCTGGACTAGCTTTCTTTATTTCATGAAAGACGGCCAACACAGATCTGCTCTTTTAACATCTAACTTTTCAAAGGCAACTGGACAATTTACATCCCCACCCTCAAAAAGCAGGAGATGGAAATGTAATGTGTGAGAACTATTCTCATGGGTGATGGAGAGATTGTCAGCAGCCAGTGCTCCCTCCCCCCCCCACAAACCCTTTTACCAGTGTTATTTCTTTATTTTGTGTTAATTTAGGTGGCGTAGTCCTCGATTTACAACAATTCGTTAACGTTTGAGGTTACAACAACACTGAAAAAAGTGACATAACCTTTTTTCACACTTATGACTGTTGCAGCATCCCCATGGTGACGTGATTAAAATTCAGATGCTTGGCAACTGATTCTTGTTTACAACAGTTGCAGGGCCACCTTTTGTGACCTTCCAACAAGCAAAATCAATTGTGGTCGTAAGTCGAGGACTACCTGTACTCAGACTTACACATTTACACTATAAAATTTCATCCCTGACCTCCTCTGATCCTAAAACACAGCAAAGAACATGCAGAAGGTTTAATAAACAATCTAAATTTGGGGAGTGGGAGACATTTTTGAGCAGAGCATTATTGAAATGGCTATGCTAAGGACTAAATACCAAAATTTGTCCCCCAAGCTGGACAAAAATGCCTATTTTTTACCAGAATCTGCAGTTTTATTGGGTTGACGGCTAATAGTTAGAGGGTAGTCCACCATATCCATCCAAAAATTTTTATTTTTTATTTATTTTTAATCCCATTTATATCCCGCCCTTCTCTGAAGACTCAGGGCGGCTTACAATTTAAGCACAAACCAATGTGCTTAGCAATGAACTAATGGAGAGAATTCCTTTATTTCTCATGATAGTAATCCTATTATAATGACATCCTCAAAGGCCTTTCAGGCCTCAGGGAATAATAAATATTTGCACTATATTAGGGGTCCCCAAACTTGGCAACGTTAAGAGTTGTGGACTTCAACTGGTTGGGGAATACTGGGAGTTGAAGTCCACAAGTCTTAAAGTTGCCAAGTTCCTTGCACTATATAATATTCTAATGGATCGTTAATGGTTCACAGATATCCAGACCAAATCAGGTACAGGCCTGATGGGATAGGAGGCTATTTCCAGAAAAGGCCTCAAGAAACCAATGTCGAAGTGGGGGGGCGGTTTCTGAGAAATCCCACAACATCAGGACTTTCAGAATGTGCATTGGTTGGTTGAAAAATCACATTTGTTCAAGCAGGAAATGTATTCAAAATATAAACAAAAGCTTATTCTCGGGGGGGGGGGGTATCTTTACTTTTTAAAATTCTTCCTTAAGTGATTTATGTGCCAACAAATTCTTGTTGACTCTTAGTGACCACATAGATTGTTCTGAATGATGATCTGTACCCAACCTGGTCCTTCAAGTTTTTCCAACGGTCAACTCATTCTCATGTTCTCTTTGTGAACAATTACTACTGCTCTGCAGAACATCCTGCCCTTTGAACAGATTTTACTAGTAATCTAGTTTATTATTTGGAAAATTCTTCCTCCTGCAAAGTCCACCTTAAATCTGAGTCGGATAAATCCCAATGGTTTCCAGCCTCTCATCCAACAACTTCTACTCGGTTTTAAAAAGAGATGCTTTTTTAATTAGTAAAAATTGAATGGTTTCTGCTTGTTATGTATGTGCTTGTGACAGAAGATGTTGATTCAAACGCCTGCTCTAATGTTCTTATGTGAATTTGTAATAAGAGAGATTTAAATTGTTCTTTCAGATTTTTAACAGTTCTTAAGTTGTTCACTTTCATTTCAGAAAATAAGATAGATGGCTAAAAAGCCTGCTCAGTTTATGAGGAAAGATAAATATAAAATGAATATTATTTCAAGATCGATATCTCCGTTTAGAGTATATCTAATTTCTTCATGTAAAACAGATTGATATATTTAATGCAAGGACAAACACATAGATTTTCTTTACCTAAATTGTGAAGATGGGGATTTAAATTGCCTTATTTTTCAGCTTTACTATTGGACTTGTGACTTCAATTCCTCCGTGGAATACACATAGGACTTTTTTTAAAGAAGAAACACCGCTATGGACACGGTCAGAAAGTTGTGGCTGGGCCTGGCTCCATTGTATCCATCACGCTATTTGACTTCCTGCATTAATAGCTGCAAGGAACATTCAGAAGATGCTAGGACAGAAATAAAACACTGACCTTTATTCTCATATTAAAAATTACAGATCACTGATTAGTTAAATTGCAAATCTTGAGAAAGCAGAGGTTTTAGATCATATCGCCAATCACGTTTTTCATCCATTTGAGTTAGAGTAGGAAGAATCTGAATTGCCTAAAACTGCAAAATGACAGTACAATACAGGTAGTCCTTGACTTACAGCCACAATTATGAGGAGAATTTTGGTTGTCGAGCAAGGCATTTATTGAGTCCAGCCCAGTTTTGCGATTTATTTTTTTTGCCACGGTTGTTAAGCAAATCATTGCAGTTGTTAAGTGAATCACATGGCCATTAAGCAAATCCAGCTTCCCCCACTGACTCTGTTTATTGGAAGCCACCTGGGAAAGTCACAAATGGAGATCATGCAGGGATGCGGCAATGGTCATTAAATGTGGCAACAAAGTCAGGTTGTTTTTTTTTCAGCGCCCTAACTCTGAATGATCATGAAATGAATGGTTGTAAGTCGAGGACTACCTGTAAAGTAGGATACCCTACTGCCTTTAAAAAAATCTTTTTAAGGTCCAGAAAATCCAGGTGTATAGCATTATATAGTTCCATAGAGTGAAAATATGATAAGTCTCATAATCTGGAAGCTCACTTCTGCTAAAGCAAACCAGATTTTGATCTGGGAAAATTCTGCATGACTGGAACAAAATACTGCAAATCACCCATCACAGTTACAAAACAGGCCTGGATCCCATCTAATTTCGCAGTGTAGCAGGGCTTAACCTCTCTAGGTCCTAAAATGGCATTTCTAAATAATATTCCAATAGAATACCTTGCTGTTCTAAGTCAGCTGACCCACATAATTTTAATATGAAAAGTAAAAACAAGTCCTGCAGTTAACATTCTTATCTTGACACAAACTCAAAAAGACACGGGGGAAAGCAAGGCCGCCAGAGGTACATAAAGGCCCTATTGTAGCAGCCCACTGAATTGGAAATGACTCGTAAGCCTAATGAAACAAAACTTTTGGCAGGAAAACAGAATGAAAGGAATGAGACAATAAAAAGGCAGGAACAAAGGCAGCTGAGTTGTTTCAGCTTAAGAAAATAAGCTCGCTTTGTTGTTGGGAAAAACCAAAGCCGGATTAGGATAAATCAGTGACTAAGCAGAAGTCTTCACATCTAATTACACCACTCATCGTACATATATAAAGTCTACATTGCAAGTGTCTAGAAACTCCAGGTCCCGGTTACTTTCACAGCAGTGTTTTGGAAAAGCAAGCAGGGCAAATAAAGACGTTGAGGATGGTACCTCTCATTTTATTAGAAAAAGATCTGTATTTTATCTACATGCACATAAGTCCATTATATTTCACAAGGGGAATGTTGTAAAAATCTAAGTACTCTTGGAGATTCCCAAATTCGCTGCAACAGGACCTCTACACACCCATGCGCACACAGGAACACACACAAAAACACTCTAAAGGTAAAGGTAAAGGTGCGTGCTAGTCGTTTCCGACTCTAGGGGCCGGTGTTCATCTCCGTTTCAAAGCCGAAGAGCCAGCGCTTGTCCGAGGACGTCTCCGTGGTCATGTGGCCGGCATGACTAGACGCCAAAGGTGCACAGAACTCTGTTACCTTCCCACCGGAGTGGTCCCTATTTTTCTACTTGCATTTTTACGTGCTTTCGAACTGCTAGGTTGGCAGAAGCTGGGACGAGTAACAGGAGCTCACTCTGTTATGCGGCACTCGGGATTCGACCCGCCAAACTGCCGACCTTCTGATCGACAAGCTCAGCGTCCTAACCCACTGAGCCACCGTGTCCCTAAAAACACTCTAGACCAGTGAAAACCCATGTCCTTTGTTTGGGAAGGGAAAACTACTTAAGGGCCCCTGAATGCAGAGACCATCATACACCAAAATTCAATTTTTCTTGGGCTTCACTAAATTATGAATTGAATCCCTACCTAAGGAAGTTCCAGACAGCAAGCAGGTGCCTCTTTTTTTTTAGATTCACATCTAGCAATAATGAGTATGCCCCTCACGTGTAGTTTAATATCCCTCCTTTTAATAGGACACAATTAATTTCCTAACAATGAGAACAATTAATCAATGGAACGGCTTTCCTTCACAAGTAGTGGGTGCTCTAAAGCTGGAGATTTTTAAGAAGAGATTGGACAAACATTTTTCTGGAATGGTATGGGATCTCCTGCTGGAACAGTGGATTGGACTAGAAAACCTCCAAGGTGCCTTCCATCTCTGTTATTCTGTTATTGTTATATTAAATACTTTATGATTGTGTGAAAAAATAACCAGTGAACGAAGGGAGATGTTTCTGTCAGGCTCTATAACTTTTTAACTACTCAGTCTATAAAAACTGCAGGTGGCACAAATCAACTTACAATTTCTCTTTCACAGGGGAAGAGAGAAATGTTACTACAACACAAGTGGGCATCATCTAAAGAGAAAATTTCCCTGAGATTAATCTCTTTATTCATGTGCGCATCTAAATTTAATCAGATGCATGTCCACACAGAAGAAAGCTACATTAATATTAGTGGGAGTTACTCCCAGGTGTGTATATTGTTCTGCGGTATAAATCCTCTAACAGTCAGCAATTTATGAAGTAAGGTTGGAGCACCTGGATGGCAGCCATCATTTAGATTTTACTTATTTTATTACATTTATATTATATTTGGGAGCCGCATGAAAATTTGAGATGAAGAAAAGCCTATGCATTTTGAGTTTTCTTGGTTTTGGGGTATCGATAAGAACAACAATTGGATTTTTCAAGAAGAGGAACCTGCAAACATTGTGGAAGAAAGAGAAAAATCAAGGAGGCACCAAAATTTCTTTACTGACTCAGCACGAAACCACCAGATGGCAAAACAAAACTGATTCCTGAAGGGTGCATGTGAGAAGCACAGAAACATGCATGCAGCAAAACTATTATTAACTTCAAAAGTAGACGGAGGAGTTTGGCAGATTTGACAATAACTAAGGAAGAAGCATTCAAAACCCTGACACAATCCTTTAATAAAGGGCTCAGCAGGCTGTAAACATCACCCTGTCGGAATCGGAGATTATCATCGGGGGGAAAAAATAAAATAAAATGAATGGTTAGCAAAACAACTATCAATCTAACACAATAACTATTAAGAGGTTTCCATTTGCCACAAACAAAAAAGGCAGATTCAAAACAAGACTTTCAGAGTCTACGTCAAAATAGGGGAGCTTCTTTGGTAAAATCACACAGAAATGGACGATCAACACACAAGAGCAGACTGGAAAGTCTAAGGCAAGACTGATGTCACTTCTATGTAACAAGTACTGACCAACTCATAGCTGACAAAACTTAAGTTACAGGTAGCCCTTGACTTACAGCCATTTGTTTAGCAACCATTCAAAGTGACAACAATACTGGAAAAAGTGACTTATGACCGGTGCTTTGCATTTATGACTGTTGCGGCATCCCTACGGTCACGTGATTAAAATTTGGGTGCTTTTAATGTATTTATACGGTTGCAGTTTCCCAGGGTCATCTGATCACCATTTGTGACCTTCCCAGCTGGCTTCCAACAGGCAAAATCAATGGGGAAAGTTGGATTGGCTTAAAAAAAACAGTGTGATTCACTTAACAACTGCAAAGTTTTGCTTAACAACCGTGGCAAAAAAAAAAGATCATAAATTCAGGCACAACTCATTTAACCGCTTTGTTTAGCAACAGAAATTCAGTTCCAATTGTGGTTTAAGTCAAGGACTACCTGTAAGTTAATATTCCTGGAATGAGGTGGCCCTTAAATATTGATGACCCTCCCTTCCTTTTTAGGAGGGGCACTGAAATCAAGGGTGGTTCAACACTATCCATCCAAAATGATGCCATCTTACCATTCCAACAACATGGAGCAAAATATTTCAACAATCTCCTGCACAGTCCCCAACGTGTTTAACAGGAGCCATACCAAAACCGTGATGGAATGTAAAATACAATTTCTCTGTAGAAATCTATCATGATGTCAAATGTAGAAAAAGGAGTAGAATCGGCAGACAGGAGGAGGGACCCAATTACAGAAAAAATGGGGGTGCCTCTTTGGAAGACCCAAGTTGAAGACACATCATGTAGATCAGCATTTTTCAAGCTTGGCAACTTTAAGATGTGTGGGCTTCAACTCCCAGGCTCCCCAGCCAGATTTTGGAGAGTTGACGTCTACAGATCTTAAAGTTATCAAGTTATAAAAACACTGATTTAGAAAACAGCTATTGATGTGGTCACCAAGGTTTGGCACGCAGACATAATCAAAATACAATTGTTCTTCTTTCAGATTGGCAGAGAAGATCTTTGGCATGGGATATCTTTGGCACAGCAGCCTCAGCATCCATCAACTCTGACAAACATGGAGAAGGACTCCAACCCAAGTGGACAAAAGCTGGAGAAATGCCCATGGATTGGCCTCTTATTGTTTTGGGTTTTGTTAGAACAGTTCAAAAGGGACAGGGCATCAAGATATCATTATACTGTTTTATCAGCAGCTATTGCACGACTTTTAAAAAAAGAAGGAAAAGCCTTATCAGTTGAACCTGAGGTTTGTTCAATAAGATCCCCAGAAAAGAAGAAATATTAGATTTCTCCGAGGAGCAGTTCTCCAATGGAGCTAGTGAAACAATAGGATGCTAGGAGATACGTAGGCCTATCTCTCTGTCCGACATGCAGTATGATATCTATCTCTTGAAAGAAACATCAGGAAAGGAAATTCAGTTCTTTATATAGAATACCAATACCAAGCATATACCCCAAGAGTAATATGCAGCCATCGACCACGCCAGGGAAGTACCTGGTCACCAAATTTCAAATAGATAAAAGCCAGAGCGTTCAACAGGTGGAGACACTTGGTATTTGCAAAGGGCAGAGTTGTGTGCAAAGTTTCAGAAGTTCGGGATCAAGACAGAAAGGCAGCAAAGCGCCAAGTTCATCCAGAGTGCGCGTGTATGAGTGGGCTACTAAGACCACTGACATAAGAATCTTAAATTAGGGGAAACGATCACATTGGTATGCTTAATGTAGGCACATCTTAAGGCACGACCAGATACAAATCTGATCCACACACTCACAGATACACAAACTTAATTCCGAGAGAACAATCTGCAGAGGGGTCCAGGTCATAAAAAGTCATAAAAAAGAAGGGTGTTGTGTTAAACCACATCAGACCTTACCTTGCCAAACTGTTCAAAGTACTGCTTTACGTCTTCCACTACCGTATTAGCTGATAATCCACCTACAAATATTTTCTTTGTTCTTGTGACCATCTGTAAAAAGTTAGAAAAGAGGAGAAAGGGTGTTATTCCAGATTATCCCAAAACAAGGTCTGCCACAGATATATTTTTCCAAGGTTATGCTTGATCTCGTTAACAATAATTCATATCCTCTGCTGAAGAAAATAATAATAATAATAATAATAATAATAATAATAATAATAATAATAATAATAATAATAATAACAACAACAACTACTACTACTACTACCACTACTACTACTACTACTACATTGTCACTTTGAATGTACACCAATCGGCATACATCAAAATGAAATTTTGTTGCATACAGCTCTCAAAGGGTCACCACTTCCGATATACACTCCTTGTTCCTGGCCAGCTCAAATGTCAGGACAGGGATGAGCAACTATGGCCTCTTTATGACCTGTGGACTTCAATTCCCAGAATTCCTGAGCCAGACAGCATACAGGTGCAGGTTGCCCACCTCAGATTTAGGACATTCAATTCAATTCAAAGAAATGCTACTTGGTTAACAGACTTTGATGGTAAGATTTGGGCATTCCAACCCTGTTGCCAATTTTCTTTTAATACAGGTTTTTCTTCTGAAGCAGTTTTGTTTGCATGCCTCTCACCCCAGTTAAACATGGCTTGTAGCATGACCACAGCAAGTTCAAACTATGTCTCCCATGCTGGTTTCCTTCAGAGACCTCATTTATTGCTATTCCTACCCTCCACCACGATGCTCAGGATGGTATGTGTCAAGTAATATTTCTAGACTTCGGATACCTGGAGCTAAATAAAATACATTTTAATGCACTTAGATCCTCTTAGGTCCAATCCTGTGGCTTAAGAAGCTCATATCAAAAACTGGATTATATATTTTTTTTTCTTCCTCAGCTCCCACCAAATTATCTGGATAGGGTCAAGCTGGGAAGACCCCATGCATAACTCAAACATATCCAATCATCTTCTTAATTTGAAGGTGGGGAGGAGAGCTTCAGAAACTGTCCCATTATAACACCATGCAACTCTAAATGCAGAAAACATGGATCACTTCTTTCCAGAGATGGGTTGAGACAATTCTTTGTTGTATCTTTTGACACTCACAGAAGCGCGTGATTTAATTAAACCATACACCTCAGGCAATCGTTTGCCATGTTTGTTCCCCCTCATCATCTTACGCTAACGAAGTGTATTTGAATCTGGCTTGCAGATTTCTTGGTTAAACGAGGATCTGCACCCTAGTCTCCAATCCATATTTGATACACTAGCTCAGGGGTAGGCAACCTTGGCTCTTTTATGACTCGTGGACTTCAGCTCCCAGAATTCCTGAGCCAGCTGTGCTGAGGAGAAAGGGAGAGGTTACCATGCTGAGCCATGCTGACTGAGGAATTCTGGGAGTTGAAGTCCACGAGTCCTAAAAGAGCCAAGGTTGCCTACCCCTGCACTAGCTATTACATCTTTGGCAAGAGGTTGGTAAATTCTGTGCAGAATGGGGACAAAAAGTTGCATTACTATGGGTTCTTTTCAGGACATCCAGGTCAGTGGGCTCCAAAACCCCATAGAGATAACATAACCCTACAGGTCTCTAGGCAACAAACACACAAGCAGAATACAGAATGCAGAATGACATAGTTGGAAGGGCCCTTGGAGGTCTTCTAGTTCAACCTCCTGCTCAAGCCTGAGACTCTATATCATTCCAGATAAATGACTGTCCAATCTCTTCTGATAAACTTCCAGTGATGGAGCACCCACAACTTCTGGAGGGAAGCCATCCTGCTGATTAATTGTTCTTACTCTCAGAAATTTCTCCTTAGTTCTAGTTTGGTGGGGGGGTTTTTCATAGGCTTTCATCCATTGCTTCTTGTCCTGCCTTCAAATACTTTGGAGAATAGGTTGACTCCCTCTTCTTTGTGGCAGCCTTTTAGATATTGGAAGACTGCTATCATATCACCCCTAGTCCTTCTTTTCATTACACTAGACCAGGGGTAGGCAACCTCGGCTCTTTTATGACTCATGGACTTCAACTCCCAGAATTCCTGAGCCAGCTTGGCTGGCTCAGGAATTCTGGAAGTTGAAGTCCATGAGTCATAAAAGAGCCGAGGTTGCCTACCCCTGCACTAGACATAAGCACTCCAAGGATAGTACTCACTGCTCACTACTTCACTTTTCCCCAGTTTTACTACAGCTCCTACTGCTCCTCCTCCACTGCTACTCCTTGTGAGCTGTACTGCTAGAGACCAGCATCTCTTTCTATTTGCCTTAGGCCAAAGGTTGCCAACCTTGGCAACTTTAAGACTTGTGGACTTTAACTCTGGCTGAGGAATTCTGGGAGTTGAAGTCCACAAGTCTTAAAGTTGCCAAAGATTGCAGACTTCTGCCTGAGGCTGCTTCAGGCTCTATTTCCATAAAGGACCACAAACCACCTGCCCTCCATCACCACCACACCACAGCTGCCTCTCTGCTCAGCCTTTAGAGCCACCAGTTGGCTCTGCTGGCTAGGGAGAGGCCTTGAAGGGATAGGGCAACAGCAGCCCAGGTGCTGGTTATTTTGCAGGCAGCCTACCCTATCATATATGCATACCACCAGCCGGCTGTAGCGTTTGCTCTCCAAATGAACTTTACTACAATTTCAGACAGATTCAAGGCCTACAAGAGTTCCAGTTGAATGCAATTGGTTTATGTGCCAGAGTGGGACTAAGTCATCATATGCATTTTCAGATTGCAAGAAGATTTAGGGGGTGATCAGTCTCAAGTCTCTTTGCGCCCACAAAATATCTAAATCCAGCCCACCTTGAATTCCATAACTACGGGATCACTGCAAATAGTCCTAAGTGTGAATAACGGTCATAAGTCACTTTTCCCAGTGCCGCTGTAACTCCAAATGGTCGCTAATCAGAACTGTTGTAAGTCAAGGACTACCTGCAGTGGTCAAGGCTACGTGTGTAAGATCTGAGGGATGCTGTTTTAGATATTTCTGAAGTATTGCTCTGCAAAGAGGCAGACTTAAAACAGATGGCAGGATGGAGATCTCTCTCTCTCTCTCTCTCTCACACACACACACACACACCTGTGCCCAAACTCTTTTGGATTGCAAAGGATTTCTGAGAGGAGGGGCGGGCGGAACACAGGGCTGCGTAGAAAGAACAATGGCCCAAATCACTCACGGTTTGTAGGAAAACCTTCAAAGGTGTTGAAAGCAACCTGGAGTGTCTTTTGGTCACAGCAGCAAATGTGTTGTGACTTGCACCCCATGAAGGAGTGCTCCTTTACTCTCTAAGGATCAATTAAAAAGTGGCTTTAGTGAGAGAGTCTCATTTCTGGCTTAGCCAGTTCGGAGTAGGAGGTACGAAGCAAGCAGGAGGCGAAGCCGACAATGAAAACATTATTCTTATGCCTGGAAACAGCACTGCTAGAAGATTTTAGCTTGAAAGGACAATGTCTTAGCAAAGAACTTTCCAACTTCAACTAAGGAGGCCCACCAAATCTATACCACAGGACAGGAAGTGCCTCTGTACTCTTGGAAAACTTGAATGGTGCACAACAACTAGTTAGAGCTGGGCCTAGTTGGTATATCGAAAGCATGTTAAAAGAATAGAATAGCAGAGTTGGAAGGGACCTTGGAGGTCTTCTAGTCCAGCCCCCTGCTAAGGCAGGGAACTCTATACCATTTCAGACAAATGGTTGTCCAATCACATCTTTAAAACTTCCAGTGTTGGAGCATTCGCAGCTTCTGGAGGCAGGTTGTTAAAATTTTATCCACTTACGAATGAAGGCACTCGATGTGTTTAATCCACAAAAAGATTCCACTCATAGTAAAACTTCATTTCAGCTGATAAATTGTGAGCATCCTAAACAGAATACAGGATAACAGAGTTGGAAGGGACCTTGGAGGTCTCCTAGTCTAACCCCCTGCTCAAGTAAGAGACCCTATACTATTCCGGACAAATGTTTGTCCCATCTCTTCTTCTTAAAAACCTCCACTGATGGAGCACCCACAACTTCTGGAGGCAAATCATTCCACTGATTAATTGCTCTGTCAAAGGAAATTTCTCCTTAGTTCTAAGTTGGTTCTCTCCTTGATAAGTTTCCATCCATTGCTTCTTCTGCCCTCTTCTCAAAACTACTGCCACGCGTTTGACTTTTTACTGTAAAATTAGGAATGTAACTTGAATGAATTCCAATGGCAACGTCGCTGGATCAGTTCTCTGGTAGATGTGTCTCTTGAAACTTTTTGGAACCAGCACTTTGTGCTTGATGCGTTCTGGAACTCAATACAAAATTCCAGAAGATGCTGAGACAACAATCAGAAATATATGTAGGTTACTACAGAACTGATTCCTTCCACGCAGAAGACCAAGTGTCTTGCTTCAACTGAAAGTCTATAAAGGATTCCTACAGGTAGTTCTGGTCTTATGATGAGTCACTTAGCAACTGTTCAAAATTACTATGGCTTCCGAAAAGGGGACGTATGACCCGGATTCGAATTCCAGTATCAAGTGCCGCATGGTCACATGGCCGCATTTTGGGTGCTCTGCAATGGCCCTTATTTACATTCATCTTCTATACCCCACGATCACATGACCATGATTTGTGTTTTTTTTTATTTTATTTATGTACTTATTTGTATCCCACCTTTATTACTTTTACAAACAACTCAAGGCAGTGAACATATTCAACACACCTTCCCTCTATTTTCCCCAGAACAACAAACCTGTGAGGTGGGTCGGGCTGAGAGACTGACTGGCCCAAGGTCACCCAGCTGGCTTTCATGGCTAAGGCGGGACTAGAACTCACAGTCTCCTGGTTATTGGCCCAAACTCGCCCAATTGGCTTTCATGGCTAAGGCGGCACTTGAACTCATGGACTCTTGCTTTCTAGCCTGTTGCCTTAACCACTAGATCAAAATGGCTCTAGTAAACAGTATAAATTTCTTTTTTTGGCAAAACCCACCCCAGAATGACTGTGGCATTCGCTTAATATAGCATTTGCTTAATGACAACCACAAAAAGGGTCATAAAATCAGGCATGGTCACATTGTGACTGGCTTTATGACCATCACGACTTAAAACCAAAATTGCATGCTCAATTATGGTCCTAACCTGTATTTAGGTAGGGAGTTGTCTGAATAATAACCTTTCCTGAGTTAGCTTTCTAGAGCTACACATTGCCTCCTGACACCATTTCAGCCATCAGATCAGATCTGTTATTAAATTTCAAAATTTATCTTTCCCTATCAAATGTGGAATGTGTACAGAGACTATTTTTCAACACTATCAGCTTTAATCAACTCTGCATTAAGTCTCCAGAAATTTACAATTCCCACAAAATAGAGGTATGTTAGCCCACCTGTTTCATTTGCAATCATTAGGGAGGGGCGGAAAAGGAAGAATGGTGCTTCACTTTTTATATCTTTTAAGATTTATTTCCTTCCTCTTTAGAGGCAAATTGCAACTGGGCACCACACGTGTGCATTTGAAAGAAGAAAGTCTCTCATAATTCACTGACAAACAAATTGAGAATCGTTCCTGTGAGACCATTCCCCAAAGGATAACATAAGAAATTTTAAGACAGCCGAGATTCCAAATTACAGTGGTTCTGAATTGGAAGAGGTTAGATCTGCAACCAATCAATTAGAAAAATTAATCAATAGACTAAAAAGTAAACAAATACCCAAATCTATGCTTGATTAAACCAGTCAATGATTCAGAATATATTAATGCTTAAATACAAGTATCCATTAAGGATTGCAGATAATATGAACCATCTCAACAGAGGCCTCCTATCTTCACTCTCATATAAAAATGATTGCCTTTTCCAAAATGGTGGCAGTTATGCCATAAAAATACCATGTTTTCCCAAAAATAAGACCGGGTCTTTTTTTTTTTTTTTGCCTCCAAAAGAAGCACCAGGTCCCTTACCTCCGGCAGCACCCAGCCAGTCCACTTCTTTTGGGGCCGAAGTTCTGCAGCTACATTTGGGCCTGCAATTTGCAATCAGGCCTTTCCAGACGGTCTAAGCAACCAAGTACCGAGCTATGGATTCAATCCAAAGCTTGGTGCTCAGCTGCTGATGTCCTGCAGAACCGAGCTCAGTTCTTGGCTGCACAGACCTTCCGGAAAGCCCTGTGACTGAGAAATGAAGGCCTGGCTGCAGAAGAGGCCTCAGAAGAAAAAGCGAGCCGGCAAGGAGAGGCCTGGCTGAAAGGTAAATGGGTGTGGAGTGGAGTGGGGACAGCTCCACACCCCCACCACCGCCCTAGCTTGACTTTTAGATGTATGCTTCGCCCCAAAACCAGGGCTTATTTTTGGGATAGGGCTTATATTAGGCCCACCCCCTCCCAAAATCAAGCTAGGGATTATTGTTGGTTTAGGCCAGGGGTAGGCAACCTCGGCTCTTTTATGACTCATGGACTTCAACTCCCAGAATTCCTGAGTCAGCATAGCTGACTCAGGAATTCTGGGAGTTGAAGTCCATGAGTCATAAAAGAGCCGAGGTTGCCTATCCCTGGTTTAGGCCTTACTTTCAAGGAAACATGGTAGAGATGCATAACCTTAAAACGTGTGTTGTCTTCTATGCAGGTTTTCTAATGCAAAGTTTTATAGAGTTCATATAGTTAATAAGATGGTTAACCAGTAAAGGTGCAATCCTATTTCCAGTTGAAGGGTGGATCAAAAGATGAATAATACACAAGCTACAAGTAGTCCTCAAATTACGACCACAATTGATCCCCAAATTTTTGTTGTCAAGCAAAACATTTGTTAAAGTGTTTTGCCCCATTTTATGACATTTCTTGTCACAGTTGTTAAGTGAATCACTGCAGTTGTTAAGTAATACAATGGTTAAGCGAATCTAGCTTCCCCATTGACTTTGTTTGTCAGAAGATTGCAAAAGGTGATCACATGACCCCAGGAACTGCAAGCGTCATAAATACAAGTCAGTTGCCAATTACCTGAATTTTGATTATGTGACCATGGGGATGCTGCAACGGTCGTAAGTATGAAAAACAGTTTATAAGTCACTATTTTCAATGCCGTTGTAACTTTTAACAGGTACTAAATAAACTATTGTAGGTCAAGGATCCCCAATAACTGCTGGAATTTTTAAACCAAGTTGTGGCTCAGTTTTTTCAGGTAGGTTGTAACTTCAAACAATCAATAAGCAAATCAAGGACTACCTGTTATTCTTCCACAGTAGATACGGTATAGAACAAGTTACTAAAGCAACATCTTTGGCTGAATTTCATACTCTTTCTCTATGTATACTTAGATCTATACTATACTGTACAGCAGATCAGACAGAATTCACAAAAAAAGCCAAGGAAAACCGAAACACATTTATCAGAAAACTGCTGACATAACCAAGATGATGCAGAAGAAAAATGTTTATTAGAGGAAGTTGTAGGTTCCTGGCAGATACAGGTGAAACCCAGATACTTATCAATTTTTGAAAGGCAAGGAAATTGCAACATATCCCACTCCCAACACGAGGGTATCCAAATGGCAGCAGTAGCCACTATCTGACTTTGGCCTTCTGAATCAAAATCTGCCTTTCCTGTTGAAGATTATATATCTAAAGGACTGTTACCTAAGGCACATTGCTGGCAGGGGAAAAAAGCGACACAGAAAACCATGTAGAGCTGAAACTGGTACATGCCTATCTTACAACTGATGTTCTAGCCAAGATAAATCCAAACCATTTTGTGGCTGGATGTGCAATTTGAAAGTATGCATGTGTAGATAATTTTCATTTCGCAACCACATTTGGGATCAGCAATGTTCATTGCGTGAAGCAGTTGCTAAGTGAAACATCCCAATTTTATGGTTTTACTCCATTTTTCCTTTGTTTTACAGTCCTGCAAAGGTTATAAAGAAGAGCCTTGGTGGAGCAGTGGGCTAATGCCTCCTTGAGTAACACCAGCTGCCTGCAATTAGTGCAGGTTCGCGTCCCACCAGGCTCAAGGTTGACTCAGCCTTCCATCCTTCCAAGGTAGGTAAAATGAGGACCCAGATTGTTGGGGGCAATTAAGCTGACTTTGTAATAATGCCGCTTGGGGTGTGTGTGAAAGCCCTAATAAGCAGGCATATACATAGAATGAAGGCTACTGCTAAGCTTGTAAGCCGCCCTGAGTCTTCGGAGAAGGGCGGGATATAAATGGAATTTAAAAAAAAATGCATGGACTAGTCACAAAGTGTTCATCATTGTTGTAACTGCAAATGGTTGCTAAACAGGTCAGATGCTAAATGAGGACTACCTGTATTCATTCATTTAGAACAGAACAGAATAACAGAGTTGGAAGGGACCTTGGAGGTCTTTTAGTCCAACCCTCTTGCTTAAGCAGGAAAGTCCATACCATTTCAGACAAATGGTTGTCCAATCTCTTTCTAAAAACCTCCAGTGTTTTTACAATAAACAAGAGGATTTTGTTTTTCAGTTCCCACAAATTTTGCCTGCTGGATGCGGTTGGTTAGCCAGTTGCAAATCCATCTGGTGGTGATATTGTCTATCCCAGATTGTTCTATCTTATGAAGAAGTAGGCTGTGGTCTACTTTGTCATGTGCCTTACTGAAGTCTAAATAAACTATGTTGATAGTATTTCCCCCATCTGTCCATCTGTCCGTACATACATACAAACATACATACACACAGCTCTATGCAGATCAACAGGACACTTGGAGCTTATGCATCTTCAGTTCTGGGGCCATGACAAGCATGAAGACCCAGGTCAATTTATCACAGAAAGATGCTCAGAGCTAGCGATCACAGGCATGTAGAAAAAGAAGGATCAGAATCAACCTTTACATACATGTGACTGATGGGAAAAGTCAAAATCCACAGCCCATAAAGCCTCAAGCCCCCAAACCTTCTGATCACTCAAACATTACTATTTTTCCTTTTCACTCTAGAAAGAAATACTGATTTAAGGAATGCTGGCAGGCATCTCTCTGAAGCCAGAGACGAATCATAAGCCTGGATGCAGATACATTAAAAGCAAAAAATAAAAAATAAAAAATCCTGAACATCCAAAACTCCGACTTTTAAGATCTGCTCTGCACTTAGGCTACAATGACTCGCCTCACCCACAAAGAAAGCAAGACTGAGCATGGAACAAATTAAACACCTTCCAATTTCAAACACTATTAAAAGTTGGCTGTGATGCCGACTCCCTTCCCTGCCCCACCGAAGCCCCTTCCCTAACCATCGTTCAGTGACTTAATTCGCTCCTTTTTAAATAAAATCACCTTAAAACCGAGCGGCATTAAAATTCAATTATTCCTCTCCTGGCTGCCATCCACGGCTCGACAACTGAAGTCTAAGCATATATTTTGCTGTAGAAAATTGTCATTTACCAATAAGAGCTGGCTCAAGCAGCCTTGTAACTAAACCATTTGCAGGCCTGTCAGGGACCTTTTTTCATACCGAGCTTTGATATGATACACGGAGCCAAACATTTGACGTTCTACCAAAGTGTGGATACACAGGCGCACGCACACATAGGGACCAAGAGGAAATGGGAGGAAAAGGAAGTAATTATTCTACATTTTAAAGGATTCTTTCCCCCCTCCCCCCTCCATGATCAATTTGATATGCGTCACCTCAACAGGAAACAAAAAGCAATAGAGAAAGAAGAGCCATTCCTTTATGAAGGAAGGTAAAAGAGTGAAAAAGAAAAAAAAACCTTTGCTTCAATAGTTTTGGTCAAAGAAATATTAGTAACGACAAGGAAATGCACAGCAACAACCCATTCATGCTTGGACAGCCATTCAAAGGCAGGAAATTGTTTCGTAAAGCAGCTCTTTGATTCAAAATAACGCACAAAATTAAATCCCACCGTGGCATTCCCTGTTTTTTTGAAAAGACAGTTCAATTGTGGTGCTGTACCTGTCCCCTTTTGTGAGAGAATACAAATTATTTGTTTCTGCAGCTGTCCTTTCCATCATGACAAGCCAAAGTAGATGCCACTCCCTTCCTTCAGCTAGCAATAATCATCTCTGACCTTATGTCTGATCAAGGCTACCAGCTGCAACCACTGGCACGTTACAGATGATCCTCAATTTACAACAGTTCATTATTTTTTTTATTACATTTATATCCCGCCCTTCTCCGAAGACTCAGGGCGGCTTACAAGCTTAGCAGTGACCGTTAGAAGTTACAACAGCACTGAAAAAAGTGGCTTATGTCCATTTTTCACACTTACAACCATTGTAGCGTCCCCGTGGTCAAGTGACCAGAATTCAGACACTCGACAACTGGCACGTAGTTGTGATTGTTGCAGTGTCCCGGAGTCGTGTGATCACCTTTTGCGACCTTCTGATGAGCAAAGTCAATGAAGAAGCCAGATTCACTTAGCTATGTTCCTAAATTAACTGCCGCGATCCACTTAACTGTGTAGGAAGAAAGGTTGTAAAATGGGGCAAAACTTACTTAACAACTATTACGCTTAGCAATAGAAATTTTGGGCTCCGTTGTGGTCATAAGTCCAGGACTAAGTGTCCACCTTTGGATTTTCTTAGGAATGGAAACGGGGAAGGAATCCAACTTAAGGCAGGGAATGGCAATTATTTTTATTTTATAAGCAAAGGCAAGGCATGCAACTTTAATTTTGGCCTTTCAACAGAACGGTCAACCTATAGCCCTACATGATTCCCTCAACCTAATTTCAATTTTAAGACAGCCATGTTTTGGGGACCGGATGCAGACCTCTCTACAAAAAGATACACGGGTCTTCCCTTCAACCACAGAGTGTGAAAGAACAATTAGCTGGGTCAAAAAAAGCTGGGTCAAAATCTTTTGGCTTTCCACAGTGGGGGTCAAAATTTGGCTGGGTAACCTTGCATAGGGGACACAGAGGCCCACACAAGCATGGGGCTGTCCCCATGAAACCCCCCCCACACACACATCGGTATTAACAACTGTTAATCCCCCATCTTAGAATTCTTCACCTTCTAAAATTTTAATAATGTTATTTTTTATAATTTAAAATCCTTTAATCCTAAATTATTCTGATTTAAGATTCAATTTTTTGGATGATATTGTCCACTGTACAGAGTTCCCTCTTAGAGAGATGGGTAGTTCCCCAGCCTTTTGGTGGTTAAGAAATATGAACTATAAATAAATATAAATAAATTAAAGCGGTGGTCTCCAATAGAAATTGAATGAATGAATGAATGAATGAATGAATGAATGAATCAATCAATCAATCAATCGGCAGCTTTAAGACTTGTGAACTTCAACTTCCATGGCTGGCTGAGGAATTTTGGGAGTTGAAGGCCACAAGTTTTAAAGCTGCCAAGTTTGGAAACCCCTGAATTAAAGCATTATATAAAAGTTGGGGGGCCATTTGGGTATGAAACAAAACTCTTGATCAGTTATCAGAATCAGCTAAGGAGGCTAACAGAATTTCTGAAATAGAAATTTAGTAGAAAACCTGCGCAGAAAAGGGGTTCTCTGTGTCTTGTCTTCTTTTAAGCTCACCAGAGAAATCAGGAGGGTAAAAAAGATGAAAAAAAGAGGTGAAGCTAAATTTCTGTAAGCCCCGTGAATTCCTCATATTTCATTCATTCACCAAATGAAAAAGAAAAATTCAAAACACTTAGCTGTATTTGCTTCCTCCTTCAAATAGCCGCTACATTGGCAGTCCACCTCATCTGTGATTGTTTGCCTCTGGATCAGTGCCTCTCCATTCTGTTCTCCAGAGTCAACGCAAAGCATTTGAAAACACTGGATTTGGGCAAATCTTTCAGGAAAATATGGAGAACTGATGAAGCTGGGATCTCCCTGGTGCCAAACAGCAGTTTTATCCCTCGGCTACCACCCCATCCTCTTCTTTTTCTTTACCTGTCGAACTTCTAGGGCAGGGATAGGCAACCTCGGCTCTTTTATGACTCGTCGACTTCAACTCCCAGAATTCCTGAGTCAGCTGGCTCAGGAATTCTGGGAGTTGAGGCCCACGAGTCATAAAAGAGCCGAGGTTGTCTACCCCTGTTCTAGTGTGTGATCTGGACCCTCTTAACTGGCAGTTGGACCTGGTTAATTGACAGAATTCCAAATTCCACCGTGTTCCTAGCAACGCAATCTGTGCATAACAAATGAATCAACCCCTTGGGAGTCCTTCAACTAAAGGGAGGAATCCTGCCCCTGTTGCATGCACAAAGCGTACATCAAACACGGCAGAAGACTGCAATCAACTTGCCTCTCAAGCAGAAATCTTATTAACAAAGACAATGGAAACCCATTAAGATTCATTAAGATATTTATCTTACTTCTAAGCCTGTGCCAGGCTATACCAGTTCAAATTGGACTTCCACACTACTGAATGCCTCTCCATGCCAAGCTTTATGTACAGACAAAACTAGCATGTCAAGGGGGAAGTCTTTTATAATGATGATGATGATGATAACCTTTATTGTCATTTTTTTACTGTGGGCACATTGGCAAACATTAAAAATGAAATTTAGTTGCTTGCTCTCAAAGTGTACACATACATAACACACTTTTAAACATGCTATATACGACATATGTATAAATCTACACCCTTACATATAAATAACATATAAATATTAATCATTGTCCATCTTGAATACATAATGGAAAGAGGAAGCTTTAGTGTTCGCAAGGTTAATTTTATCTTGAAATGCTAGTTTTTGCTATACAAAGAGCTTCTGTACCTGTTAATATTTGCCCAAGAAAAGCCTAAAGATCAGGGGTCTTCCAACCTGGCCCTTTTATGACTTGTGGACTTCAACTCCCAGAATTCCTCAGCCAGCGTGCCTGGCTGAGGAATTCTGGGAGTTGAAATCCACAAGTCATAAAAGGGCCAGGTTGGAAGACCCCTGCTAGAGATATCATAGGGCATGACATGGTAAACTAAAGTATAAGTTAAGTCAGAACTTTCTGATTTTCTAATCTATGCTCAGCCACGATATTCTTCATTCGTTCCAGACTTCAAATAAGAGAATAACAGCGTTAGAAGGGACTTGGCTTTCTTAATAGCCTCCAGTTATGGAGCACCCACAACTTGCTGAAAGCAAGCCATTCCACTGGTTAATTGTTCTCACCATTAGGAGATTTCTCTTTAGTTCTAGACTGCTTCTCTCCTTGATTAGTTTCCATCCATTGTTTCTTGTCTTGCCTTCAGGTGCTTTGGAAAATAGTTTTGACATTATTACCTTCATCTTTGTGGCAGCCCTTTAGATATTGGAACATTGCTATCATATCATCCCTAGTCATTCTTTTCACTAGACTAGACATATCCAAATCCTGCAACCATTCTTCATGTGTTCTTCATAGAAATTTCAAATTTCTAAGGCCCAAACATGCAAAGCATTAGCTAGACCTCAGAGTATCTGGGGACTGCTGTTGGTAGGATGAGGACAAATATCATTTTTAGACCAATTTCCTGGCCCGTTACAGGTACTCCTTGCTTACCGACCGGTCACTTAACCATTCAATGTTATGACTGGCCCCTCCCAAAAAAGATCTTTTTGGATTCCCACGTTCTGACAGTGGCATCTATTTTGGGCACTTAGCAACCAGTTCACTTTAATGGCTCACTGCAGTGCTTATATCACACAATTTACAATGAGATTAAAAAAACAAACAAACCATTGAGTCACCTTGAATTGCAAGATGGACAGAAAATAGAACCCACAGAAATGCATTAATTTGCATTGTCCCTTTTATTTAACAACTGTTTTGTTTGCTTAACAAGCATTGCAAGGAAAAAAAAGTTGTAACAGCAGATCAGTCATGTGAGTACCACAACTTAATACCATCCTGACTTACGATGGAAATTCGAGGCTCCATTACAGTCATAAGTCAAAGACTACTTGCAGATATGTGATTTATTTCAGGCACACTAACATTTTTAAAAGTTCTTCAGTACCTAAAATACAATGGGATTCTTACCTCACTCAAGGGAGTTAAGATTTTTATTTGGGAACAAGATTTAGCATCAGTAAGCCAAATATGGAGGGAGTTGAGTACCGATTTTATTTTGCTAATCTGAAGTAGCCAAACAAAAATAATTCAAGCACCTAGACAGCGGTAGGCAACCTTGACTCTTTTATGACTCGTGGACTTCAACTCCCAGAATTCCTGAGCCAGCCATGCTGAGGAAAAAGGGAGAGGTTTTCCATGCTGAGCCATGCTGGCTCAGGAATTCTGGGAGTTGAAGTCCACGAGTCATAAAAGGGCCAAGGTTGCCTACCCCTGTGATCTATTGGAGAAAAGTATACCGAACATTAAACCAACTTCCTCTCTTCTTGCAATTCACAAGGTGGAGACAGTTACAATTACTCCAAGCTTTCTTCAGATCCAGATCCAGCCAGCATTTGACAAAAGACGAATACCACAGCCATTCTGAGCTTGAAGATAAAAAAAGTGGGGGCAGGAGATCTTGCTGTGTGTGTCTCCATTAACCTGGTCTTCTCTTGCCTACAATTTTAGCCTGACAGGGATTGTCTGAAGGACAGAAAAAAGGTGTAAAGAGTTTTAATCTACAATCACAAGTGACCAGCATTCAAGGGAAACTAATTAGACCTAAAGATGAAAACGAACATCGTACTCCTCCTCATGCAAATCAGAAACTACAAAGAGAGGGAGACAGATCAGCGGGAAGCATCACGTCTCTTCATCTAATCTCCAGTGTCATCACCGGAATCTTCTAAAATTTATAAACGCTGACTGGGAGAGAAATGGTCGACAAGCGGGAGAGCTGAAATCACTATCTGTGTATGCGGCGAGTTACATTTCATACTCCATTGTGCTCTGCACTGAGAAAAACGTTACATCTGATTAAAATGTAACTTGCCTAATGGGAAAAGTGAACTTGTAACTGAATTACTCTTGTTCTCAAACAGAATACAAAAGACAAGTAGCTGGAGACAGAGCATGTCTAGGGGTTCCTTCACTTTGGTGGCAGGTTTTAAAAGGCTTTTAGCAGTGCAATAGTCTCTCTCTCTCTCTCTCTCTCTCTCTCTCTCTCTCTTTTAAAGAAATCCATTTGCAGCAGGGCCACTGTTATTAAGGCAATGGATTAATCCTTTTACTTTATTTATTTATTGGATGGTTAAATGGATATATATAGAAGGGTATGGCTGACTGATGAAAACTAATAAGTTTGAAATGCGTATCAGTCTCCCTTAATTCTTTGTTAGCAATTTAAAATTTACACAAATATGAGCTGTCACCGGTGTGACTACTGCCTGTCGATGGCCTTCATGATAGGCTGACACAGGAAATAAAGATTTGTCCCATGTTTGGGGCCTAGCAAGGTAATCTAAAAAATAGTTAACAAGCATTTGACATATATTAGAATGCTGCATCCAGTTTTGGTCACCGGATTACAAAAAAGATGTTGAAACTTTGCAAAAAGTGCAAAGAAGAGCAACTAAGACAATTAAGGGCCTGGAGACTAAAATATATAAAGAACGGTTGCAGGATTTGGTAATGGCCAGTCTAGAGAAAAGAAGGACCAAGAGTGACACAATAGCAGTATTCCGGTATTTGAGGAAGGGATCAACTTATTTTCCAAAGCACGGGAGGGCAGGACAAGAAACAATGAATGGAAAGTAATCAAGGAGAGAAGCAACCTGGAATTAAGCAGAAACTTCCTAACAGTGAGAACAATTGACTAGTCTAGTGGAACAACTTGCCTTCAGAAGTTGTGGGTATCTCATCATTGGAGGTCTTTAAGAAAAGACTGGACAGTCATTTGTCTGAAGTGGTACAGGGTCTCCTGCTTGAGCAGGGGGCTGGACTAGAAGACCTTCAAGATCTCTTCCAGCTCTATTCTGACTGAAATACATACTGTATAACCGCCCATCTCATAGATGAGACTCTAACAACACATTCAGAACAATTTAAAATTGAATTTTGTTCATTTTTCATAACATTAGGCAGTGTTACCATGCTAAATGTACCCTGATTTATCTGAAGACAGTGAGGCCTAGTACCTGTGGGAAGAATCCAGAGGAAGAAATATTTTGTGAAATATTAAAAAGGCAGAATATATTTCTCCAAAGGAATAATGGAGAAGATCTTTAAAAGGCAGCAACCTCTCCATCCCCCCACCCGGAAAACTCAGCAGAAACCAGCTTTTAGAAATGCAGATGTAATAATCCATTCAGGAAGGTTGGGGCCAGGAAGCTAAAAGCTATGAGGTTAGGATGACAAAGACCTCTAAAATCTACATACCCCACCCAAACTCTAAAAGACATGACCTTTGGGGACACAATAGGATTAACCCACCAATAGCAAAAGGGCACACTCAGATTCAGGTCAAAGTACATGACACAGGAAATACAAAGCCTCAAACAGGAACAGGAAACAACCTCAAGGGCCCCAGAAGATATAAAAACCCACCACTCCCAGCAACATGCGGTCAGTTTTCCCAGAGCCATGCTTCTGTCTGGCTCTGCTCTTCAATAAACTACAACCTTCTTTCTAAAGCAGTCCCCATTTTCTTTATTCCCAGCTTGGACTAGACCCTGATGGAAGATTTTTCTTTCTACATTTTTATTTATTTATTTATTTTTAATTCCATTTATATCCCGCCCTTCTCCGAAGACTCAGGGCGGCTTACAAGCTTAGCAGTAGCCTTCATTCTATGTATATGCCTGCTTATTAGGGCTTTCACACACACACCCAAGCGGCATTATTACAAAGTCAGCTTATTGCCCCCAACAATCTGGGTCCTCATTTTACCTACCTCGGAAGGATGGAAGGCTGAGTCAACCTTGAGCCTGGTGGGATGCGAACCTGCACTAATTGCAGGCAGCTGGTGTTACTTACTGTGTTACTTAAGGAGGCATTAGCCCACTGCTCCACCAAAGCTCCCTACATACCTTTTAAAGTAGGACATCACGGTACCAAAAACATGATGGGACATGGAATCAGGAATAACCCACAAAATTCCCAACTTTGATATACATCCATTCATCTAGTGACCATTTGAAGTTACAACGGCACTGAAAAAACTGACTTACAACCAGTCCTCACATTTATGGTGGTCATACCATCCACATGGTCATGTGATCAAATTCAGGCACTGGGCAACTAGCCTACATTTACAGCAATTGCAGTTTCCCGGGGTCATGCAATCACCATTTACAACCTTCCACAACTAGCTTTTGATAAGCCAAGTCAGTGGGGAAAGCTGGGCTAGCTTAACTTCTGCACAGTTCACTTAACAACCGCGGTGATTTGCTCAACCATCACAGCAAAAAGTTCATAAAATCAGGCACGAGTCACTTAACTGCCATCTTTCTTAGCAACGGCAATCCTGGTCTCAATTGTGGTCATAAGTCGAGGACTACCTGTAAATCCTACTCTTCAGTATGAAAATGCAGCTTTTCAAATTCTGCAAATCTACTGATACTTGCTTTATTAATATACATGCAAAGCTGTCTCACAAAGATTTTTAGCATATTTCCAGCCTCTGCTGGTAGTATGTGTTTCTAGCTCAAACATGTCAAACACAAGGCCCGGGGGCCAGATCCGGCCCGTGAAGTGGTTTCCAGCCATCCTGGAAACAGTGAGGGAACGGCTCCCACTGCCTTGGCCCTGGCCCAGAGACCCTCCTTCTGCCACAGACCCTCAGATCTGTCCCACTCCTGCCCAGGCCCCCACAGGCACCCTTGATGCGAACGATGTAGAGCTGGCCATGCCCACCCAGTAGGCCATACGCACTTTAGCCACGCCCACCCAGGCCACGCCCACCCAACCCCCTGAGGGCAACCGCAATGCTGATGTGGCCCTCAGTGAAATTGAGTTTGACAGCCCTGTTCTAGCTGATTGCTATAGCTACCTTGGTTTCCATTTCAGTTTCAAGTATCCAGTCCAGGTGAAAAGCTCTCCAAACAAAGCCTCCTTTTGGTTGAGCTCACTTTCAGATAACTATGGAGATGCCCATGCAGACAGAAGAAATGGCTTGCCAGTGCTTTGTTCTAGCATGTTTTTCAACTTCCCTGCAGCTGTGGGATTCCCTGCTAGCCTCCTTGGCTTTTTCTGTATTCCCTTCCCTAGTAACATGTGAGGAAGTAAGAAAAAGAGACTGAAACCGAACAACAGAATTGGAGAGGAAACAGGCTAAGATATGCATCAAAAGAACAAAACCAATAAATTATATATCAACACAAAGAATCATGAAATACATTCCTATAAAAGCGAAAAGCTAAACAAACACTTATGCCAAGTGAACATAATTTATTTTTTACGTAATAATGGTAACTCTGAAGTCAGTGTTGTAACTGCATTCAACCTTTCTAAGGCTGGAATAAAATCCCAATTAATCCAATGAGACTCAGCTAGGGGATTACACCACAGCATGCAAATAAAATAAAAGCTCAACTACCACACCCACAGCTTTGCTTGCAAAGTTAAAAGGAGTTGATAAAATACATGAAAAATCATAATTGCATATCAGTTTGGTTATTATTAAAAAATATTACAGGATGGCCAGCAACATGAGCTGAAGACATGGCTTACCCAACTTGCCCCATCCTGCCATGTACAAAAGGCTGCAAACCACAACTTCTGGAATTAGGACATCCAAAAACTGACAGGGAGTCTCTTGAGTTGCAACCTAGACAATCCACAACCCTAACCCTATTGGGTACAAGTAGTCCTTGACTTACGATCACAATTGAGCCCAACATTTCTGTCATAAACGAGACAGTTAAGTGAGTTTTGCTTCATTTGACAACCTTTCTTGCCACACTTGTTAAGTGAACCACTGTGGATGCTGTTAAGTTAGTAGCACCGCTGTTAAGTGAATCTGGCTTCTGCATTGACTTTGCTTGTCAGAAGGTCGCAAAAGGTGATCACATGACTCCGGGACACAGCAACCGTCATAAATGTGAACCAGTTGCCGAGTGTCCGAAGTTTGATCGCACGACCCTGGGGATGCTACAACAGTCGTTAAGTGTGAAAAACAGTCCTAAGTAATTCTGTACTACGTGAATGGCTCTAAGTCAAGGAACTGCCAGAGGCACAGGTACATTACATTATCACTTTGAATAGTCACTAAATGAATGGTTGAAAGTACCTGTGCTACGTTTGGTAGGTTACATTGTTTTTTATGTCTGTCATAAAATGGCATCATCGGACTTCTGTGTGAGGAGCATTTTAGCATTTTGGATGTCTGAAACGAAGAGATCAACCAGTGTCGCTTCATCCCCATAGTTCTTTAAAGTGAACTTGATGGCACGTGCAAGTATGTCAGCACCCATACCATTTAAAAACTGAAATGTCCCCAGCCACTTTCTATATTCAGCCTTGACATGATAAAAGCAGATTGCATCGCTTGGTCAGCCTTTTTCTTTTTTTTTCTTTTGCCTTCCCAACACCTCCATTTTCTGTTGGCCTTCTTTGTTTTTATTTGTCTATCATCCTGCTTGATGAATACTTCTGGACAACTCAAGGGAACATAGTATTTTGTGGCTTGGAACTGAATTTTAATTAGAAGACATGCCTTTATTTATTTGTTTGGTTGGTTTGTTTGTATCCTGCCTTTATTTTTAGAAATAACTCAAGGCAGGGAACATATCTAGCACGCGCTCCTCCTCCTATTTTCCCCACAACAACCACCCTGGGAGGCAGGTTGAGCTGGGAGAGAGTGACTGGCCCAAAGCCACCCAGCTAGATTTCAGCCTAGGGCAGGGGTAGGCTACCTCGGCTCTTTTATGACTCATGGACTTCAACTCCCAGAATTCCTGAGCCAGCTGGCTCAGGAATTCTGGGAGTTGAAGTCCATGAGTCATAAAAGAGCCGAGGCTGCCTACCCCTGCCCTAGGGCCTGCAGTTTGCAGCCTAGTTTTACTTCCAACTTTGATTGATGTGATGGATCCGATTTTATGACCTTTGCTTTGGTGGTCATTAAGTAAACATGGTGGTCATTATGGGCGCAGATTTACCAAAACACAGATGTGCTGGTTTTCGGCCAAACCATTGTAAAACCTGGTCACGTGAGCGCAGGACATTGCAAACGGCTGTAAATGCAGGCAGGCTGTAGGGCACCTGAACCTCTTGTCGTGTGACAAGGGTCATAACCACTGGAGCTTTGAATCTGGGCCATAAGTAGCCCCAGAATACAACTGTTGCAAATCTGGATGGTTGCTAAGCAACTAGTCATCAATTGAGGATTGCCTGCATCCCAACCTGATCACTGTATTTCCTATATCTTACTGTTACATATCAGTACTTACCAATAACCTATTTTCTAGTTTTTGGAAACTCTTGGCATTCTCTACAAGGGCCCCACTAAGTCAATTTTCTTCCTTTCCTCTTCTCTCAGCAAGCAACGCCTTCCATATTGCTTCTCGATCTTCCAGTAATTTGGTCTCTCTCCCCATTCAACTTGGGTCTTCCTTTGCTACCTCCAGTGGTCACCACCACTGCATCTTCAGAGGGCCAGAAGCTCAACAGCAGAGGAACAGGGTTTCAGTTCATCTTCGAGAGATCTTGACTTTCAAGAAACAACCTTCCAGCTACAACTGTGTTTCCTAAGCTGGGCCACTGTAAGAAGTGTAAACTACGATTTCCAGTATGCCCTAGCCAGCATGACCATCATTTAAGAAACCCTGAGCCAGTGGAAGAGACATCAGGGTGACCTTCACAAGATCCAAAAAGGCCAACACCGTTGTAGCAACTTGAACGCAGATCCTTTGTCCAGATCAAGAGAATGGTCAAATGAAGAGGAGCTTCACAGAAGAAACTGTGGAGTCCCTGGTGCTCTCTGAGCTTGGTTGCTTTCTTGCAGACATTTCATTACCCAACTAGGTAATGTAGTCAGTGCCTAGAAGGTAGTGGAGTTTGCCCTCTGTTTATATATAAGTGGCTTGCCACAAAGGTGCATAGTTTCAAGGACAATCTCCTAAAGAGCAAAAAGGTCTACTTCTGAAGAGGTCCAAGTAGCTCTTTTGCTTGTTACCTTCTAAAGGAGAATAATTGTATCCGAAGGATGTTCTACAAACTAAGAATGAAAAACCTGTGCCTTGTAGCAGACTACTGCTGTGGAACACTTGTGATCTGACCCCTGTGTATGCCTGAATCGTTAATTAATCTAGCTCTAATGCTTACTTCCCTGGTACTTGAGCCCTAGGCTGCTATCAAATGGTGCCTTGGATTTTAACTCAATTTGCTTAATTTGCCTATTATTCGGATTAGTGTGCTTGACATTTGGGCTGTCTTCTGACCACACTCTTTCAGAAACTTCAATCTCTGCAAATTTCTTAACTAGCATAATAAGTGCCCCGTAGCTGCATTATGTATTAAAGATAATGCGAACAATAAAAACAAAACCTGTGTACAAAGAAATATGGACAATTTTTTTCTTCCTAACAAACTGTGGGCCATTTAAAAACCCAAAGGTAAAATGGAAAATGCCTCGTTTGGGTAGTACAAGTAGTCCTTGTTTAGTGACCACAACTGGGACTGGCATTTCAGTCATTAAGCAAAGTGGTTGCTAAGTGAACAGCAACTGTACTTACAAACTTGCTTCCCCTTTCCTTGGCTTTAGAGCAGGGGTCCTCAACCTTGGCAACTTGAAGACTTGTGGACTTCAACTCAGCCAGCTTTGCTGGCTGAGGAATTCTGGGAGTTGAAGTCCACAAGTCTTCAAGTTGCCAAGGTTGAGGACCCCTGCTCTAGAGGCCTATGAAGACGTACTTTTTCATGATTGCCGTAATTTTGAATGGTCACTAAATGAGGCAGTCACTAAATAAGGACTACCTGTAATCCTCCAAAGAGGGCTTCTGGAGATAAGTGAGATATCCAAGTATTATGAAATATCCAAGTGATATACTGTACGCATCATAAAAAGCTCCTGATTTGGTCCAGGTAAAAGCTTATTGGGAATGCTCTTTTCAGCCACAGGACTCGTTGTTGTTGTTATTGTTAGTTGCAAAGTTGTGTCCGATTCATCGCAACCCCATGGACAATGTTCTTCCAGGCCTTCCTGTCCTCTACCAACTTCTGGAGTCATTTTAAGCTCCCACCTACTACTTCAGTGACTCCATCCAGCAACCTCCTTCTCTGTCATCCCCTTCTTCTCTTGCCCTCAACCTTTCCCAGCATTAGGCTCTTCTCCAGTGAGTCCTTCCTTCTCATTAGGTGGCCAAAGTATTTGAGTCTTAGCTTCAGGATCTGGCCTTCTAAAGAGCAGTCGGGATTGATCTCCTCTAGGACTGACCGGTTTGATCGCCTTGCAGTCCAAGGGACTCGCAGGAGTCTTCTCCAGCACCATAGTTCAAAGGCCTCAATTCTTTGGCGCTCAGCCTTTCTTATGGTCCAACTTTCACAGCCATACATTGCAACTTGGAAGACCATCGCCTTGACTATTCGCACTTATGTTGGCAGGGTGATGTCTCTGCTTTTTAGTGTGCTGTCTAGATTTGCCATGGCTTTCCTCCGCAGGAGCAAGCATGGCTTTCCTCCATAGGACTCGGAGGTACTTATTGCCCAATATCTTACTTGACCATACCATAGAGTTAAGCAGCACTTGGGATTAAACCTTAAAAAAAAAAGCTTTAGAGCAGTACTTCTCAAACGTGGCACTGGCTGGGGAATTCTGGGAGTTGAAGTCCACCTATCTTAAAAGTTGCCACGGTTGAGAAACACTGCTTTACCCCTGGGTGCACACATAGCCCTGGTCTACAACAGGACTCACTGGAGAAGAGCCTAATGCTGGGAAAGATTGAGGGCAAGAGAAGAAGGGGACGACAGAGAATGAGGTGGCTGGATGGAGTCACTGAAGCAGTAGGCGTGAGCTTAAATGGACTCCAGAAGATGGTAGAGGACAGGAAGGCCTGGAGGAACATTGTCCATGGGGTCGCGATGGGTTGGACATGACTTCGCAACTAACAACAACAACACAACTTCTTCGATCAAACAACATTTTTGGGTAGTGTAGTCCAAGGTCTCACCAGACCAGTTGCACAACTCCAATAGAAGTTGCTGCTTCAAGGAGCTCCTGACAATTGAGTGACCCTCCCCACTCCAGTTAGTCCTCAACTTACGACCACAGTGGAGCCCAACCTTTACGTTGCTAAACGAGACATTTGTTAAGTGAATTTTATGACCTTCCTTGCCACAGCTGTTAAAAGTGAATCACTGCAGTGGTTAAGTTAGTAACGTGGTTGTTAAATGAATCTGGATTCCTCATTGACTTTGCTTGACAGAAGGTCACAAAAGGGGATCACGTGACCCCGGGACACTGCAACCATCATAAACAGGAGTCACTTGCCAAGCATCTAAATTTTTGATCATGAGAATGCCACAATGGTCGTTAAGTGCGGAAAAACGATCATAAATCACTTTTTTTCAGTACGGTTGTAACTTTGAACGGTCACTAACTGAGCGGTTGTTAAGTCAAGGCCTACCTGTACTCAGCAGCACCGCACAATCCTAACGGTCTGACCTGGTTTACGTCTTTTGTCTGGTATGTTAATGCAATCTGTCTCTTTCTTCTCCAAGCCTCTCCCAAAGGCTTAGCAACTGGACGCATTAAACGCCTGTCTCTCCTTCTAATCATTACAATGACTTGGACCTACCACAGTTTCATCATGGCCTCGTCCAATCAGCAGTGCTGCCTCTACAAAAGATTCGAGATCCTGTTTTGCCAAGCTTGTAAAACTTCATAAAGCAGGCAAGTGTTGGTGTGTGTGTGTTGTTTTTTTTTTTTGGGGGGGGGGGGGGAGAATTGCCTGAGAAATAACCGTGGGAAGCAATTTTCCTCTCTGCCAAACTACTCCAACTGATTTCAGGAGGGGAAAAAAAATACTCCAACCCTGAACAAATAGAAAAAGTTTAACCCTTAGCCTTGATTAATTTCATCTACATAATACAGATGCCGGCAGCAATCAGCCACTGATGAGCAAGTCTTCTCTTCATCGCCTGAGAGAAGCCGATGTCTGTACAACACTGCAATTGGTTGTGGTTTTTTTTCACACAAAAAAGGAGCTTTTCGTCTAAAGAGACCCAGATTTGGGGGGGGGGGTGTTTGTTGTGTTTGTTTTTTTTAAGATTCCCCCAAGTTCGTTCATTTGTTCGTTCCTCCAAATTCTTACATACAGATTGGCAAAATGTACAGGCAGCCCCCGACTTACGACCACAGCCGAGCCTAACATTTCAGTGGCTAAGCGAGGCCGTTGTTAAGTGAGTTTTGCCCATTTTACCACCTTTCCTGCTACAGTTGTTAAGCGAATCGCCGCAGTTATGAAAGACAGCTGTACGGTTGCTAGATGAATTCTGGCTTTTCCCCCATTGTCTTTCCTGGTGAGGTTTGCAAAAGGGTGGTGATCACATGACCCAGGACATTGAAACCATCCTAAATATACGCCATTTGCAAGCATCCGGATTTTGATCACATGACCGCAGGGATGCTGCAAATGGTCCTAAGTGTGAAAAAACGATCGTAAGTCACTTTTTTCAGCGCTGTTGTAATTTTGTACTAAATGAATGGTTCTAAGGCAAGGACTAACTGTACTACAGAGCAGGGAGTAGGCAACCTTGGCTCTTTTATGACTCGTGGACTTCAACTCCCAGAATTCCTGAGCCAGCATGGCTCAACTTGGAAACCTCTCCCTTTCCCCTCAGCATGGCTGGCTCAGGAATTCTGGGAGTTGAAGTCCACGAGTCATAAAAGAGCCAAGGTTGCCTATACCTGCTCCAGAGGAAGAGGTCCATCGTCAATACCATCACTAAAACTCCCCCTCCCTAATATTTAGCTGAAATCACCTATTTATTTTTAGCTGAAATCACCTATTTAGGTGAAATCACAATCATTTCCACTGACTGTTTTTTATCCACTCATCTTATTTCTCCTGGAATAGCAGAGACTTAACTATGGAATTTGAAGTATGTTTTTCTCTCCCCTTGTCACCCCCCCCCCCCAATCGTCTCTTCTCTAAATTAAAAACATCCAATTTTCAAACATTCCTTACATGGCTTTGTTTTCAGTTCTAACAACATTCCAGGTGGTTGGATTGCATTCCAGTTGATCCAGGGTTTCTTAAAATGGGCTCAAATTTAGACAAAGCATTCTATGGGTAGCCTAACCACTGAGAAACCTCCTTCAAATGCTAGATGAAGAAAAAAGATTCCATTTTAGAATTTGCTGCTGTAGAAGTTAACTGCATGCAGTTATCCTCAATTTACAACCTCAAGGGAGACCAGAATTTCTATGGCTAAGGAAAACGGTCATTAAATGAGTGACACCCAATTTTATGACTTTTTTTGTCACAGTTGTTAAGCTCCTAAGTTCTTTAGTGGGCCCTGCACTTCGTTCTAGCCTGCGCTCAAAATCAGACAAAGCATTCTATGGGTAACCTAACCACTGAGAAACCTCCTTCAAATGCTAGACGAAGAAAAAAGATGCCATTTTAGAATTTTTTACAATATATCCCCAAATCCTTCCTGCCCCAAACCCACCCACTTCCCCCCCCCCACTTCCCAGAGGATATTGTATTGGGGATATATTGTAAAATTTTGTTTTTGTAAAACTCTTTAATAAAAAAAAGAATTTTTTGTTGTTGAAGTTAACTGCATGCAGATATCCTCAATTTACAACCTCAAGGGAGACCAGAATTTCTATGGCTAAGGAAAACGGTCATTAAGTGAGTGACAGCCAATTTTATGATTATTATTATTTTTGTCACAGTTGTTAAGCTTTAAGTTCTTTAGTGGGTTGCTGCAGTTCATTCTAGCCTGCGCTCAAAATCAGACAAAGCATTCAATGGGTAACCTAACCACTGAGAAACCTCCTTCAAATGCTAGATGAAGAAAAAAGATGCCATTTTATTATTTGTTGTTGTAGAAGTTTACTGCATACAGGTAGCCTCAATTTACAACCCCAACTGAGACCTGAATTTCTATGGTTAAGGAAAACAGTCATTAAGTGAGTGACACCCAATTTTTGACAGGGATGCGGTGGCTCAGTGGGTTAGGACGCTGAGCTTATCGATCAGAAGGTCGGCAGTTTGGCGGGTCGAACCCCGAGTGCCGCGTAACAGAGTGAGCGCCTGTTACTCATCCCAGCTTCTGCCAACCTAGCAGTTCAAAAGCACGTAAAAATGCAAGTAGAAAAATAGGGACCACTACGGTGGGAAGGTAACAGCGTTCCGTGCGCCTTTGGCGTCTAGTCATGCCGGCCACATGACCACGGAGACGTCCTCGGACAAGCGCTGGCTCTTCGGCTTTGAAACGTAGATGAGCACCGGCCCCTAGAGTCGGAAACGACTAGCAGGCATGTGCGGGGGAAACTTTACCTTTTACCCAATTTTATGATTTTTTTTTGTCACAGTTGTTAAGCTCTTATGTTCTTTAGTGGGTCACTGTAGTTCGTTCTACGCTGCAATGGCTCATCGGACAGCCTGGGTTGAGATCCGAGCACCGTGCAAAAGGGCGAGCTCCCTTTCCTTGCCCCCCTCCCCAGCTACTGTTCATCTAGCACAGGGGTCTTCAAACTTGGCCCTTTTATGACTTGTGGACTTCAACTCCCAGAATTCCTCAGCCAGCATGCCTGGCTGAGGAATTCTGGGAGTTGAAGTCCACAAGTCATAAAAGGGCCAAGTTTGAAGACCCCTGTGCTAGCACTTCGAAAGCATACAAATGCAAGTAAATAAATAGGTACCACTTTGGTGGGAATGTAACAGCATTCCATGCTCCTTTGATGTATAGTTTTGCTGACCACACACTTGTTCCCTCGGCTAAGAAATGGAGATGAGCCCCGCAACCTAGAATCAGACACAACTGAACAGGGAAACCTTTACTTTTACCTGCAGTTCATTCTAAAATCTAGCTTCACCCATTGATTTAGCTTGTTGGAAGCCGGCTGGGAGTGTCACAAATGGCTGTCACATGATCTTAGGATGCTGCTACCACATACATGCCATTTGCCAAACACCTGAGTTTTGATCACATGATGGTGGGGATGCTGCAATGGTCATAAGTACGAGGACGGGTTGTAAGTCACTTTTTTCAGTGCTGTTGTAACTTAGAATGGTTGCTAAGCAAACGGTTGTAAGTCAAGGATTACCTGTATTTATATCCTATGGGAAATTAAAATAAAACCAAGAACATAGTGCATTTCCCATTTACATTATGATAAATCACAGCCCCCCAAAACCATATCACGTCTTTCTCCTATTCAAAAGAAATACGATTGTTTATATTGCTGGTTTCTTTCTGCATGTTTCAATAGATTGCCCCATAAATCCAGCCAACAAATTCAACTGCTAGACAAAATGAAAGACAATGAAGTTAGATGCCACAAGAACAGAACAGCAGTCCAGCAGTAATATTGCACTGAAAAAAAGTGACTTATGGTCATTTTTCATACTGTTGCAACATCCCTATGATCATGTGATCAAAATTCAGATACCCAGGGTCATGTGATCAGTTTAATGAAGAGAAAGACGAGGGGGGACATGACAGCAGCATTCCAATATCTCAGGGGCTGCCACAAAGAAGAGGGAGTCAAGCTGTTCTCCAAAGCACCTGAAGGCAGGACAAGAAGCAACGGATGGAAACTAATCAAGGAGAGAAGCAACCTAGAACTAAGGAGAAACTTCCTGACTGTTAGAACAATTAGCCAGTGGAACAACCTGCCTCCAGAAGCGGTGAATGCTCCAACACTGGAAGTTTTTAAGAAGAGATTGGACAGTCTGAAATGGTGTAGGGTTTCCTGTCTGAGCAGGGGGTTGGACTAGATGACATCCAAGGTCCCTTCCAACTTTATTATTATTATTATTATTATTATCATCTTTTGCAACTTTCTGACCAGCAAAGTCAATGGGGAAGCCAGATTCATTCAACAACCATGTCACTAACTTAACTGCAGTGATCCACTTAACAACTGTGGCAAGAAAGTTTGTAAACTGGGGCAAAATTCACTTAACAACTGTCCTGCTTAGCAACAGAAAATTTGGGCCGTATTGTGGTCATAGGTCAAGGACTACCTTTAGTCTTAAAAAAAAACAACTATCAACGCCTGCTGCAATTGAGAACAGTTTTTACAAGCCAGCAATAAATAGCTCCATGGAAATGGCGTTAATTGGGTCTCTGGACCAGCTGAAACAGAAAGCAAACAAATTTAAGCAAAATAAACTCAATGGCTTAATTTTCAGTTTATGCCACTGAGTTTCAAAAAAATAAAAAAAGAACCCCACACTCTACAAGCCATTTTCTGTTCTGAAATAGCCAATAAGACTATTTGAAGCTAGTACCACCCTACCTTTCATTTCAAACATTGGGTTCATATGTCATGCTAAGCTAGCATGAAGCTAATTTGTGTTTAACTCTGGGTATAAAGCGGGCTATTAGGACTTATCAAACTAACTATTATTTTAAAGAAACTTGCCTCCATACTTCATAGGAACACTGTGGTAGAATCTCCAGCTAGACAAAAAGAAGAGACCCAGTTTGGAGGTACTGGGGAAACTGGCACAGGCTGGACCTCCCCCAGAATCCTTATATTGATATTCCCGAGGGAAGGCGGTCAGTGTGGGGAGATTCTAGTACTATAGTTGACAAGCAATAAAAACAGAGCTGAGACTCTCCACAAGTGGTTCTGGTTACTTTCGCCTGAAAATGCGGGCAGCACCTGAATTGGATCAACAGTAAATGAAAATTAACCAGGAAGGGAAACCACCACAATATGCTACATAGTCGAGAAGTACAGGTAGTCCTCAACTTATGACCACAATTGGAACCAGAACTTCTGTTGCTAACCAAGACAGTTAAGTGAATCGCATCTGATTTTATTTAGCTGCCTTCACTGACTCTGCTTGTCATAGATCAGCTGACAAGGTCGCAAATGGTGATTACACAACCTCAGGATGCTGTAACCATTGTAAACACATGCCAGTTGCCAAGTGCCTGAATTTTGACTATGGGGATGCTGCAATGGTTTTAAGTGGCAGACCCAGTTGTACGTCACTTTTTTCAGTGCTGTTGTAACTTTGAACAGTCATTAAAGGAGAAATGTCCTGACAGTTAGAACAATTAATCAGTGGAACAACTTGCCTCCATAAGCTGTGAATGCTCCAACACTGGAAGCTTTTAAGAAGAGACTGGACAACCATTTGTCTGAAATTCTATAGGGATTCCGGCCTGAGCAGGGGGCTGGACTAGAAGACCTCCAAGGTTCCTTCCAGCTCTATTCTATTCTATTCTATTCTATTCTATTCTATTCTATTCTATTCTATTCTATTCTATTCTATTCTATTCTATTCTATTCTATTCTATTCTATTCTATTCTATTCTATTCTATTCCATGCCATTCCATTCCATATGAATGGTTTTAAGTTGAGGACTACCTGTATTGATTTTGATTTTATTTTATTAGATTTGTATACCGCCCTTTTCCCATAGGACTCAGGGTGGTTTACAGGTATTTAAAAAATCAATACAAAAATTTAAAAAAAAACAATTAAAAAAGATTAAATTCAGCCCTGAAATAGAAATCTAAAAACCCCAATTAAAACTCTCAGCCTGGGCCGGAAAGCTCGAAGAGCCAGGTCTTCAGGTCCCGGCGGAATGAGCGAAGGTCGGGGGGCAGTCCTAAGGGCAGGCGCACCCACAGAGAAGGCCCTCCCCCTGGGTGTTATCCGCCGGCAGTCTTTTATGGGCGGCACCTTGAGAAGGCCCTCCCTGTGGGAGCGCACAGGACGAAGGGAACTTGATGCCGGCAGCAGGTGTTCCCTCAAATCCCATGATGGTATATAGATTATTAAGTCACCTTTAACCCTTTGACCCAAAGGTGCTTTTTCAAAAGGCAACTGGACTCCCTTTGTTTTTCCTTGTAGATATTTCTCATCCAAGAAGCTTCTTCATTTCTGACTCCACCATTCAAGGAAAAACAAAGAAAGTCCGATTTCCTTTTGGAAAAGCACCTTGGAGACAACCGTGAGCTGGATGACTGAGAATCTCCACAGACATTTTAACCCTTGGACTCCGAGCATCTGAAAGAATGTATTAATCATAATTTAAACAAGCCACAGTTCCTCCCATTTGGATTCCAGCCAAAAGGGAAAGGAAAGGAGTAGGAGAAGCCAAGGACTGTTGCAATTCATATATTAGTTCATTCATTAGCAACAAGCCATGGCTTCCTGTTATGTCTGAACAGGTCTCAGAAGGCATTCGCTCAATCTTGCACACTTAGCTTTCCCTTCAAAGCCCATGAAGAGAGCTTTCTAATCCTGGAAGATTTATTGCTCCATGTTGTTACTGCTGCCCACTGCTTTGTTTGTTAATTGTGATTAGCTTTGCCTGTAGAAGAGTAGGTGTCTAATAAATCAGTTATCTCGAGGAAGAATTGATTTTAAAAGTTGTTAGCATGGACACTGAAGCACTTGGTAGCAGCTTTCTTTTAAAAAAAAACATCCACCGTCTTCTGTTTATACACTTCTCTGAGGGAAAAATAAATCCCCTTTAGGTTTTGTAGGGCTGTGTCTAACACAGGCATGATTTGGAAATAAGCTATGGCTATATTAAAAAGCTCTTTCTTCCTTTAGTTTTTCTCTGCCTGACTGGTAGAGCTCAGTTTTATCATCATCTGCTTTTTAAAAAGGCTACTTGGAAGCTCCAGCTTGTTTGGGATCTGCTTTTCTTGACTTTCTAATAGGTTTGGTGACAGCAGAGAGCAAACCCAGGCAGTCTTTCTGCATTCTGACAGGGGTTGGCAGCTATGGCTGCTTGATGACCGGAGGACTTCAACTCCCAGAATTCCTGAGCCAGCCATGCCCACCCACAGAACCCATGTTTTTTTCTGGAAGGATGGGATGTGCAATCCTATCAGCAAAGCTAAATGCAGGAGATTAATCATAGAAACGTGCTGACAGCCTCTTCGGTGTGATAACAGTCTGGACGTCAGATTCCTAACTTCCTGGATTAAGAAAAATTCAGACAAGCAGCATCCGCTTGTCTGTTATGAAAGGCTTGTGATACCTCTCGGATCCTGCAGCTATAGTGAGCACTGGCTTTTTAGTCTGCTGTTCTCTTGGCTTGTTCTCTATAGCAAAGTTTCTCAACCTTAGCAACTTATAAGATGTCTGGACTTCCAATACCCAGAATTCTTAATTAGTGATACTTTAAAGCTACACAGGCTGGGGAATTCTGAGAGTTGAAATCCAGTTGTCTTAAAGCAGGGGTCTTCAAACTTGGCCCTTTTATTGACTTGTGGACTTCAACTCCCAGAATTCCCTGCCCAGAGCATGCTGGCCAGGGAACTCTGGGAATTGTAGTCCACATGTCTTAAAGTGGCCATGGTTGGAGAGCCTTGTTTTAAAGCTATGCTCATTAGGAGATTCTGGAAGTTGAATTACAGATGTAATAATAATAATAATAAGTTGGAAGGGACCTTGGAGGTCATCTAGTCCAACCCCCTGCTCAGGCAGGAAACCCTATACCATTTCAGACAAATGGCTGTCCAGTCTCTTCTTAAAAACTTCCAGTGTTGGAGCATTCACAGCTTCTGGAGGCAGGTTGTTCCACTGGTTAATTGTTCTAACTGTCAGGACGTTTCTCCTTAGTTCTAGGTTGCTTCTCTCCTTGATTAGTTTCCCTCCGTTGCTTCTTGTCCTGCTTTCAGGTGCTTTGGAGAATAGCTTGACTCCCTCTTCTTTGTGGCAGCCCCTGAGATATTGGAACATTGGTATCATGTCACCCCTCATCCTTCTCTTCATTAAACTACACATACCCAATTCCAGCAACCGTTCCCTATATGTTTTAGCCTCCAGTCCCCCAATCATCTTTGTTGCTCTTCTCTGTACTCTTTCTAGAGTCTTGACATCTTTTTTACATCGTGGTGCCCAAAACTGGATGCAGTATTCCAGGTGTGGCCTTACCAAGGCATTGTAAAGTGGTATGTCTTTAAAGTCACACTGGCCAGGCAATTCTGAAAAGTGAAGCCCCAACATCTTAAAGCTAGGCTGGCTAGGGAATTCTGGGAGTTGAAGTCCAGACATCTTAAAGTTGCTAAGGCTGAGAAACAGCGCTGTAGAGTCTCATAATTCAACTACCAATGGCCTCATGCATTCTTAAAGTCTTCTAGGCAGCAAGCACTCTACTCCTCTGGCAGGCAGTGATCAAGCAGTCTATATTTTGCTCCAGAAAGAAGCACAGGTTGCAGGTCCCATGCCTTCACCGTGCCTAGGCAGCCTCTAAGATCAAGACAAGCAGAGTCAATGGGGAAGCCAGATTCACTCAATGAGCACATGATTCACTTAAAAACTGCAGGTTTTAAACTTGACAACTGTGGCAAAAATGGGGCAAAACCCACTGAACAACTGTCTTGTTTACCCAACAGAAATTCTGGACTAAATTCTGGCTGTAACCTGAGGACTACCTGCACACCGCAATCATTCAAAAAGACGGCACGAAGTAATGGGGATAAATAATAAAGAGCAAACAATTAGGGCAAATGGTTAAAAATATATTCCTTGGTAGTGATGGTACTGAACGTGGGAAAATGGATGAAGAAATTAAGACATAACAAGTGCTGGCAGAAAGAACATGATTAATATATGATCCGCTGTTAAAAATTAATGTTTGTTAAAATAAGCTGTGTATAACAGCAAGGTTCTGCCTAATCCCTTATACAGAAGTGGAAGTCAGTTACACCAGGAGGAGCATAAAAATTTGTTCACTGCAGAAGAAATTGGTTCTTAAAAGGTGTTTGTAGTAAGAGAACAGACAGGATCAAGAATGAAATGCTGCTGAATTAATCTGAATGAATTCAAGTCTCTGGATTGGATGATAACGTCTCAGGAAACTAAAAGTGTTGGTACATGTGATTTCCGAACCGTTGGCCGAATTGTCAGGACAAAAAGTACAGGTAGTCTTTAACTTACAACAACTCATTTAATGACCGTTGAAAGTTACAACAGCACTGAAAAAACAAGTGACTTTTGACCATTTTTCACACTTACAAACATTGCAGCAGCAGCCCCCAGGGTCATGTGGCCAAAATTCAGATGCTTGGCAACTAATTCATGATGGTTACGGTGTCCCAGGGTCACGTGATCCTATTCTGCGACCCACTAAACGAACTGTTGTACGTTGAGGACTACTGTATTTCCATTTCTTTTTCCTCCCTTATTTTCTTTGGCTTACTACTTTTACTACTTATTACTCCTTTGCTTCAGGTTGCACGCCACTGTTTATCTTGAAAGAAAATCCTGTAATGGGTGCTGTGTGTGTGTGTAAGAGAGAGAGACAGAGACAGAGACAGAGAGACAGACAGAGTAGCTGGGCATATTTTGGAGAGACCAAAAGAATATTTTTTAATGGAATTCAGGCCAATGCTATAGGACGTAACTGGTATAAACAGCTTGTTGCCTTCTTGATGTGTGGTCCGTTTTGACCACTCATCAATTTGGCCACAATTAAATTAAATGCCCCTACTGTAGCGGGATGATTTTAATGGAGGATTTGACGAATTTATATATATCATGGCAACGAAGATGTTGCGCCAGTCAAGCAGCCCCATTTGCATACTTTCCAGCCTGCTGCCTCATCCACAGATTCTTCCATTTCCTTATCAGAGTTTGTAGCTCTGATAAGCCCAGACATTCCACCTCTGTTTATTAGACCTTGCCAAATCAGAACCCTTTCTCCTGAACGGTGTCCCCAAGCGAGCTTTGGACGCCCTTTGCCTGCTTCTCAAACAGACACAGAGACGCGTCAAAGTCATAGGACAGAAGTGTAAAAAAAAAAAAAAAAAAAGTTGGGATGCTGCGTTCTGCGCTCTGTCTCTTTCTAATCTAACTCAGGCTGGCATTCTCGGGCGCCCAGGAGGAATCAGGAAGGAAAGTTGGCAGGAAGGAGTGGATTAAAAGTCAATTGCTGTTGCGCTGCCAGGTCTCGGCACTGCTCTACTGTCCCCAGAGCTATTAAACCTACAGCGCTCCAGGAGCCACTCTGTGGTGTCAACTGAGTCTTTCACTTGAAATCACACCGTATTTTAAAGGATGACAGTTGCACAGTCAATCTGAGGCTGCTCCCCCATACCGCTCAGAGAGAGGGAAGCTTCCTGCTGTTTTTCCAGCAACGGCTCTTTGAGGTAACATTGCCTGTCTCAGCCTCCTTCTAGTTCCTCCGTATCCACAATCGCCACACAACTGAAGCTGTACTGACAGGAGTGGAAATTCGAACACCCGGCTGAAGGCACTACACTTAAAAAAGATTTCAGACAAGCTACACCAGGCTCAGAGAGGCAACAGGGAAGAGCGCGCGGGGTGGGGGTGAGGGGGCGGCGGCTGGAGACAAAATCCTCACATGGGACTAACAAACTAACAGAGTTGGAAAGGGACCCCGGAGGTCCTGTAGTCCACCCTCCTACTCAATCAGGAGACTCGATACCATTCCAGACAAGTGGCTGTCCAATCTCTTCTTAAAAACATCCAGAGTTGGAGCATCCACAACGTCTGAAGACAAGCCGTTCTACTGATATTACAAGTAATCCTCAACTTACAACAGTTCATTTAGTGGCCACTCAAAGTTACAGCGGCACAGAAAAAAAAGTGGCTCGTGACCATTTTTCACACTTATGACCTGAGGGTCATGTGATCAAAATTCCGAGGCTTGGCAACTGACTCGTATTTATGAAGGCTGCAGTGTCCCGGGGGTCACGTGATCCCCTTTTGTGACCTTCCTGACAAGCAGAGTCAATGGAGAAGCCAGATTCACTTAACAACCATTTTATTTATTTATTTTATTTTAATCCCATTTATATCCCGCCCTTCTCCGAAGACTCAGGGCGGCTTACACTCTAAGCACAAATCAACCATGCCCCTAACTTAACAACTACAGTGATTCACTGCATAACGGCGGCAGGAAATGTCGTAAAGTGGGGCAAAATTCACTTAACAACTGTCTCACCTAGCAACAGAAATCTTGGGCTCAACTGTGGTCATAAGTTGAGCATTACCTGTAACTGTCAGGAAACTTCTCCTCAGTTTTAGGTTGATTCTCTCCATTGCTTCTCGTTTGGCCTTCAGGCGCTGTGGAGAACTGAAAGGGTATAGAGCTTTGTGACCAATCCTTGAATTTATGGCCATTAGAGCCTCCTGCGGCCACGTGATCACTATTTATGGTTTGTGACAAGCAGTTAATAGAAAAGATGGAAATAAAATTGAAAGTTGTGGATGAGTGATGTTTCACTTAATGGCCACAGTGACTCAATTAACAACCAAAGGGGAAGCGAGGTTGTTATCCTGTCACAATCACCTGATTTTCCACTTAATGCCTGTGGCACTTACGGATGGAGTTGCCAGTCCCAATTATGGTTAATGATGATGATGATGTTGTTGTTGTTGTAAGGGACCTTGGAGGTCATCTAGTCCAACCCCCTGCTCAGGCAGGAAACCCTATACCATTTCAGACAAATGGCTGTCCAGTCTCTTCTTAAAAACTTCCAGTGTTGGAGCATTCACCACTTCTGGAGGCAGGTTGTTTCACTGGTTAATTGTTCTAACTGTCAGGAAGTTTCTCCTTAGTTCTAGGTTGCTTCTCTCCTTGACTAGTTTCCATCCATTGCTTCTTGTCCTGCCTTCAGTTGCTTTGGAGAATAGCTTGACTCCCTCTTCTTTGTGGCAGCCCCTGAGATATTGGAAGACTGCTATCATGTCCCCCCTCGTCCTTCTCTTCATTAAACTGGACATACCCAATTCCAGCAACCGTTCCTTATATGTTTTAGCCTCCAGTCCTCTAATCATCTTTGCTGCTAGGCAAGGACTACCTGTACATTTATCTAATGAAAGAGAAGGCTAAGGCAAGATAAGTTGGCCACCTTCAAGTCTCACAGAAGTCTCTATGACCTCGGAGCCAAAACCCAAAGGTGCTTTTACTCAAAAGGTAACTGGACTTCCGGGTTCAGCAGTTCCAAGAAGGTCCTGCACCCATTATTTGCACTATTCAGGTGACCGTGAGGGCACAGATAAACTTCCAAGCGGCCTCAAAGATTCTCCAAAAGAGTGCTAACGACCAGATGACTGCACAGAATATAAATGCTTCCATCTTCCACCATTCAGTCAGAATTGAAGAAGCTTCTTGGATGAGAAGCAAAATGTCTTCAAGGAAAAGCAAAGTAAGTCCAGTTGCCTTTTGGAAAAAAAACAACACCTTTGGGACCACCATGACCGGGATGACTGAGGATCTCGACAGACACTCCATAGAGTACCAAATATAAAATAAAGTTATTCAGTTGCGAAGTGGCAGATTCAGTTTATTGACCTGCTCTTACTATTAGGAGGTTTCTTTCTGACATACAGTCAGTACCTGCCTTCTTTTAACTTAAGCCATTATTCAGCATCTTGCAGTCTAGACCAGGGGTAGGCAACCTCGGCTCTTTTATGACTCGTGGACTTCAAGTCCCAGAATTCCTGAGCCAGCTATGCTGGCTCAGGAATTCTGGGAGTTGAAGTCCACGAGTCATAAAAGAGCCGAGGTTGCCTACCCCTGGTCTAGAATGATGGAGAACCCCTTTAGGGCTTCAAGTGCCATTGTATCTTCCCTCTCTCTTCTCATTCAATTCTTCTCCACTGGATTTGAATAAAAGTCCCCATTATCTTCTGCCTTTCTCTGCATCTGTTTATTTAAATCCTCCCTAAAAAAAAAATCTGTTGCCCAGAACGCTCTGGATGGGTCTGCCCAATACAGAAAGACACCCCTTTATACAAATTCTGCTTTTAAATGAAAACAGAAGACGCCCATTTCTCTGTGACGATCACCAGAGACGGGCTTTTTTACAAGAATGGAACACATATAACAGGCAGTCCTCAAAGTAAATGGCAGTCATAAAAGGCGGTCACTCGACTGTTGGACACTAGAAATGGCCATAAATGTGGGTTGGTTGCTGAACCCCCAACATGTGGTTACATGACTGGGGGAGGGAGGGGGCGTGGCTGTCAGATTTCCGAACCAGGTCGTAAGTGAAGGTAGTCCTCAACTGATAACCAGAATTGAACCCAGAATTTGTGATGCTAAGTGGGACAGTTGTCAAGTGAATTTTGCTCCATTTTACGACCATTTGTGCCACAATTGTTAAGTGAATTACTGCAGTTGTTAACTTAGACCTGAAGACTTGGCTTTTTGAGCTCTCCGGCCCAGGCTGAGAATTTTTAACTGGGGTTTTTATTTTCAGGGATAATTTAATCTTTTTAATTGTTTTTAACTTTTGTATTTTGTATTGGTTTGATTTTACACGCCCTGTAAACCGCCCTGAGTCCTTCGGGAAAGGGTGGTATATAAATCTAATAAATTAAATTAAATTAAATTAAATTAAACTTATAGCCTTTCGTTTGGTGACTGCTTGAATTTTTAACAGTACTGAATAAAAGGGCCTTTAAACTGGTCCTCGCACATACAGCCGTCCCAGCATCCCCAGAGTTACATGATCAAAATTCTTGGAAACTGGTATATATTTACAATGGTTGCAGCATCCTAGGGTCATGTGATCACCGTTTATAACCCTTGCATCCTGTTTCTAGCAAAAATCATTGGAAGAAGCTGGGTTTGCTTAATGATTATGTGATTCACTTAGCAATTTTGGTGATTCGCTTAACAACTGTGGCAAAAGAGGTTGTAAAATCCAGCACGATTCCCTTAAGGACTACCTTGCTTAGTAATAGAAATTCTGGTCCCTTTGTCATAAGTCAATTTTCTCAGTGTTGTCGTAACTGTGAATGGTCGACTAAACAAACGGTCGTAAGTTGAGGACTGACTCGAGACAAGTTGGCAGAGCACATGCCACCTCCCAGATGGGCCTTCACTTCCTCTACAGATGGGTCATATGGCTCATCCCTCCCCAGAAAGGAGGAGGTCACCTTAAAAAGAGCTGCTGTATGTCTGCAAACACAATAAAAACATAAAATATAGTATGCTTGTCGTTCTTAGTGCCACAATATAACTCTTAATATGGACTCTTTATTGCCCATATGGGAGACAATAACACTTTGCATGGATTTCTGCTCTAGACTCGTTATTTGTCTTGATATAAATGCTCGATGAACCTGAGTAATTTAAATATTTTAAATATTTATAGGCTAATTTGCCAGTAGCAGTTAACAAGAAGTCAAAAATACAAATTTAAACATGCATATAAGCACTCAATGACGCTACAAAACAAGCAAGACTTTTTTTTAAAAAAAATGAAGTGAGAAGCAGCCATGAAATATAGAAAGTAGACTCATACAAGAGTTCTTTAATCATAATTAACTGAATAATCCAGATTTGGTTGACCTTTAAAAAAAAGGCTTTAACATTAATATGTCAATTCTGAGTAAGTTAAAAAAACATATACAGATACTCCTCACTTACCAACCACTCATTCAGCAACCATTTGAATTTATGACAGCGTTGGGGGAAAAAAAGCTTTGCAAAAAGTCCCTAGCTGTGGACATGGCAGCATTCTCACAGTCATGTATGTGATCACCACTAGAACACTTGGCAATCAACGCACATTTATGACAACTGCAACGTCCCTTGCTCAGGGGATCAGCATCTGCGTCCTTTGCAGTTGGCTTCCGACAAGCAAAATCAATGGGGAAGCCAGCAGAAGGTCACAGGCTGTTTTCATGTGATGCCTCACTTAACAACCACAGATGATTGGCTTTATGATCACAGCTGGAATGGCTTTTGCAACTCTATACAGGTAGTCCTCGACATACGAGCACAATTGAGCCCAGAGTTTATGTTGCTAAGCGTGAGAAATTTGTTAAGTGAGTTTTGCTCCGTTTTACGACTTGTCTGGCTACATTTGGTGGAGCAGTGGGCTTGTTGTTGTTAGTTGCGAAGTCGTGTCCGACCCATTGCGGCCCTATGGACAATGTTCCTCCAGGCTTTCCTGTCCTCTACCATCTTCTGGAGTCCATTTAAGCTCACGCCTACTGCTTCAGTGACTCCATCCAGCCACCTCATTCTCTGTCGTCCCCTTCTTCTCTTGCCCCCAATCTTTCCCAGCATTAGGCTCTTCTCCAGTGAGTCCTTCCTTCTCATTAGGTGGCCAAAGTATTTGAGTTCTAGCTTCAGGATCTGGCCTTCTAAAGAGCAGTCAGGGTTGATCTCCTCTAGGACTGACCGGTTTGATCGCCTTGCAGTCCAAGGGACTCGCAGGAGTCTTCTCCAGCACCAGAGTTCAAAGGCCTCGATTCTTTTGCGCTCAGCCTTTTTTATGGTCCAGCTTTCACTGCCATACATTGCAACTGGGAAGACCATAGCCTTGACTATACGCACTTTTGTTGACAGGGTGATGTCTCTGCTTTTTAGTGTGCTGTCTAGATTTGCCATGGCTTTCCTCCCGAGGAGCAAGCGTCTTTTAATTTCTTGACTACAGTCCCCATCTGCAGTGATCTTGGAGCCCAAGAAAATAAAATCTGTCACTACCCCCATTTCTTCCCCATCTATTTGCCAGGAATTGAGAGGGCCGGATGCCATGATCTTGGTTTTCTTAATGTTTAGTTTCAACCCAACTTTTGCACTCTCCTTCTTCACTCGCAACAAGAGACTCTTCAGTTCACTTTCTGCCATTAGAGTGGTATCATCTGCATATCTTAGGTTGTTGATATTTCTTCCAGCAATCTTAATTCCACCTTTTGACTCCTCTAGCCCTGCCTTTCTCATGATGTGCTCTGCATATAAGTTAAATAGGCAAGGCGACAGTATACAGCCTTGCCGGACTCCTTTCCCAATTTTGAACCAATGAGTGGTTCCGTGTCCAGTTCTCACTGTTGCTTCTTGACCCGCATATAGGTTTCTCAAGAGACAAATAAGATGGTCTGGTACTCCCATTTCTTTAAGAACTTGCCACAGTTTGTTATGATCCACACAATCAAAGGCTTTAGCATAGTCAATGAAGCAGAAGTAGATGTTTTTCTGGAACTCTCTAGCTTTCTCCATGATCCAGCGTATGTTGGCTATTTGATCTCTAGTTCCTCTGCCTCTTCGAAATCCTGCCTGTACTTCTGGTAGTTCTCGATCCACATACTGCTGGAGTCTAGCTTGTAGGATTTTAAGCATAACTTTACTAGCATGAGAAATGAGTGCAATGGTGCGATAGTTTGAACATACTTTGGCACTGCCTTTCTTTGGAATTGGAATGTAAACTGATCTTTTCCAATCCTGTGGCCACTGTTGAGTTTTCCAAATTTGCTGGCAAATTGAGTGTAGCACTTTTACTGCATCGTCTTTTAAGATTTTGAATAGCTCAGCTGGAATACTGTCACCTCCACTAGCTTTGTTGTTGCTCAGCTTTTCTAAGGCCCACTTCACTTCACATTCTAGGATGTCTGGCTCGAGGTCAGTGACCACCTCATTGTGATTATCAGGGACGTTAAGCTCATTCTTGTATAGTTCTTCTGTGTAATTTTGCCATCTCTTCTTAATCTCTTCTGCCTCTGTTAGGTCCCTGCCATTTTGGTCCTTTATCATGCCCATTTTTGCATTGAACGTTCCCTTCATCTCTCCAATTTTCTTGAAAAGATCTCTGGTCCTCCCTATTCTATTGTTTTCTTCTATTTCTTTGCACTGTTCATTTAAGAAGGCATTCTTATCTCTTCTAGCTATTCTCTGGAATTCTGCATTCAATTGGGCGTATCTTTCTTTTTCTCCCTTGCCTTTTGCTTCCCTCCTTTCCTCAGCTATTTGCAAAGCTTCCTCAGACAGCCATTTTGCTTTCTTGCATTTCTTTTTCTTTGGGATGGTTTTGGTTGCTACCTCTTGTACAATGTTGCGAACCTCTGTCCATAGTTCTTCAGGCACCCTGTCTATCAGATCTAATTCCTTAAATCTATTTGTCACCTCTACTGTATATTCAACGGGGATATGATTTAATTCATACCTGACTGGCCTGGTTCTTTTCCCTACTTTCTTCAGTTTAAGCCTAAACTCTGCAACAATAAGCTCATGGTCTGAGCCACAGTCAGCTCCTGGTCTTGTTTTTACTGACTGTATAGAGCAGACATGTCAAACACAAGGCCCGGGGGCCGGATGCGGCCCACGAAATGGTTTCATGTGGCCCGCAAAGCCATCCTGGAAACAGTGAGGGAACGGCCCCCACTGCTTTGGCCCTGGCCCAGAGACCCTCCTTCTGCCAGAGACCCTCAGATCTGTCCCACTCCTGCCCAGGCCCCCATAGGCACCCTTGATGCGAACGATGTAGAGCTGGCCATGCTCACCCAGTAGGCCATACGCACTCTAGCCACACCCACCCAGCAGGCCATACGCACTCTAGCCACACCCACCCAGTAGGCCACACCCACCAAGTAGGCCACGCCCACCTAGCCCCTTGAGGGCAACTGCAATGCTGATGCGGCCCTCAATGAAATTGAGTTTGACACCCCTGGTATAGAGCTTCTCCATCTTTGGCTGCAGAGCATATAGTCAATCTGATTTCTGTGTTGACCGTCTGGTGATGTCCTTGTGTAGAGCCGTCTCTTGGGTTGTTGGAAAAGAGTGTTTGCTATGACCATCGTATTCTCTTGACAAAATTCTATCAGCCTGTGCCCTGCTTCATTTTGTACTCCAAGGCCAAACTTGCCTGTTATTCCGGTTATCTTTTGGCTTCCTACTTTAGCATTACAATCCCCCATGATGATAAGGACATCATTTTTTGGTGTTAGTTCTATAAGGTGCTGTAGGGCTTCATAGAACCGGTCAATTTCATCCTCTTCAGCACTGGTGGTTGGGGCATAGACTTGGACTACTGTGATATTGAATGGTTTGCCTTGGATTCGAACTGAGATCATTCTGTCATTTTGAGGATTGTATCCCAGTATTGCTTTTCCTACTCTTTTATTGACTATGAAGGCTACTCCATTTCTTCTGAGGGATTCTTGCCCGCAGTATATACCTGATGGTCATCTGAATTAAATTCACCCATTCCTGTCCATTTTAGTTCGCTGATACCTAAGATGTCGATGTTCAGTCTTGTCATGTCTTGTTTGACCACGTCCAGCTTGCCTTGATTCATGGATCTTACATTCCAGGTTCCTATGGAGAAAAAATCTTTACAGCATCGGACTTTCCTTTCACCACCAGACATATCCACAGCTGAGCGTCCTTTTGGCTTTGGCCCAGTCGCTTCATTCTTTCTGGCGCTACTAGTACTACCCCTCTGCTCTTCCCCAGTAGCATATTGGACGCCTTCCGACCTGAGGGGCTCATCTTCCAGCGTCATATCGTTTTGCCTTTTGGTACTGTCCATAGGGTTTTCATGGCAAAGATACTGGAGTGGGTTGCCATTTCCTTCTCCAGTGGATCATGTTTTGTCAGAACTCTCTGCTATGACCTGTCAGTCTTGGGTGGCCCTGCACGGCATAGCTCATAGCTTCATTGAATTACGCAAGCCCCTTCGCCACGACAAGGCAGTAATCCATGAAGGGGCAGTGGGCTAATGCCTCCTTAAGTAACACCAGCTGCCTGCAATCAGTGCAGGTTCGCATCCCACCAGGCTCAAGGTTGACTCAGCCTTCCATCCTTCTGAGGTAGGTAAAATGAGGACCCAGAGTGTTGGGGGCAATTAAGCTGACTTTGTAATAATGCCGCTTGGGGTGTGTGTGAAAGCCCTAATAAGCAGGCATATACATAGAATGAAGGCTATTGCTAAGCACATTGGTTTGTGCTTAAATTGTAAGCCGCCCTGAGTCTTCGGAGAAGGGCGGGATATAAATGGGATTAAAATAAAAAATAAATAAAAAAATTGTTAAGTGAATCGCTGCACGTGTTAAATGAGTAGCACGGTTGTTAAGTGAAGCTGGCTTCCCCACTGACTTGGCTTGTCAGAAGTTCGCAAAAGGTGATCACGTGACCCTGGGACACTGCGACCGTCATAAATGCGAACCAGCTGTCAAGCATCCGAAAGTAAATCGCATGAATCTGCAACAGTCACGAGTGTGAAAAACGGCTGTCATTTTTTTTCAGTGCTGTTGTAACTTTGAAAGGTCACTAAATGAACTATTGTAAGTCGAGGACCACCCGTATAGCCAACATGATGTTTCATTTTACAATTTTGCCACTTAGCAATGGAGTGGCTAATCCCAATTGGGGTCAGTAAATGAGGACTTCCTGTGTTTCCCAGGAAAGTGGGAGAGAGACCTAACTTTTCCATCTACAGTATTTGAATACAAGTCATGTGACAAATCCACTCTGTAGCCAAATGAGTTTTTAATACACAACCAATAGTTGATAAGGCTGGAGAGAAGGGAAAAAAAATAGAACATTTAAATCTTTAGCCTAAGTCTCTTCTCCTGCCAATATTCTGAACTGTTTAATGATCCGCAATCAATTTAGGTCTATTTTGTTGTTTTGACGGACAAGAGAAAGTGACAGAAAGCTCTCGAACTATACCAAAGGAAAAAAAACAACATTTTTATTCTACCAAAATTTACCTCCTGGGTACACACCTTGCAAATACAGGTAGTCCTCAATTTACAACAGTTCAATTAGTGACCACTCAAAGTTACAACAGCACTGAAAAAAGTGGCTTATGACCATTTTTCAGACTTATGACCGTTGCAGCATCCCTATGGTCATATGATTTACATTTGGATGCTTGACAGCTGGTTCATATTTGTGACAGTTGCCGTGTCCCGAGGTCGTGTGATCCCCTTTTGAGAAATTCTGACAAGCAAAGTCAATGGGGAAGCCAGATTCACTTACCAACCGTGGCAAGAAAGGTTGTAAAATGGGGCAAAATTCACAACATTTTTTTCATTTAGCAGCAGAAATTTTGAGCTTCACTATGGTCATAAATCGAGTACTACCTGTACAGAAGGTGGGTGTTTGGTGGCAGAACTGGGGTCACCTGGTGACAGTAGACCAGATCAAGAAACAGCCCAGGAAGATAGAGCAGCGTATCTAGGTAAATTTAAAATGTCTGGAGTTCAACTCCCAGAATTCCCCAGCCAGCATGGCTGGCTGAGGAATTCTGGGAACTGAAGTCCATGTCGTAAAATTGCCAGGGTTGGAGACCCTTGCTTTAAGATATGTGAACTCCCACCATTTTTACTTTTTTGACCATATCTACAGATGCCCCTGGACCTTAAGAAAGGCCGAGCGCCAAAGAATTGAGGCCTTTGAACTATGGTGCTGGAGAAGACTCCTGCGAATCCCTTGGACTGCAAGGCGATCAAACCGGTCAGTCCTAGAGGAGATCAACCCTGACTGCTTTTTAGAAGGCCAGATCCTGAAGCTGAAACTCAAATACTTTGGCCACCTAATGAGAAAGAAGGACTCACTGGAGAAGAGCCTCATGCTGGGAAAGATTGAGGGCAAGAGAAGAAGGGGACGGCAGAGAATGAGATGGCTGGATGGAGTCACTGAAGCAGTAGGCGTGAGCTTAAATGGACTCCAGAAGATGGTAGAGGACAGGAAGGCCTGGAGGAATGTTGTCCGTAGGGTCGCGATGGGTCGGACACGACTTCGACTTCGCAGCTAACAACAACAACACAGATGCCCCTGCCTGCTCCAAGCCATGCTCTCAAACACGTTCCAGATTCAGACATCACAGTAGGCCCAATCACAACAAAGTGTGTTATTTTTACTACACCATTTATAACCCTCCCCAACTCCAACATCAATACAAAGGAATGCAAAAATATAAGAGTAAGTAAATCAGAGCAAGATCAAAAAGAAAAAAAACCCCAACAATCAAAAGTAAACTGAAATAAAACCAAAGACAAGTACTCGCAGCTGGGACCAAAGGCATGTGGGAATAAATCGTTGTAATAAATCCTTACAATAAAATCTTCTAAGATGCCCAAGTCCAGCAAGAATGGGCAGCTGGAGAGGTTGAATTTATGTAAACAAACAAATACATAAATAAAGCCATTTGAACCTGTTTCAGGAATTAGAGCAGACATGTCAAACTCATGACATCACGTGTCATCGCCCGACATATCAGAGCTTTTTCCCCATTGCCAGCAATGGGGTGGGGGCGGTTTCCTCGTGACGCGTCCAGCCCGCAGACCAGCAATTTGATACCCCTGAATTAAGACCATAACGGGGCCTTCACATACTTCTCAGCAGACATTATTCCATAATCTGAAAGCCATTATGGCAGAGGCCTTCAAACTTGGCCCTTTTACGACTTGTGGACTTCAACTCCCAGAATTCCTCAGCTAGGCACACTGGCTGAGGAATTCTAGGAGTTGAAGTCCACAAGTCGTAAAAGGGCCAAATTTGAAGACCCCTGCATTATGGGTTCTTCAGAAATTTTCCAGCAACCTTTCAGGGTGATGAGACCAGGGACACCTAATGTGTCCCAGCACTACATTGGTGCCACTGGGAAGCTCCACAGACATTAGTGTAGTGTAGTGTAGTGTAGTGTAGTGTAGTGTAGTGTAGTGTAGTGTAGTGTAGTGTAGTGTAGTGTAGTGTAGTGTAGTGTAATGTAGTGTGTGTGTGTGTGTGTCTCATATACAGGTAAGTCCTCAACTTACAACAGTTCAATTAGTGACCGTTCAAAGTTACAACAGCACTTAAAAAGTGACTTATGACAGTTTTTCAGACTTATGACTGTTGCAGCATCCTTGTGGTCATATGATTTACATTCGGATGTTTGACAACCTGTTCATATTTATGATGGTTGCCGTGTCCCGAGGTCGTGTGATTCCCCTTTTGCGACCTTCTGACAAGCAAAGTCAATGGGGAAGCCGGATTCACTTAACAACTACCTTACGAATTTAACAACTACAGTGATTCAGTTGACAAATGTAGCAAGAAAAGTTGTAAAATGGGGCAAAACTCACTCAACAAACTTCCCACTTAGCAACATAAATTCACAGCTCAATTGTGGTTGTACGTCGAGGACTACCTGTACCTATAAAATGACAGACATTGATAAAAATGGCTCAGGTTGAAAAGAGACATGTAACCCAACCGCAAAACAAAACAGCAACTCTATATGAAGATTTGAACTCATAACCAACCAGCATGCCACCTCTTGTTTTGCCCAAGCCCTGGTCTCAGACGTGGGGTAACACAAGTAGTCCTTGACTTACGACCATTTGACAGCAGTACTGAAAAAGTGTCTTTCAACCAGTCCTCATGTTTATGATTGTTGCAGCATCCCCACAATCATATGGTCCAAATTTGGGCACTCGGCAACTGGCAGGTACTTGTGATGACTGAAGCATCCAGAGTCACACAATCACCATTTATGATGTATGTGGAGATTCTCAGTCATCCGAGTCACCATTGTCTCAAAGATAGGTGTTTTTTTTTTAAAAAAAGGCAACTGGACTGATTTTACCTTGAGGAAGACATTTCACTTCTCATCCAAGAAGCTTCATCAGAAGCTTCATCCCCCAGAGGGGGAGGAATAAGACACCACCTATCTCCAGTTTACAACACAAAAAAAGTACCACTGATGATCTTCCTAGGGGCTTCCAACAAGCCAGCTCAACAGGGGAAGCTGGATTTACCTCACAACTACGACAAAAAGGATTGTAAAATCAGGCAAGCCTCACTTACCAACTGCATTGCTTAATGAAAGAGGTTCCGGTCCCAACTGGTCGTAAATTGAGGACTACCTGTATCAATCAGACCATCCCTAAAGCGAATGAGACTTCCATGGTAAAAATGGATGCAGCTGTATCCCCACATATCTGGAATCCCTAAACTGTGGAAGTCATTCTAGAAGTCATTCACCTAACTCCTCATCAGACCTTGAACCTTTTTCCCAATCTCCCCTCCTTTCTTGAACAAGGCCTCCAGCATATCCAAGTCCAGGCCAGGTAGTCCTTAACTTACATCCATTCATTTAGTGACTGTTTTGAAGGTACAACAGCACCGAAAAATGGATTTATGACCATTTTTCGCACATGATCTTTGCAGCATCCCACATCACGTTCAGATGCTTGACAACTGGCATGTGTTTATGAAAGTCGCAGTGTCCCCAGGGTCATGTGAACACCTTTTGTGACCTTCTGACAAGCAAACTCAATGGGGAAGCCAGATTCACTTAACAAGCATGTTACTAATTGAACAACTGCAGCGATTCACTTAATCACTGTGACGAGAAAGGTCGCAAAGTGAAGCAAAATTCACTTAACAACTGTCTTGCTGAGCAGTGGAAATGTTGGGCTCAATCGTGGTCATAATGTGAGGACCACGTGAACTTTTTAGGCACGTGAAAAGTGTAAAGAGGTTAAACTTCTGAAGTGCAGCATCCAGGGAATTTGCTGCAAGTTGTATTTCTCCTGCCTCACAGCAAGTAGTCCTTAGCAAAGAGCCATGGTAAAGAGCCAGGATCGCTGCCTTATTAATTGGTGTGTGTGTGTGTGTGTGTGTGTGTCCCCACAGAAATAACTTTTCCTGACAGCGTGTCAGCTGACACTCTAAACTGAAAAAGCCATTTGCCAAGAATTATCAAACCCAGCTCCTCACTCTGATGATAAATGACAGAAGAAACTAACAAAGGCCGCATGCATATCATAAATCACAAGTCCTATTGAATGCCTGGGCACATAATAGCACAGTCAAATGGAATAAAGGCACTTTTCAAAGCTCATCGTATGGGAAATGGAAGTGGGGAAGGAGAAAAAGGTAAAACTAAAATAATGAATTTTTTTCCCACCCCTTTCCCCCTTCCTCAACATTTCTAGAGACAGAGGAGATCTAAAAACCTGGAAGAAACAGGTATTTAATAATGTGCCTGATTATTTATTTACTTAGAGGGGTAAAATGCTCAAGGCTGCAACCAAATAGAGCATATTTTAAGTTTCTGGGTTGTTGTTGTTTTTTTTTTAAAAGCCAATATCATCTGTACAGTTTTCAAGCTTTTTAGCTCCAAAACACCTCAAGAGGTTGCTGAAATATATTAAGTAAACCAGCCTGCATTCTGCATACTGGCCAAACACCAACAAAACGTAACATTTCAGTTTTTCAAAGCCATGTTTCACACCTTCTAGGTTGTAGAAGATGTTGTACCGTATGGCTTAATATGTCCCTGCTTCAGGTAAGTAAGGATTGAAGAAAGGAAGGGAACAGACCCAAAAATTAAGAAACCAAAATAATGTTGATCGTAACAGAAAATTGTATGCGAGGAGAGAAAATGAGAAGGTGTCAGGCTAGCGCAGTGGTAGTGGTGAAGGTGCTAGATCCGGGGTAGGCAACCTCGGCTCTTTTATGACTCGTGGACTTCAACTCCCAGAATTCCTGAGTCAGCTATGCTATGCTGACTCAGGAATTCTGGGAGTTGAAGTCCACGAGTCATAAAAGAGCCGAGGTTGCCTACCCCTGTGCTAGATTATAAATAAATGAGGAGGTCCGGGTTCTAGATCTCTCCTAGATATAGAAGCCAGTTGATGACTTGGGGTCAATTCTTCTCACTCAGCCTGTAAGACTAAGTGATGTACTGATGAAGATGCCCTCTGAACTTGGTTGTTTTCTTGCAGATGTTTCATTGCCCTAACTAGGTAACATCATTTGATGCACTGATGATGCTACCTAGTTTGAGTCATGAAACGACTGCAAGAAAACAACCAAACTCAAAGAGCACCAAGGGCTCTCACCGGAGGAAGTGCTGGATTAAGAGTGGAAGGACCCCATCAACCACTGAAGCTCCTTGTGGAACACTGGGCCAGTCCTTCTCCTTCAGTCTAAGAACCAGTGTGATATAATGGTTAAAGGATAAGAATAAGACCCTAAGAATATTCTCTGGCACAGAAGAATGAATTATCTATTTGTAACTACAGTGCTTTGAGTGGTCACCTGTCTGCTTATGACCTTTGGAATCTTCTCAGTCTTACAGGTGGTCCTCAACTTATGGCCACAACTGGAACCAGAATTTCCATTACCAAGCAAGGTAGTTGTTGAGTTGCGGCCAAGTATGTGACCTTTGGTGCCACGGTTGTTAAGTGAATCACTGCAGATCTTAAATGAATTGTGCGGTTGTTAAGAGAATCCAGCTTCCTACATTGACTTGGCTTGTTGGAAGCCAGCCGGGAAGTTTACACATGATCACATGACCCAGGGAACACTGCAAATATCAAAAAATAAATGCTGGTTGCCAAGAGCCTAATTTTTGATGACCATGGGGGTGCTGGGATGCAGGCAAAAGTGCAAGTACACGTTGTAAATCACTTCTTTTCAATACTGCAGTAACTTCAAGCAGTCACTAAATGAATGGTCTACCTGTACCCCTTACTTTTAATAATTAAACTTTAATCTGTCAAACCTTGTTGACTTTGTGAGTTCTCCATGCATTGAGAAAGGAACTGCAAAGGTAATGATCTCGATAAAACTCTCTGCATTAGCTGCCCATGTAGTAATTGGGAAGAACTAGGAGGAAGACGTTTCCTAAGTCTGTCTACCAAGAAACTGAACAGACACAGTGCCTGCAGGGAGCTTATATACTGAGTAGCAACCCTTGAAATTGCAGCTGCCATGAGGCCCAAAACGGAGACAATGACACCGGCTCTGACCCGAAACTGGACTTGCTTGTTGTTTTGCTTCGAAAACGTTTCACTTCTCATCCAAGACGCTTCTTCAGTTCTGACTGGAGGGGAATGGAAGGTTTTATATATCTCCGCTCCCAGTGCTTTTTTTTGTAAAAGCAAAAGGTGCCGGAACTCACACATGTCATACAACCCACCTTGCCTACCCTACAAGGTTCCATCCAAAAAAGGTGCTGGAACTTCGTTCTGAGCGTTCTGTGAGAAAAAAAGCCCTGTCCGCTCCATATAAAACCTTCCATTTCCCTCCAGCCAATTACAACTGAATAAGCTTCTTGGATGAGAAGTGAAACCTTCTCAAGGGAAAAACAACACAACAAAGACCAGGTGCCTTTTGGAAAGAAACTTGTTGAATGGAAAGCTAAACGTTTCCAAGGAGAAAAGGCAAGAAGGTCCAGCTGCCTTTTTTGGAAAAAAAGCACCTTTGGGACAACCGTGAGGTACCTGGATGATTGAGAATCTCCACAGACATACAAGCTCTGACTTTAGCAAGAGGAAGAAACTTGTGTTGAGTTATAAAAGCATTCAGAATTAGAGGAATGCTAGCATGGAATCTCCTCTGATTGATATCTTTTATTTGCTTGCAAACTGGATAGCTTGCAAGGAAAGGAAGTCTTTTCATGAGTGACCCCAAGGCAGAGGCAGCATAATAAGAAAAGAGAGAGCATAGCTCTATCTAAATGGTTATATGTGGCAAGAAGCCAGCCAGTTACATAACCAAACAGAATTGTGACTTGGAGGCAGAGAGGAAAAGGACAACAGACACCATAACCTAGAAAATGCTCCCAGGCGGTGCCGAATGTGTGATTGGTTGGTGGATCCACATGGTCTAAAAAGAAAGGAGGGGACAATGCAAGGTAAGGACAGCCGAGAAGATCATAGGAAACTCACTTCCTGGTATTCAGGATGCTGCTTATAAGCGCTATGTGATTAGAGCTCAAAGCCTTGTTAGAGACCCCACACACCCACTTTACGGTCTGTTTCTGTTACTCCCCTCTGGGAGGGGGTTTCGAAGTATTTATAGCAGGACTACCCCATTCTGTAATAGCGTTGTTCCCTGTGCCATCTATCTGGTAATCCAGACTAGACTGTGTTGTCTCTCTGTATCATATAATATATGTGGATATATGCATAATTCTGTATGTATGTATGTATGTATGTATGTATGTATGTATGTATGTATGTCATCTTTATATCATTTATATACTGTATATTGGAGGTGACCCTTTGAGAGATGTATTAAATTTCATTTTAATTTCATTTTAATGTATGTCAATTAGTGTACATTCAAAGTGACAATAAAGATTCTATTCTATTCTATTCTATTCTATTCTATTCTATTCTATTCTATTCTATTCTATTCTATTCTATTCTATTCTAGTTTCTATGCAAACTTGAAAATAACCTAGCAGTATTTATGACCAAGCTCAAATTTCATTTTAATGTATGTCAATTAGTGTACATTCAAAGTGACAATAAAGATTCTATTCTATTCTATTCTATTCTATTCTATTCTATTCTATTCTATTCTATTCTATTCTACTCTACTCTACTCTAGTTTCTATGCAAACTTGAAAATAACCTAGCAGCATTTATGACCAACCTCAAATTTCATTTTAATGTTTGTCAGTGTACATTTAAAGTGACAATAAAGATTCTATTCTATTCTATTCTATTCTATTCTATTCTATTCTATTCTATTCTATTCTATTCTCTATGCAAACTTGAAAATAACCTAGCGGCATTTATGACCAAGCTGAAGTTATTCTAGCTCGGAAACATTATGAGAAGATCTAACTCTCTGGAAAAGACTGTAATGTTAGGGAAGGTAGAAGGAAAGAGAAGAAGAGAATGACCAGCGGCAAAATGGATGGACTCAGTTATAGTGGCAATGAGTGCCCCAGAAGACCTGAAGGACAAGGTTAGGGACTGATCATCATGGGGAGTCGACAATGAGTGGATGGCACGTAGTCATTATAATCAACACAAATTTGTAGATATATGCTCTCTGTTGTAGGGAAGGAAAACTGGAAGCAATTAATAGCATCCTGAAACAAGATCAAGCCAAGAAATAGTTGAGGAATCAAAAGTTCTCCATTGTCCTTTGGGAGGATAAAATAACTAGAAAAGAAGGCACGAATATTATCCTTTCTAAGAGTAGGATGGCAAAGGACTAATAAAAATTGGAGAGTAATCATCTTTTTAGAGCTAAGTGGGTATCAGGTCATTGATCCAAGTGATTGAAATGATTGAAGCCTGGGAAACGGGCCCCTTGTCAGTGAACAAGAGCATGGGTCTCCCACCTTGGCCACTTTACGACTTGTGAACTTCAACTCCCAGAATTCCTCAGCCAGAGTGCTGATTTACCCCTGCTTATCAGGTACTTAGGAACTGAGGACCTGGCAGCACTAGGAAACAACAGCCAATCGCCAGCCATCAACAACCAATCAACCAATAGGAAGGCACCACATAAATACAATGCATAGAACACATATTCCAGTAGAGAGAAGTTCCCTGATGATGGGCTCCAGCATGAATCTGAAAGCTTGGAAGAGTAAACCTCTGGTCCCAATGACTGACCCAGATTAGATCTTGCAATTGATCCAAGTTTCTGAAGTCTCAAGAGAACTAAATGGTTCAACTCCAATCATCGCCATGAAAGAAGGGTGGTCCTAGGAAGCAGATCTCAAGGGGATCTCTCCTAACTCTCCTTCCTTCAAGAATGGGTCCCAAAGCAAAGCTGGCAATAACTAGACAGCATGAAGTGGAAGTCCATTGTGATGAAACCAGCAGGAATGGATATGGAGAATTCCATTGTGCAGAAGAACACAATTGAAATAAAGCTGGTTTTTTCAGACTTGTCACCTTTAAGATGTGTAGACTTCTTAATGCTGGCTGGGGAATTCTGGAGACTTGAAGTTCACACATCTTAAAAGGTGCCAAGTTTGAAAAAACACTGGAGGATGCGGTGGGGAGCCTGTATCACAGGATGGCTTTGTGACTTCTGGGAGATCCAGCTATCTGTCATAATAATGACCTATTTTACAGGATGGCTTTGGAGACTATAAGGACACAAGCAAGTCATGAAGATACCATAAGATGCACTGTGCAATGCTACCTCTTGTTTTGAAGACAACTCAGATCTCAGCTGCCTGAAAGTTTCATTTTCGATTCCTCCACTTCTCAGGACCATTGGTTCAACTTGTACGGGAGCCATTCTGCATTTTTCTAATACACATCAACACCCTGTTACAGAACCAGGCATCTAAAATGGACTCTTCCAAGCCCTCTGACTCATAAGCTCAGAAACCTGGTCCAGCAAGTTGCCAGCCTCAGGAACCAGCAGTCAATCAATCACTGGAGGCTAAGTCAGCGGACAATGAGCAGGAGGAGGGGCAGAAGGAATCTGCTGATGAGGGACTAGCTTTGGAGAGGATCTGCTCAGTTTCTTGAGAAGTAGAAGATTCTAATGCCCATAAAAGAGCCACACCTGCTTCTGAACTGTTTAAGAACCAGTAGTGGTGATGGCTCCCTTGGAAAACAGCTCACTAACTGGGATTCCTCTGTCCTTTTCAGTTCCATTCCAGCTGACTGTCCTCTATCTAACCTTCTGGACTATTCTGAACCTCATGTGGCTCTTTGCCACTGCTGTACCCCATTTCTCTGAACTTCTCCTCCATTGGTCTCCTACAGCTTTGCTATGGACTCCAAACCATGTGTGTGGGGCCTAGGTGCAAGACCTTGATTCCATGCATTTTCCAGAGCATGCATGCGCTTGCCCAACTGAATATCTGCCTGTCTTATTGCTGATCGGTAAACCACACAGAAATCAAGTCAGTGTGTGTTGGCTTAGCCAGGTTGTATTTTGGATTCAGCGCCTGGATGGAGAAAATATAGCAATTACGAAGGCAACTTTTAAGATTTGTGGACTTCAATCTCAGAATTCCTTAGCCAGCCTGCTGAAGAATGCTGGGAGTTGAAATCCACAAATCTTAAAAGTTGCCAAGTTGGGAGATCCCTGGTGTAAGTTATCATTAATATAGAAAGCCAGAATTGGATTCTAAGATATCTTTATTTAATGGAAGGAACATTTCCTGGACACCCCCCAGCAGTTCTCTATGACACATCACATAATGTTCAAAAAGAGTCATCAGTGCCTCAGGATGTAATTTAAATGGGCATAAGAAGTTGTAAGGGAACTTTAAAAAAAACATTGGCTATAACCCACTCATTTATAAAAACCCTTGGAATCAATAAATTATAGTTTCAGTTTTAATTTGCTGGTACATTATATGAGTTCTCCATCCAGATATAATGTGGAGCCACAGTAAAAAACATTTCTTAAATTCCTTAGTCTAATATAAAACTTCATACAAATGCCATCCTATTTTTCAGAATCACATTCACAGAATTAAATGAGACTTTGTTTGTTTATTTAAAACTGTATTTCCCAAATTAGCCCATTCTACTTCTGCTTTATGAAAGAAATCTTGAACTCAGATTATATTTTGTTTTAATCTTTAGGCAAATTCAGAATTAAATCTTGGAGAAATCTGAAAGTCCTTATATTTCAGAAATGTGATTTCTTTCTTAAATTTAAAAAATCATCAAAATTATTTTTGATTGGAAATAAGATGGGTATTTTAAAACATTGCTTATCTAAGCTTGTTTGTCTTCATCAAAATCAAATAAAACATTTAAGAATATGCATGGATCCTGTTACAGGACTCAGTTTTAAAAGATCTACCTAAAGCACCAGTTTAAGCTATTAAAGCTTCAGACTTCATTCTATTCATAGAATTATGATGGTATTAGAACTACTAACAGAAATTACAACATAGAACTACTACCTGGTACTACTCTAACCTTGAAGTTGCAATCCACTGTGAGAGTTAAGTCCCACCTAACTAACTAATAATTCTTACTTTGGAGTAGAGATGAATACATTTCGGTTGTAAGGATAGGAAATAGATTAGGTCCCTTATATCTTTGCCAATATAGATTTCTGGTTCTTCGTCATTATCAACATTATTGCTATTGTTGTTACAGTACTTATAGCCATTGGGAGGAGAGAGAGGGAAATCTTATGAGAACACTAATCACATAGGCAATTTTTTTTAAAAAGTACTGCTTTTTGGCTGCTGGGAAAGCATGTCAGCCTCTATGATTAAAATGATACTACTAAAACATATAATTGAATTCAGAAGAAAAAAATCACAAATCACTCAAAAGGCCTTTCACCTACACAGTTTAGGAAAATGCATAATTATTTCTTCTATTTCCATGTTTTGGTTGGGAGGGCCAATCCTTAAACATCCAAAGCAGAGTCAAAACAAGGATTGAAGAATCTCAATATTTTGGTGTTCTCTCTCTCTCTCTCTCTTTCTCGCTCTCGCTCTCTCTCTCTCTCTCTCTCTCTCTCTCTCTCTCTCTCTCACTCTCTCTCTCTGTCTCACACACACACACACACACACACACACACACACACACACCAAGCTTCAGTTGCTGAATAAGTCTACAATGCTGAGTAAAGAAAGGATAAAAAGGGGAAGAAACCTGAAAACAATAACATCCATGATGCAACTATTTCATCATTCTATTGATAATGTTGTATGTCCCGCTGCTAATACAGCTCCAGCAGTATCATCTACATGTAACTCGAGATCTGCCAAAGTCCTCCCCAGCCCCTTTGGGATGGGAATCGGTAATGAACCAATTATCCTTCTCATCTTTTCTACTACCTTCTCCTATTGGTATCTTATGATTATATTACCTTGTGGTTCGTATGTACACTTGATTTGTATGTGCATGTTGTTTGTATGTACAACAATTATAGTACTTTGTTGTTTGTAAGTACACTAATAGCTTATGTGTATTCAATCACATTTGGCCAATAAAGTATTCCAGGGGTGTCAAACTCAATTTCATTGAGGGCCGCATCAGCATTGCGGTTGCCCTCAGGGGGCTGGGTGGATATGGCCAGGGTGGACGTGGCCTACTGGGTGGGCGTGGCTAGAGTGCGTATGGCCTACTGGGTGGGCGTGGCCAGCTCTACTTTGTTCGCATCAAGGGTGCCTATGGGGGCCTGGGCAGGAGTGGGACACATCTGAGGGTCTCTGGCAGAAGGAGGGTCTCTGGGCCAGGGCCAAGGCAGTGGGGGCCGTTCCCTCACTGTTTCCAGGATGGCTTTGCGGGCCGCATGAAACCACTTCGCGGGCCGGATCTGGCCCCCGGGCCTTGTGTTTGACATGTCTGAAGTATTCTATTCTGTTCTGTTCTGCTCTGCTCTGTTCCTATTTCTACTCTATTCTCATTAAAGAGTCTATTCTATTCTATTCTATTCTATTCTATTCTATTCTATTCTATTCTATTTCTATTGTCAACAGAGGGTCTATTCTATTCTATTTCTATTTTATTTATTCTCAATAAGGAATCTATTCTACTCTATTCTCAATAAAGAGTCTTCTAATCCTATCCTATCCTATCCTGTGCTGTGCTGTGCTGTCCTACCCTACCCTACCCTATCCTATCCTATGTGAATGCTCCAACACTGGACCTTTTAAGAAGAGATTGGACAATCATTTGTTTGAAATGATATAGGGTTTCCTGCCTAAGCGGGGGGTTGGGCTAGATGACCTCCAAGGTCCCTTCCAACTCTGTTATTCCATTCCATTCCATTCCATTCCATTTTATCTTCTGTTTTTCTCCATTGCTCTGCTCTGCTCTACTCTCTGACATCCAACACAGGAGGACTACAAAGAAAATCCTATGGTTGGAGGAGGGACAGCCCAAAAAGCAAGCTGAGATGAGAATGGTGAAAGCCAGTACATTTTGCTCCAATCTTTGGCTGCAGGATACCCTTTCTGTATCTCTCAGGCCACCAACCTCTGGATAGCAGGTTCTTATAAGAGCTTAAGCCCAACCTTGAGTGAACAGCTGCATAAGGCTGCAGATAAACAGAACTAAATGGTATTCTGCATTTCCAGAGTGCCTTTCATCTAAGCAGTTCAAAAGAATCTTGGTACTTTGATTTTTCAGAGAATAAAGGACCAAAATGCATTTGTTTTTCCACTGCCCACCCCTCCTCCCTCCCCAGGAATGGAAAGTTTCTAATAAGAACTCTCCCAGAAGATAAATCCAGGGACTCTTGATATGCATATGTATGAGAGCGCATGAAAGAGAGAGTGAAAATTTGCTGAATTTCAAGATTTCCTGTATATAAGATCTGCCTTAGTCACTCTGGTGCCAACTGGCTCTATTAAGACCTCACAGCTAACAATCCTCCAAAAATACATCTCTTCTAATTTCTCTAAACTTTTTAAGGCCCCTTACTTTGGGGGAAACAGCTAGGGGCAACCTCAGGCGCCAGCAAAACCTAGCCACGCAACTGCTGAACGTCAACTATGTTTTCTTCCCATTTGGGGGCAGAAAATATATTAAAATGATCCCGCATTCTCGAAAATAAGCTGAACCAAGATTAAACACTGAAGAAAAACCCTAATCCCTGCATGATAATTTTACAACCTGAGCATGTCAACCCTGTCTATGTTCATGATACAGTCCCACCCCTCCCACCACAGAACGTAAGTGGGCAGTGGGCTTTTAAAAATCCTTCATGGCAACACATTCATAAACATTATGGGTTGTAGAAAGTGGTTTCTTTTTTGTGTGTTCTAAATCCCAGGGAGGGAGGGAGGGAGGGAGGGAGGGAGGGAAGGAAGGAAGGAAGGAAGGAAGGAAGGAAGGAAGGAAGGAAGGAAGGAAGGAAGGAAGGAAGGAAGGAAGGAAGGAAGGAAGGTTGGTTGTAGGTCTGAGTTGAATTGTGGAGTCCTTGGTGCTCTCTGAGCTTGTTTATTTTCTTGCAGATGTTTCATTACCAAACTAGGTAATATCATCAGTGCTACCTAGTGCTAGCAATGATGATGTTGCCTAGTTACGTAATGAAACATCTGCAAGAAAACAACTAAGCTTCAAGAACACCAAGGGAAGGAAGGAAGGAAGGAAGGAAGGAAGGAAGGAAGGAAGGAAGGAAGGAAGGAAGGAAGGAAGGAAGGAAGGAAGTCCTCCCATTCATCATTTAATTAAAAATTGCCTCTTTTGAAGGCTCTTGCAGCAACTTCTCCCTTTAGCAATTTCCCTCTCCTGAGTTTTTTCCTAGCTTTATAATGTCCTATCTCAACTGGGGTCATCATAAAAGTATACAAGAACGCAAGAATGGCTGTCCCATAGCTCTCTCTCAGAATATTCCTGACTGTATCGTAAAAACCGCTTCTCCATAAAGGGATTTTACTCAACATAGGATGGGCCTGAAAATATTGCCAAACTTTGAAACTAAATTTTATACTCCCTGAGCATTTTACGCATAACTGATCTTCCTCTTTTTCAACACACCATGAATTCTTGAACGCTGTCTTGTTCGTGCTCTTTGGAAGAAAACAGACACCATGGTTATGCATAGATTTTTTTAAAATGTTGTTGTTGTTGTTGCGTTACAGTGATCACCCAAACATTTGATGAATGCCGACAATCCCAAATGGATCCTGAAATTAGATATATCTCTGTTTCCTTCCTTTATAAGACATACATCAATGACTGTCAGTAAGAGAACACCGGAGACATGAGACCTTTTCATGTGAATGTTACATGTCACCAGATTTTTGAACATTTATGGGTAGTCTTCATCTTATTATCAGAATTTCCATTACTAAACAAGATGGTTGTTAAATGAGATGTGCCCAATTTTCCCGCGGCTGTTAAGCGAATCACCGCATTTGTTAAGTGACTCGCGCACCCTCCTTTTCTGACTACGTGAATTTTTTCTTTTTATTTTGCAGAGATTTTGGAGGCAACTTAATGATGGCTCAATATCTACGGAGTTGCTCACTCATCTACGTCATGGTTGTCCCAATGATGCTTTTTCCAAAAGGCAACTTGACTTCTTTGGTTTTTTTCTTTGAAAACATTTCACTTCTGATACAAAAAGCTTCTTCAGTTCTGTCTGACTGGTGGGGAATAGCTCTTACTGGCAGCTCTTAGATACAGCGGTTACAAGGCTTAATACGGCACAATTTTAAGTCTTACTCATTTTTTTACAACTGTAACTACAGGTAGTCCTCAACTTACGACCACAACTGAGTCCAAAATTTCTGTTCCTAAGCGAGACAGTTGTTGAATGAGTTTTGCCCCAGTTTTATGACCTTTCTTGCCACAGTTGTTAAGTGAATCACTGCAGTTGTTAAGTTAGTGACACAGTTAAGTGAATCTGGCTTCCCCATTGAGTTTGCTTGTCAGAAGGTCGCAAAAGGGGATCACATGATCCCGGGACACCACAGCCATCATAAATATGAGTCAATTGCGTCTGAACTTTGATCATGCAACGGTCATAAGTGTGGAAAAACAGTCATAAGTCATTTTTTTAGTGCCACTGTAACCCTGAACAGTTGTTAAAATATTGTAAGTCGAAGACTATTTGTACTAAAATCACTTTAGGTGAGATAAATGTGTCCTGGAAGGCGACAGCAGGACTCTAGGGATCCAATAATAACTGGCCAGATCTTCTGAAGATCAAGCGCACCTAGAAGTCTATAATGCAGGAAACGTAAAGGAAAGAGAAGACACTCAAGCAGCCAGGTAGATGGACTCTGTTACAGAAGAGCAGTGAGGCCTGGAGGAAGAACAGGTTAGGACAGATCATCCTGAAGAAAAAGACTGTAATGCTGGGAAAGATGGAAGGAAAGTGAAGAAGAGAACGGCCATCAGCAAGATTGATGGAATCCATCACAGCAGTGATGGTGCACCATTTGAAGTCCTGAAAACCAGCACAGGGACAAATCTTGGTGGTGTAGTTCTATCCACACGTTTGCTAAGAAAGTCAGCACTAATTTGATGGCACGTCATCAATTCTTGGAAGATTTCCTTTTTCAAAGGCAGCTGCAGCTGCCACCAGTGTGTCCCATCTCATATCTCAAGCCTATGATCAGATGAGCAGATGTTCAGTATCCCGAGCACATGGGCGCCCCAAGATGCATCTATAAAAAGCAGTAGGAGTGCAGGATTATGTAAATCAGTTTTATCTGTATGGGTATATAGTCTTTGCCCAGAAGACTCACACATTGCATCCACATGCTTTAATTAGGTCAGTTAAAAACATGGCGGCCTAAAAATGCAAGGCCTGGAAATGAGTTAGTTCAGTAACAAGGTTAATTGTGTAGTGTGAATGCCGCCAATGTGGGGCACAATCTGCACCTTCTTCCTAGTTACAAAATGCCTAACAGTTGTATCCTGGAGCTCATTTATCTCCCTCTGTCTATTACTGAGAAAATGGCTGGAGAACAGTACAAGGTTTATTATTAATTCTACTTCATTCTCACAACTTACCTCGTGAAGTAAACTAGGTCAGCATCAACTGTGATAGCTACTCAGATGTCAATGAAGCTTAACCAGGATCTGAAGTCATGTTTATCTCGATTCAATTCCAATGTCTAATTATGTCATATGAGCAACTATAGGTCAGAACAGAGGTCTTCAAACTTGGCAACTTTAAGACTTGTGGACTTCAACTCCCAGAATTCCTCAGCCAGCCCTGGCTGGCTGAGGAATTCTGGGAGTTGAAGTCCACAAGTTTTAAAGATGCCAAGTTTGAAGACCCCTGGCTCAGGACCTCCTTAGTTTCATACCTTGACCCAGGTAATACAGGTACTCCCCAATTACAACCAGTCCTCACCCTTACAACCATTTCAGCACCCCCCCCAGTCATGTGATCAAAATTCAAGCACTCAACAACAAGCATGTATTTACAATAGCGGCACTGACCCAGGGCCATGTGATCACCACTTGCCACCATTCCAGCCAGCTTAAGTCAATAAGGAGAAGCCAGATTCACTTAATGACCATGTGACTCACTTAGCTTCAGTGATTCATTTACCAACCACGGCAAAAATATTCATAAAATTGGACACGACTCACTTAAAAACTAACTTGCTTAACAACAGAAACTCTGGTCCCCATTGTGGTCGTTAAGTTGAGAACAACCTGGAGTAGAAGTCAGCTCCCTCAACTTCTTGACAAATACATTAACAAAGGCAACACAAAGACAACTATCTCCCTATAACACACCCACTGCCAAAACTCTAAGGCAACATTTGCTTTCATCACACAACCATGTGCTTCTTCCTACTCATGGTTTTTCTCCTTTCACACAAGAACAGGCAACACAATCCCATCAATGTGCTGGTTAATGACTGCAATAAAATGAAGTACAATCCCATCCAAGGCTCCCAACTGTGGCAATCCTTCACTTTAAGGGTCTTATGAGATACCTGCAAGGAAGGTAGCCATCCCAGGTGAAGCCTAGACCCAGTGGGCCCTAAAGGGTTGCCTCTGCTGAACTGGGAGAAAATTCCCCATTTACTGTTCCAGATCATCAGTCAGGACCCGGGTGAAATCCTGCCTCCCCATTAAAAAGTTCCTGTTATTGCATGCTACAGTTCAGATTGGCTCTTCCAATCTTCGTAAGAAAGAGAGAACATTTTCCCCACTCCCACCCCAAGGAAGTCTCAGGACCCCACATACCACAACTGGAGTCTTATCGGCAAGCCACATCTGTGCCCCGTTACCGTAGCCAAAAAAAACACCCAGAACAGGCTGGCTTTATCATTCAGATCCTCTGCCTGGCTTGCTCTAGAAATAGCAATGTCATTACACAGCCACTGCCTACAGTTTCTCCCCCCACCCCAACTCACCCTCTTTACACAGCATGGGGATAAGCAGGCACTAACAACAACAACAGATCATGTGTACCTTTAAATGATTTTTTCTCTCTCTCTTTCTCGCTTGGCATGAAACAAAACAGAAAAGAATGCAAGACCTACAAGGGCACTTGCCACCACCACCCCCAGCGCCGTGGCTTACAAAAACTCCCAACTTTCCCATTTCTTCTTCTTCTTCTTTTTTTTTTTTTTTTTTTTGTTTAGAGCAGTGGCCCCCAACCTTTTTTGCACCAGGGACCGGTTTCACGGAAGACAATTTTTCCACGGACCGGGAGTGGAGGGAAGAGGAACACGCAACCTAGTTAACAGCCTGCTCAGTTAACAGTAGGGTGTGCTTGCCCACTGCTTACCTCTAGCTATGTGGCCCAGTTCCTAACTGGCCACGGACCAGTACCGGTCTGAGGCTCAGGGGTTGGAGGCCCCTGCTTTTATTTATTTATTTATTTATTTATTTATTTATTTATTTATTTATTTATTTTTATTTATTTATTTATTTATTTATTTATTTATTTTTGGGACTTATATGCCGCCCTATCTCCCAAGGGACTCAGGGCGGCTTACAACAATAAAAACAACAATACAAAAATTAAAAAACGAATTAAATAACAGCCCCAAAATAAATTAACTACAATTAAAAAATGAAACATATTTAAAAACCCATCATCAATCCAGGTCAGAGGCTTTAGAGGGTTAGGGAGATGGGGCGGAACCATAGGCAACCCCTGCTCCTAAAAACCCACATAAGTATTCATTGCTCCTGCCATCATAAGCAGTGGGCATTTTACAGGTATTCTTTTGTTCCCAAATGCCAGAAATGAAGAGGGGGGGGGAAATATCTGGCTCTAAAACCAACTGCTGAATCACCGGGGCCCATTGTGATGACACTTTGTTTGCAAGTCTCATTTGGGTGCCACTATTCAAATACATTTCCAAGCCCAGAGAACAAGGCGAGGGTTTAGCTCAGCCAGAGCTAACTGAATCTGACAGCTATGGCAGTGACGCCTGCCAATCTTGATTGACTGGTTGGATATATTTAGCCCAGAGGGAAGGGAAGGGAAGAAGGAAGAAAAGGTGGAAGAGGGAGGGGAGGCTGGAGAGAAAAATATGAGGAGGATACTCTTTTGTGCTCTCACTCTGTCTTTATGGACTGGGGCAATTTTAATGTTGTTTCAAAGATGGGTAAATATTCTCTCTACGTACATATTTGATTTGCAAATTATCCTCAGAAAGAAAAGTTATCATTCCAGACAGACTCCTGCACCATATATTTACACTCAAAACCAATCCATTTGGGATTGGGGGGGGGACTAATAAATTCAAACAAGCAAACAAATAAATGTTTGGTCCAGCTATATGTCAAGGACATTTCCTATGTGGAAAGGTCCCAGATTCAATACCAATGGCCTCAGGATGGGCTTTCCATAAGATCCCAATCACCCAAGTAATGCTGGATCAGACGATCAAAGGTCTGGTGGATGGTTAATGTCCTTTTTCTAATTCAACTCTTACAGGTTTATTGCCTATCACCACCTTATTTGTTTTCTAAGTAAGTGTGTACAGTATATCTCAGGCACAAATAACCAGACTCACACCTGAATAATTGAAAGAGTTCAATTAGCTGTTTTATTGCTTAAGCATATACACAGGAATTTTCTCAGACAGATAGTTTATGCCTAGGTGAGACTAGATAACATTCAATGGCATTCCAGGGGGATTGGATTTCATAGTTTATGCCTAGGTGAGACTAGATAAGATTCAATGGCATTCCAGGGGGATTGGATGTCACGCTCTTGTGTCTATGTAGGGATTCTGGACTAAGACCCATCTGACTCCTCCTCCTGGCTCATCCAGTCTCTCTCCTACAGTATATTCCTAAAGAAAACACGTTGCAACTACCCACATTTTGGTTATCTAAATATATTTATGGAGCCGTAAAAACCAAAGGCGTTATTAAGAATAAGGATGCTATAATTTGGAACTTTGTTTTGCACCACGGCTACCTTCCCATTTAATGAAAAGAATGGTTTAAAAAAAAAAGAAGAGCAGAAATCTTAACAGGCACTAAGGAAGATATTTGACTGTTCCTATAAGCACCAGTTGTGTGTTAGGATGAGGAGTAGCAGTCTGTCTGAACAAAGCACATTTTCCTACTTCCGGAAACGTCTGAAACTCTTTAAAACTATTGATTCACTGACAAACCAGAGCCATCCCATCTCACTGATGATTAAAAAAAAATATCTTCCCACTTTGATATTCGAAACACATATACAGATTTTTTTTAATAAAAACTACTAGCGTAAGCGTCATTCACAAAATTCACCACATATCACAATGAAGGAAGCAATGTTGTGACAATTCGAGATGAATAGGGAGGAGGGAACAGATGAATGAAGTGTAAAACAAAAAGTCCTTTGCTAGTATAATTTAGTACATCATTAACTCTTTGGAAAGAAGGTAAAATCTTTGCTCTCCCATTCCATCTCCAGCTTTGCTTAATCCTTGTTCCTTCTTCTCCCGATAATTCTAACCACCAGTTTCTCTTTTTCCCTACTATTCTTACCATTGCTAGGGTCTGCCCTTTCTCCTACTCAGAGGGTCATTCATTCCTTCTCCTGAATAATGTCAGACAACACAGATACACAACATCCATGTCTCTTTTTCTTCCTATGGGCACCACACAAGTTAGTCCTTCACCCATGCAATCCCAGCTCTCCCCAATGCAGTCATTATGTGGAACATGAGGTGCCTAACAGGATGAGAGAAATCCTGCAGTGCTGAACCAATGGTCATCAGTTGAGGACTACCTGTAGACCAGGGGTGTCAAACTGCCGGCCGGACGCGTCACAAGGACACTGCGCCCACCCCATTGCCAGCAATGGGGAAAAAGTTCCGATATGTCGTGCGACGTTTGCGAGTTTGACACGTCTGCTGTAGACAGTAAGGAAGAAGACCTTGATGGAAATATGTGAGAATCATTAACTAGACAAAAAGGGCTCAAAGCTTGTTTAGTTCCAGAGCAAGGTGATAACATCTGGAGACCTCCCAATTCACTACAACAGGGGTCTCCATTCCCTCGGCTGTGGACTGTCATTGCCTGACAGCCACAAAGGGACTTGAAAAATATAAATATCTATGTTTTTGTTTTTACTGATGCCACTTTGGTCTATAAAGAGGCATTCTTCAGCTACTGAAAATATTGATACCATCCATATGGTAGTGATATATAGGTAGTCATCGCCTTACAACAGTTCATTTAGTGATTGTTGTAAGTTACAACAGCACTGAAAATGTGCCTTATGACCGGTTTTCACACTTATGACCGATGCAGCATCCCCATGGTGACAAGATCAAAATTGAGAAGCTTGGCAGCTGGCACGTATTTCTGAGGGTCCCAGAGTTATGTGATCTCCTTTTGCGACCTGACAAGCAAAATCAATGGGGAAGCCAGATGCACTTAACAACCATGTTACTAACACGCTGCAGTGATTCACTTAACAATCATGGCGAGAAAGGTCGTAAAATGGAGCAAAACTCACTTGACATCTCTCTCGCTTAGCAACGGTTACTTGGGGCTCAATTGTGGCCGTAGATCAAGGGCTACCTGTATATATTCTAAGCCAGGGGTGGCCAACCTTGGCAACTTTCAGACTTGTGGGTTTCAACTCTTGGAATTCCACAGCCAGCATGAGCACTGAGGACCATTCTAGGAGTTGAAGTCCACGCTCCTGGAGATGGCCAAAATTAGGGAACACTGTCCTTGATGAATGAGGTCACCACAGTGTAAGAGCTTTTTAGTTTTTGTATTTAGTCTAGGTCTTGTAGGAATCCCATCATATTCCCTGCTGTATTTCTAGTGCACTGGTATTGCTTTCATGCTGAACCCCCAGAGGGAAGTCTTAGGGGTGACACAGAAATTCTATTAGAAACAATTTAATATATTTTAGGTCCTTCCGTATTCAAGAAAGGACTTGGGGAGGGGGGGCATACGGATGATTTTGCCCTGCTCATATGCCACAATTGTTTAAGAAAACTCTCCTCTGCACATCCACCTGCTGAAAGACAGTGGCAGGTTTTAAAAAGATAGGAAGATACTTTCAGAAGAATGCTGAAACAAATACAAGAACATTGTATTTATTTGTTTGTTCATTTTATTTAGCAATTTAGTAACTTAGCACTTACATGGCCACCCAACTTGCACACAGATGACACCGGATGACTTGCAACACTAAAAATCCACGTTAAAACCCCATAAAAACCCACTCCACCCCGTAATGGGTAGATTCCTCTTAACTACAAAGTTAAATTAGACACATGGTTGAACCAATACAGGTAGTCCTTGATTTTCAACCACAACTGAGCCCAACATTTCCATTGCTAAGCAGTACGGTTGTTAAGTGAGTTTTGCCCCATTTTACATTCTTTCTTGCCACAATTGTTAAGTGAGTCACTGCAGTAGTTAAGGTCAGGCACGAGAAACCAGGAGTCAGGATAGCATTCAAAAGCACTGTACGTTTCTTCCATGCTAATGCTATGTTATTGTCAGAATCCTATGTTCTGGGTGCGTGGGATTTCTTATTCTTTCCCCATTCCCCTGTGGGGGGAGGGGGGAGCTTGAGATGCCAATGTGTTAGAGTGTGCACAGTCTTATTGTGAGAGATAACCCAGGATTAAACGCAGTAAACAGCGGTCTATATAAAATGGTGGTTTATCTTACACTATCTACAATATCATATAACAGGAACAATATACAAACACGTGTAATATAGCAGGATCCAACAAACTACAGTTACAGCAGGAAATGGAAGAGAAAGAACACATCAGCAGAGCTTTCCCTTTATACAAAGGCTCTTAAAGAGACACAGACCCTGCTGAGTCATTTCCATCATTACATCTTAAACTTACATTAAATTAATACCTTGACATGAAGTGTATTTGCTTTGCTCTGTCTCTTGCTCTATCCCTTTTATGTGTCTCTAACAGGGTGAGAATGGAAGGTACCTTTGGTCATCTCCCTTATGTCCAAGCATGGAAGAAACAGCGAAGACACCTAACAGCCTTGGAATCGACACCTTATCACTCTGTTCCCACGGCGTTTTCACATCTGCGGATTGGCCTGTTTGAACCGTCCGTGGACAGTTAGGGTAGGGTTACTATGGATTCGTGCGGGAAACCCTCAGATCCTGCTTTCTATTGCTACTGTCAACGCCTCCCAATAAAAGTTCCTTTTGAAATGATGCCGTTTCAAGAGTTCTGCTTTCTTGGGAGAACTGATTGAGATGGATCCTTATAGCTATGCTATGCTATGCTATGCTATGCTGTGCTGTGCTGTGCTTTGCTCAAGAATCTGAACTACAAATGGTCAGATCAAATTGGCTCCAGATAGGAATCGACATAGGCCTCTTTTGGGGTGCAGGAACTCCAGAGTGATGGCGCTTTTGATTCCTCCCTCCAGCTCTACCTGGTCATCTCCTACAGTTAAGTTAGTAACATGGTTGTAAAGTGAATCTGGCTTCCCCACTGATTTTGTTGAATGCTCCCAACACTGCAAGAAAAGATTGAACAACGATTTGTTTGAAATAGTATAGGACTTACTGCGTTAGCAGGGGGTTGGACTAGAAGACCTCCAAGGTCCCTTCCAACTCTTGTTATTTAGTATTTTCTTTGTCAGAAGGTCACAAATGCTGATCACATGACCCCAGGACAACGCAACCATCATAAATACAAACCAGTTACCAAGTGTCCAAATTTTGATCATGTGACCACGGGGATGCTGCAACGGTCGTAAGTGTGAAAAAAGGTTGTAAGTCACTTTTATCAGTGCCGCTGTAACTTCAGGTGGTCACTAAACAAATGGTTGCAAGTCGAGGATGACTTGTATTGCAAACATTTTCCCAGTACTGATAAGAAAGTAAGACAAAAATATGATTTTAAAAAAGATAACATCTTAAAACATGCGTATGCACAAGCAGAAACACACAGATTAGACCTCGAGACCCTTAATTTATCAATTAGACACCATCTGCAGATTGTGCTCCTTGAAATAATTGTCAAATCTGACAATGCACTGCTGCTTTCAGAAAGTTTCAGCCAGCTTTGCTTCCATTTAATTAAATTTCTGCACTTAACTTTGATTGCACTCAAAGTGCCGCAGCTTTCCCCAGATTGGGTTTCTTGGCCACCTGCTGTGTTCCATCTAGCCATGATTCCATAGATATGGCAAAAATTATGTTTAATTTTTTTTCTCTCCCCAAGTAAACTAGCATGCCTTCTCCCGCTTTGTAAAAAAGGCTGTTGTAGAATAGCAACTGCAAGTTCCATTTGTAGTTCATTGAAGAATCCTCGTTCGATCCCCAACAGATTATGATCCGGCAGCCTGCAATTAACCCATTGCCAATAACTGAAAATAACTAATAATGTCCCCTTGAATTTTGAAGCCCCAGGAAAAAAAATCAAGCAAAGGAGATTGATCTACCCCAAAGCTGATAAAAGGATGATTTAGAAATATCTCAAGTGGTGGCATTCTTCATCAAAAGTTCTGGTGATGGCCACCAATTTAAATGCTTTTAGAAAAGGGGTGGGCAACTATGGCCCTTTTACAAACCCAGAATTCTGGCTCAGGAATTCTGGGAGTTGAAGTCCACAGGTCGTAAAAGGGCCATAGTTACCCACCTCTGTTTTAGAAGAAGGCTACAAATGCCTTCTAAACTTCATAATCTAACATTGTCTCTTAAATTCAACAGTATCCCTTAAATCCCACCCGTGGGAAAACCAAGACACGAAGCCCGTACAAGTAAAACGTGCGACCAAAATTGAGCCAAAATTTCTGTTGCTAAGCGAGAGAGATGTTAAGTGAATTTTGCCCCATTTTATGACCTTTTTTGCCACAGTGGAAGTGTATCACTGCAGTTGTTAAGTTAGTAATGTGGTTGTCACGTGAATCTGGCTTCCCCATCTGACATTGTTTGTCAGAAGGTCACAAAAAGTGATCACATGATCCCAGGGCACTGCAATCATCATAAATATGAACCAGTTTGCCAAGCCTCCAAATTTTGATCACATGACCATGGGGATGCTGCAATGGTCGTAAGCATGAAAAACGGTCATAAGTCACTTTTTTCTAGTGCCGTTATAACTAATTACTGTATATTGGATGAATGGTTGGAAGTCGAAGACTACATGTATTTATTTATACAACCATAATACATATTGTCAGCGTTACTAGGTGGACCAGATAGGAAACGCAACCAGATGAGCTAATTCTACTTTATTGTACTTAGACTTATATACCTCTTCATAGTGTTTTACAGCCCTCTCTAAGCGGTTTACAGAGTCAGCCTGTTGGCCCCCAACAATCTGGGTCCTCATTTTATTGACCTCAGATGGATGGAAGGCTGAGTCAACTTTGAGCTGGTCAGGATCAAACTCCTGGCGGTGGGAAGAGTTAGCCTGCAATACTGCATCTAACCATTCTCCCACCATCTCATTTACAACTTGAAAAATTCAGGAGGGTCTCTTTTCATCCCCATGCTCCACCCACATTACTGCTGCAGTCTCAGCTGCCTTTTATCAGACGGTTCCCTTGGTTGCATCTCTTTGCCCTGTTTCCCAAGGTCTTTCTCACGTGGCATTAGACACGCATGCTATTTATATGGCTGTCCAACTCCAAACATTGATGCTGAGCCACTGACAAAAACACAAAACAATAATGCAAAGGGGCATAGAAACCATTTGAAAGATATCTGTTTTTATTTCCTCCACTCCTTCAAGTACACTCTCTAGAATAAAGTACAGAAGAGAGAGACCAAACACAGCCCAGATGTTGCTGAATATAATATTCCCCAAGTACTACAGCACTAGCAATTCTGAATACAACTTCCAACATCTGGAGGGCTACAGATTCCCCATCCCAGCAGATGACATGGCTCCACTCCAAGGCAGAAGAATCTGATGATTTAATGTGGAATTTATAGATGACTATCTGCAATTCAATTTACAAAGCTGGGTTTGCGCTGAAGGTCACACAAATGCAGTCCCTAATTTTTGAACCCTCTCTAGCATCAGCATTCACAGGATAACAATTCTTCTAGGACACACAAGGCAATGAAAGTCTGTGGGCCAGTAAACCAGGCTGAATTTGTCTGCAAGACTCACTAAAAAAGACAAGGCTTGCCCTGAAGCAAATGTATTCTTGCAATTTTACACTGCTGTACAGTTTCTTAAAGAATAAAAAGCACACATTTTTGCCACAGACGAGAGTGATGAATATTTACGGGATTTAACCAGTCTATTGTGACACCGAAGGTGACCAAATACTGCTGATTTTTCCCCTCTACGTTTCGTAGGTTGGGTTTTGGTGCAAGCACTTCACATAAGTCACTGCAGGTTTTACCAAATTTCTTAAAATAAATGCGTACAAGATAGTGTCTGGCCATTGTCTTCTGCACAAGGTGAATATACTAATAGTCCTCAACTTACAACTACTCGTTTAGCGACCGTTCAAAGTTACAACGGCACTGAAAAAAGTGATTTACAACTGGATCTCGCATTTGCAACCAACACAGCATCCTCATGGTCATGTGATGAAAATGTGGGTGCCTGGCAACCAGCATGTATTTACAAAAGTTGCAACAATGATCGTGAATTCTAGTCCTGCCTTAGGGACTGTTGTAAGTCGAGGGCTACCTTTGGTACCTATAGTATCAAAACCAAATAGGAAATTAGATTTTCAGCTGATTGTTGTTCTAATTAGTTGCGAAGTGGTGTCCGACCCATCGCGACCCCATGGACAACGTTCCTCCAGGCCTTCCTGTCCTCTACCACCTTCTGGAGTTCATTTAGGCTCATGTCTACTGCTTCAGTGACTCCATCCAGCCACCTCATTCTCTGTCGTCCCCTTCTTCTATTGCCCTCAATCTTTCCCAGCATTAGGCTCTTCTCCAGTGAGTCCTTCCTTCACATTAGGTGGCCAAAATATTTGAGTTTCAACTTCAGGATCTGGCCTTCTAAAGAGCAGTCAGGGTTGGTCTCCTCTAGGACTGACCGGTTTGATCACCTTGCAGTCCAATGGACTCGCAGGAGTCTTCTCCAGCACCATAGTTCAAAGGCTTCAATTCTTTGGCGCTCAGCCTTTCTCATGGTCCAACTTTCACAGCCATACATTGCAACTGGGAAGACCATAGCCTTGACTATATGCGCTTTTGTTGGCAGGGTGATGTCTCTGCTTTTTAGCGTGCTGTCTAGATTTGCCATGGCTTTCGTCCCCAGGAGCAAGCGTCTTTTAATTTCTTGGCTGCAATCCCCGTCTGCAGTGATCTTGGAGCCCAGGAAAATCAAATCTGTCACTACCTCCATTTTTCAGCTGATACGCAGCAAATTAGTAAGGTGGTTAAATTCAGTTGTTAGCCGGGGCTTCACATAGACAACAGATCAGATATGCGGCCACAAATATTTATTAACACTTCATCTTTACTAAGGTTTATTGACAAATTCCACTTGGGATGGAATTTAAAGAAAACTCTGCATTTGCTGCTCCACAAGGGGGGCTATACCGGTTCACCAAAATGCCTTTTGGATTACATAGAGCTCCTGCAGTTTTTCCAAAGGCTGATACACTGAATATTCCCCAGCCATCTGTTTACTGTTTTATTCTGTCTGTTATTTTTATACTCTCTTGTTTTGTGAGCCACCCAGGGTCAGGCTAGAGCCACATGCTGCCTAAACTGCATAAATAAACAGATAAATGTATAAGACAGTGGTGTGAGACCTCTCTGGATAAGGATTTACAGCCAACATTGGAAAGATCATTTAAAATACCTGGAAAAAAGCTGTGACAAATCTCAAGGAAATCGGCCTGGTATATCCAAAAAGTGTCAATGTGTCAAGAAATCACATATCTAACATATGTAGTTTTCTTACAAGAGAAAGTAACGAAGTATTTGCCTTGACTTTTCTTCCTATCTTCCTATCTTAGATTAAGTTCTAGTACGAAACAGAAGGTGAAATTCACTCATCTCCATAATCTAAACATTTTTTCCTTTTATATGGTGAGAATTAAAATTATCCAGCTCTTCAAAAGGGGCATGGATGTTGCCTGGAAGAATATGCTTTTTATCCACATGATTCAATATTTAAAATGTTTTTTTTAAAGAAATTACCCAAGAAGCAGGAGCACAAATTATATATGGTGGGATCTTTATCTTACAACTTTTTGTTTCCATTCAATAAATTCAAATTCTCAATCTCCAGTTGCCATAAGCCATCCCTTCCTTTACAATTCTCTTGAATTGTAGTGTTCTAACCTCCTGCTTAGTGTAGGAATTCAAAGAATATACTCAACAGTTGTTTGTTTATCCATTAATTGAATACACACATTGAAGGGGAGCCCAGCAAGTGAGGTGGGGAATGTGTGACCTCCTGGTGCAGCTGAAATTCAATCATCAGGCTTTTTTTTTTTTAATGTGGGGTCCTTGGTGTCCTCTCAGCTTGTTTTTCTTGCAGACATTTCATTAGAATAGAATAACTTTATTGTCACTTTAAATGTACGCTAATCAGCATACATTAAAATGAAATTTCGTTGCATTCAGCTCTCAAAGGATAACCACCTCCAATATACACTATAAACACAACAAAAGATTATGCATATACCCACATACACACACATCTATGACAGAGAAACAACACAGTCTAGTTCAGATGTATACATATACACGGCAAAAAAAAAAAAAAGAATCCTGTGAATTTACAAGACGGATGGCATAAGGAACAAAGCTGTTGCAGAATCTAGTAGTCCTGCTATAAATACTTCGAAACCTCTTCCCAGAGGGGAGCAATAGAAACAGACTGTGAAGTGGGTGTGTGGGGTCTCTAACAATGCTTTGAGTTCTAAGCACATGGCGCTTGTAAGCAGTATCCTGAAAACTGGGAAGCGAGTTTCCTATAATCTTCTCAGCTGCCCTTACCACTCTCTGTATGGACCTCCTATCTGAGGCTCTGCTGTCACCAAACCAAACAGTGATGAAGTTTGTTAAAACGCTCTCAATCGTGTCTGTGTAAAAAGTGGCCAGGACAGAAAGAGAAAGATGTGCTCTCCTCATCCGACGAAGGAAATAGAGACGTAGGTTTGCACGCTTCACTAAAGATGACCTATGAAGAGACCAAACTTAGAGATAAACAGCATCTACCTACCATTCAAAAAAGACAATCAAAGAATTAAAAAGGAAAAAAAAGACCAAAATGCCAGCAAAAAACACCCAGATAAGCCGAGATTAACACCAAGATTAACACTACACTAGTAACCATGCCATAAACAACACCCCAATAAAAGACCTACCAACTTGGACAAACAATCAAACGGCAAACAACAGCCTAATCAAGAAACCAAGTACATTCCCACCAACACTGTCAGGACAAGCCATTAGTATGTAAACATAGCAGGCATCACTCCATTCTATCTAGCACTGATGATGTTATCTAGTTTGGTTATGAAACATCTGCAAGAAAACAACCAAGCTCAGAGAGAACCAAAGACTCCACAGTTCAACCCTGAGCTACAAATATTCTCTTCTATGGGTATATTTATTTAGTTTTCTTGGGAATTATGGGTCAGCATTATTTGAAGACTACCAATTCATCTTTGGTAGTCTTTCTGAAGAACCTCTATTTTGCCACCAGAATATTAGTTCTAGCAAGCAAATACTCTCCATCATAAGACAATAAACTATGGTGAAAGACTGAGTAGCACTTGTCTGTAAGTATGAATGAAAATAAATTGCATGCACAACCCATCTCACCCCCTCCACACACAAAAAATCTATTTAATCTTACCACCTGCCCCATAACTGCATCTCAATCCCACGTTTTACAGGCCGACGCTTAAAAAACTCACAATATAAATGTGAATTACGCATTTTTGTGATGGGGCCTCCTCAGATGCAGCTTTGAGGAAGGTGGCACTAGCAATAATGACCCCTTTGTACTACTCCACACAGCTGCTGCCATCTGCAGCCATCACCACAAAGTCCAAATTTAATCTGACAAGCTCTTATGCCTTGTCTTCCACAGCAATCTGCTTTTATTGTTATACCAGGAGGAGTTTTATGGGAAGGAACATTCATGTAGCAAAGCAAAAAGAAGAAGATCAGGAAGTCAGGACGAACTAGGCTTACTTCATTTATTTACACCAATGAATGAACTTTTGGTCATTGTTAGAACACCTAGTTACATGTCAAAAAACCCAAATTAAAAGCTTGACATCTCTAGGAAAGAAAGGATCACCCTTCAAAAATCTGGTGTGACACAAATTAGGGTAGCGCAAAACAATCAATATATAATATCCAACATAAAAAGACTTCCTATAATATTCCTGACCTAATGCTCAAGTGAACTCATCAAGATCCCCTAGGATGTAAAATTTGGGGGTTCCCTAACGTAGAAAGTACCCAGTTAGTGGCAGCACCTAACTAACTTTGGCCTAATTTCGAAAAGCTAAGCCTGATCAAACTTCACAAGTATTTGAATGAGAGACTACTAGATGACGGATGACTACTAGTTGGACTGGAAATCTGAAAATATATGCCAGAAAAAAGTGGCAAACATTTCTCTATTGTTCCTTAGAAAATTACACAAATATCTCCAATGAAGACATTGGGAGTTGAGCTACAATGAAAAGTTGAATTGAGACTTGGCCTTTAATCATGCATTAAAAAAAAAGTGAATTAAAGGGTGTGTGGGGGGGGGGAAGGGCAAGATAACAAATGCAATTTTGGTCACCATGATATAAAAAGATGTCGAGACTCTGGAAAGGGTACAGAGAAGAGCAAACAAGATGATTAGGGGGCTGGAGGCTAAAACATATAAGGAATGGTTGCTGGAATTGGGTATGTGTAGTTTAATGAAGAAAAGGACGAGGGGGGACATGATAGCAGTGTTCCAATATCTCAGGGGCTGCCCCAAAGAAGAGGGAGTCAAGCTATTCTCCAAAGCGCCTGAAGGCAGGACGAGAAGCAACGGATGGAAACTAATCAAGGAGAGAAGCAACCTAGAACTAAGGAGAAATTTCCTGACAGTTAGAACCATTAATCAGTGGAACGACTTGCCTCCAGAAGTTGTGGGTGCTTCAGTGCTTGGTGTTGTTAAGATCAATGATACAGTCCACAAACTAAAGAGATGCATGGGAAATAAAGCTGTCAACAGTTAATAGTCAGAATCGGTACTGTAACAAAATTACTAGTTGCTAACAAATTTTGCTGAGGCATAATGGAAAATTATTAAGTATATGATTGATAAGATTATTAAGTAAATGATTAAGTATATCATTTCCTTAAGCAAACTAGTGTACAGTATTATTAATTTAAATGCAAATGTAAAAGAAATAAAATTAACTTAGTTTTATACTTAGGGCACGTCCTTTGTGCATCATTTAAAGGTCAAGTGCAGCTGTGAAGGAGGAAAGATGTTATGCACTCCCACACTATTTTTTTAAACCATAATTTTATGGACTAAATCATTATGGACTAAGTTCACACACTAAGCCAGAACAAGCAAATACATTATAACTTAGGGTGGTGTGTGAACACCATTGTTGTGCTTTTATGTTTTCATAATCCTTAACAATAAAAATGTCCTGGTGTGGCTGCTTTCAAAAAAGCAATCTCAACTCCTTTATACAGTATAGTCTATATAAGACACTGTGCTACTTACGGTAAGTCTTTGGAAATAACTTTATCTTGAAAAAAATCAGTCCTTGTCTTCAGCATTTATCTGGGACACAGAACAGGTTTTATTAAAAAATGACTTAGCTTCTTTAACTCAGATAGTCCTCGACTTACGACCACGTTTTGGGCCAGAACTTCCATTGCTAAGCAAAGTGGCTCTTAGTTTTTCCCACAGCTGTTAAGTGAATCTCTGCAGTTGTTAAGTGAATCACATGGTTGTTAAGTGAATCCGGCTCCCCCAATGACTTTGGCTTGTTGGAAGTTGGCTGGGAAGGTTGCAAATGGCCATCATGTGACCCCAGGACGCTGTAACCATAGTAATCACATGCTGGTTTCCAGGCACCCAAATGCTGATCACGTGGCCAAACTTAAATTTATGTGCCAAAAACTCTGCGTGGCACACACATTTGTTTAATAATAATTGATGCAAGGACGGTTAAATCTAAAAGAAGCTGATCTGGATCTCCTTTAGCTATGAAAAGCATGAAAAACCTTCAAATGAATTAGCATTTACTGTAGTTTTTTTCCCCATTTATTACACCATTATTGTTTAACATTTCATATTTAACCGCAACGTCTTGTCTTTCGTAGAATCAAGTGGGAGGGGGGGAGGAACATTCTAAAGTCAAATAATTAACAATAAAGAAGACTGAGTAGTGGTTTAAACTGCTTTTTTATGCCTTTTATTTCTCAGGGCATGCTCCTTCTATGCATACAAACCTTTGCCAAGTGAAAATAACATTTTATGCAACCTGTGTGAGAGCTCTAATCCACTACAATTAATCTGCCAGTTTTTTAAGAAGCCATAAGGTGGTTCTTTGTAAATGACTGTAATATCTTTTCATTTTTATTACCTGGTGCTTTAATTAAACGCTGCTCCTTTTAAAGAGCAAACTCTTCAGCCATCAATGTTTCTAAACCTCAGCAACTTTAAGCTATGGGGACTTCAACTCTCAGAATTCTGGGAATTGAAGTCCTCACAGCTTAAAGTTGCTGAGGTTTAGAAACACTGTCCTAGACTTACCACCAGTGTCTTTTATGACTGGAAAAAGGTAATCTGATGCCATTTTGAATCCTTGGCTGATGAGGAATGATGCACCCTATAAACCACAATGGAATGTGGTTTAAAGGAAATGTAATATTCTACATATATTCTAATAGAGGTGGTGAATGCTCCAACACTGGAGGTTTTTAAGAAGAGACTGGACAGCCATTTGCCTGAAATGGTATAAGGTTTTCTGCCTGAGCAGGGGGTTAGACTAGATGACCTCCAAGGTCCCTTCCAACTTCTTCTTCTTCTTCTTCTTCTTCTTCTTATTATTATTATTATTATTATTATTATTATTATTACTACTACTACTACTACTACTACTACTACTACTACTACTACTACATTGTCTACTTCTGTTTTAGGCCAAATAAAATGTTTCAAACACACTTCTATGCATGTGCTGAGGTAATATTACGTTTCCTTTAAAGCAAAAAGCAGCCTGTTTCAAGTGGTCTATGAATGAATAGCAAGAGTAGAAATGTAAATAAACATCTAAAGCAGTATTAATGGTGGCTAAAGTATACTCGTTATTATTCAAAAAGACAGAGAACCCCAAATTAAATGAAGTTCCAGAATGAAGCCCATTAATTGTTAGAACACCTCTTCACTTGAGTTGATCTAGTACAGCGAGTTACATTTAATGTAAATATAAGTTATTGAAGTTTGAATGGCTAATTCTGCCTTGGGGGAGGAGGAGGAGGCGGGGAGGGAGGGAGGGAGTGAGGGAGGGTATTATCCTTATTTCTAACCCACGTTTATGTGTAAAACTGGACACTCCCACGTAGTTTCCATGTGCACGTTGGCCAAATCTGTTTTGTTTCAGCAAGGTAGCCATTTCAAGCATGATTGTGGAAGAAAGTACATTATATTGAAGTGTCTGGCAAGTGGTGAACCTTATTATCTCATCACTGAGAGAGCCAGTTTGGTTAAGTGGCTAAGGCTAGAAACAGGGAGACTGTGAGTTGAGGTCACAAAGTTTGGACTAGATGTTTTTTTCTTTTCTTTTCTTTTCTTCTCTCTCTCTCTCTCTCTCTCTCTCTCTCTCTCTCTCTCTCTCTCTCTCTCACACACACACACACACACACACACACACACACACACATACACACACACACACACTTTCCCTCCCTCCTCCTCCTCCTCCTCCTCCTCCTCCTCCTCCTCCTCCTCTTCTTCTTCCTCTCACTCTCTATCTGTCTCTCTCTCTCCTTCCCTTTAATGCACTTAGACTTATATACTGCCCCATTGTGCTTTTATAACACTCTCTGAACAGTTTGCAGTCTCAGCATACGCCCACCCCCCCACCCCCACCCAAAAATCTGGATCCTCATTTTACTGACCTCAGAAGGATGGAAGGCTAAGTCAACCTTGAGCGCTGTCAGAATCGAATTCCAAGCTGTGGGCCTGTATTCTAATCACTGTGTCACCAGGGTTCTTGAGTTACTATCTATCTATCTATCTATCTATCTATCTATCTATCTATCTATCTATCTATCTATCTATCTATCTATTATGTCTGTTTGTTCATTTAAAAATTTACTCCTTCCTCCCCCTATTTCCCCCCCCCAAGAGCCTTGTGAAGCAAGATGGGCTGAGAGAGACAAAAATGGTCCAAAGTCACCCAACCGGATTTCATACCTAAGGCGGGACAAGAACTCTTGGCCTAAAGACTTAGCACCTTAACCACTAGACCAGTCTGGCTCTCAATCTTTAATACAATCTACATTTCCAAATGTTAGGGGACAGGAACCCAACATCTGATAAAGCCTCATTTTTCAAGGTCTGTGATGGGAGGAAGAACGACCTGTTCTATTGAGAAGGAAATTGGCAAAGGAGGGACCCAGTCGAGAAGAAATGAGGACCTCCTCAAGCTTTCGCAATGGAGGAAGCTGCATGGAGAGCAAGTGGCTTCCCGCGGCTCTTTCAACCGTCACTGATGCCTCCCCTTCGTCCTCAAAAACCAAGGTGCTGCCCCTTCAGCAGATGCCCTCCCTTTGCGCTTCTCCTCTGAAGAATAAATCTGCCCCCTCGCTGTGTCAACCAATTAGTTTAGAGATGTAGGGAATAAATATTTAAGAGGACCCCTTTCTTCTGAAGCCACAGGCCACCTGCATCTGCCTTTCTCGCCTCCTGCTTCCCTGATGGAAGCTCCAACCGGCTGCAGGCAAGGCTTAAGCAGTTCTGCAAGATCAATAGGATCGGAAGCCCAACCAAGTAAAACTCCTGCCTCGCCCTGCTGTTTCTTATAAACTGGAACAGCAAGACACAGAAGAAGAGGAAGAAGAAGAAAGAAACCTTTTTCGCTTCTTCTGCTGAACCTTTAAAAAAATATATAATATAATAATCTGCGGTTCTGAGTCCTTTCTTTTCTCATCCTCTTTGTCCTGAGCCTCGGTTTAGCAGAATGCCCAAACGAGGATGGCTCAGGTCACAGCTAGCTTCTGCCTAGAAATGCCTCTTCCCATTCTTAATAGAGCCGGCTGCTCCATACCTTGCAGCCACGTCCTATTCTTACTCACAGTTATTGCTCTCAATGGTATTTAACATAATAGCGTTGACCACGATGAGCTTATTGGAAATTAACGTGAAGATAGCTGGTACTTCAGTAAGATCTCTGCAGCAATTCACCATTAATTACTGCACCGTTATTTTTAAGTGTTCGCCATAAACCAGACTGCTGCTACATTTGCATTCATAAAGGCAGGAAGGGCGGGCGGAGGGGGGGGGGAACGAGACGTAGGGAGGTAAATGAGAAATAAATTAGAACAGAAGCTAAGTGCCGCTTCCAACTTTAATATTCCCCAATTAGTTTATGATCTGAAGGTAAAATGTTTAACCTCGGGTCACGATCTTCTTCTGATCCCAGCCTTTACAAGGGAATATATTTCCTCTAATTTCTTGACATTTTCATTTAGAAAGGAAAAAAACACCAAGATGGATAAAAATAAGACCTCTGCGAACGGGCAAGGCTGATCCTAACTTTCTGCCACCTAGGCAGAGTTTCAATGCTCTTCTCCCCACCATCCTCCTACTATTGTTCAGGAATGGCCACCGACAGCAACAACTAGCAATTATTTATGTTAGGAGTTGATGTGTTAACAGATTTGAATGCGCCTCCACCTTGCATGCTCCCTCCCAAGCTAAAGGAAGATTTATTATTATTATTTTTCATACTGGTGAGAGCCAGTATGGTCTACAAGTAGTCCTCAACTTATGACCATAATGGAGACTAGAATTTCCATTGCCCAGCAAGGTGGCTATTAAGTGAGTCACACCTGATTTTATGACTTTTTTTTAAACCGGGGTTGTTAAGCAAATCGCTGCAGTTGTTTTAAGTGAATCACGTGAATGTTAAGTAAATTCAGCTTCCCCCACTGGGACTGCTTGTCAGGAGCCAGCTGGGAAGGTCACAAACGGTGATCGTGTGACCCCAGGATGCTGCAACATTTGAAAATACATGCCTTTAGCTAAGTGTCTGGATTTTGATCATATCGCCACGGGGATGCTGCAACAATGGTTAAGTGTGAAGACTGGTCCTAAGTCACTTTTTCAATGGTGTAATTTCAAATGATCAATAAACAAATGCTTGTATGTTGAGGATAAGCTGTATCTTAACAAATGTTTTTTTTTTTAATCCCATTTATATCCCGCCCTTCTCCGAAGACTCAGGGCGGCTTACAATCTAAAGCACAAATCAATGTGCTTAGCAATAGCCTTCATTCTATGTATATGCCTTAGCAACATAGTTTAACTTAGCAACAGAAATTTTAGGTTTAATCGTTGTCTTAAGTCACAGGTCTGCAACCCACGGCTCCGGAGCCGCATGTGGCTCTTTCAGCCGTCTCCTGCGGCTCCCAGTCCTCTGCCATGTGCAGTCCAAAAAAAGAAAAAGTGGGACTAAAAACGTTCAACCAATCAATTCAAATATGCAGGGTAGGTGCATATCTCGCCTTGCCTCCACTCTTCAGTCAAACCCTGTTCTGCGCATGCGCGCATGTACGCGCATGCGCACACATTTTTTTGCAGCTCCCAGTTTTTCCTTTTGTGAGGGAACCGGTTCCGAGTGGCTCTTTCACTGTTTCAGGTTGCTGACCCCTGTCTTAAGTTAAGGATTAGATGTACTAGTAACTGTGAGAGGGATCTCGGAGTCCTAGAGGGGACTCTCACTTAAATAGAATCAAGATCATGTGTTAATACCACTCTATAATGCCTTGGTAAAACTAGATGTAAATATGTCTAGAACAAAGGCAGTCATCTGTAGTTCCAGGGATATATGCAGTCGCAAGTCCCAAAGCCTTCTGTGGCCATCACTGCCTAAAACTAGTAGGACAGTGGTCCACTTTTTGGTGGGAAGCAATTTAATGTAGCAACATAAGGCCCAGAGTAGGCTTATTTGAGTTAAAAATGCTTAAAAAAAACTCATCAAGGTTCTAACCCCCTAAAATCCCTCAAACCCCTCAGACCCATCCATTATTATTATTTTTAATCCTATTTATATCCCGCCCTTCTCCAAAGACTCAGGGCAGCTTACAATCTAAGAAGCACAAATCAATGTGCTTAACAATAGCCTTCATTCTGTGTATATGCCTGCTTATTAGGGCTTTCGCAGCAGCATTATTACAAAGTCAGCTTAATTGCCCCCAACAATCTGGGTCCTCATTTTACCTACCTCAGAAGGATGGAAGGCTGAGTCAACCTTGAGCCTGGTGGGACTCGAACCTGCACTAATTTCAGGCAGCAGGTGTTACTTAAGGAGGCATCAGCCCACTGCTCCACCAAGGCTCTTTTGTGGCCCTCAGCATCCTCCCATATTAATTCTGCCCTCTCCTGTCGTCGTAGCATGAACAGGAGAGTTCAAAGACAATTAAGAACATAAGAAAGCAGCAATATTTTTTTCATGAGAGAAAGTGAGCCAAGTATCTCTAAAGCAACTAACAGCCAGTTTTACCGTTATAGGAGGCCCCTGGTGAACAACCATCCGGTCATTAACAACAGGTTTGGAGAAGGATTACAGTCTTAAGAACTATCATCAGAATAGACCGGCTGTTTACGAGCTAAGCAGTTCCATATGCTGAGTTTACAATTGCAGGGACAGACCTGAACAGCTTCTAAACAAGCTGTCAGCCAATCTTCCCGGTCCTGATGTCCTCCAGATGTCTTCAACTTCAATTCCAATGGTGGCTGGGAATTTTGGGAGTTGAAGTCCTTCACATCTGGAAATCATTGCGCTAGACAAGGCTACTGTAAAATGTCTGGAGCCAGCATGGGAAGCTGGTAATTCCTTTTTCCAAAGGATGTTAATCAGAAGATGTCTCCAAATCCAATCTTGCTCAGAGTACCCTGTGAGAATATCAGGAGATCGGACCAGATCTACAACCACATAGTTTTCACAAGTGTTAAAATGTGACCATTTTGTGCTGCTCTGTCCTCAAAGACCTCCATTCCTATCAGCACTAACACCAAAATGATGAAATGTGTGCCATGATGTTGCAATACAGGCTAATTCCTTTCATCCATTCATCACAACACACTGCAGGCACATCCAGAAAGGGAGACATTGATCTACATGTCACTGTGTGCCTCCGCTCCCCACAAGTTTTAAGTGTACCTCTCAATATATTCTGCGATTCCTCAGTGCTGATGTAGGACAGGAAGGGGGCACCCCAACCAGAATCCTTAGTTGTATATATAAAAAAAACACCACCCCATTAGATTAAGAATAAAAAGGTAAAGGTTCCCCCGCACATGCGCGCTAGTCGTTTCCGACTCTAGGGGCCGGTGCTCATCTCCGTTTCAAAGCCGAAGAGCCAGCGCTTGTCCGAGGACATCTCCGTGGTCATGTGGCCAGCATGACTAGATGCCAAAGGCGCACGGAACGCTGTTACCTTCCCACCGGAGTGGTCCCTATTTTTCTACTTGCATTTTTACGTGATTTCGAACTGCTAGGTTGGCAGAAGCTGGGACGAGTAACAGGCGCTCACTCTGTTACACGGCACTCGGGATTCGACCCACCAAACTGCCGACCTTCTGATCGACAAGCTCAGCGTCCTAACCCACTGAGCCACCGCGTCCCTTTTAGATTAAGAATAGGAATAAAGAAAAACTGCCCACATTCAGAAAGCTAATAAAGGAGAATATTTGTAGGTTCAGGGTTGAAATGAGGGGTCCCTGATGATCTCTGAGCTTGGTTGTTTTCTTGCAGATGTTTCATTATCCAAACTAGGTAAGATGATGTTGCCTAGTTTGGGTAATGAAACATCTGCAAGAAAACAACCAAGCTCAGAGAGCACCAAGGAGTCCTCATTTGGACAGCCATCCATCACTCGTTATTCCTTGTGTTTTGACTCATGATTGGGCAATCCTACACACTGTTGCTCTACTGCAAATACTGTTCAGGCAGACCCACAGAACTGGGGCATTTAAAGCCTTTCAAGACACAGCAAGTGCCATTACGGCTAGGTAATGTACAGGAAAGGTCCCAAGCTGATCATCAAGACTTCTGGGGCCTTTCAGAGGCCCTAGAAAGAATGCAGAGAAGAGCAACAAAGATGATCAAGGGGTCTCTTTTGATGAACGGCTAAGGGAACTAGGCATGTTTAGCCTAATGAAGGGGAGGTTTGGGGCAGACCTGATAACCATCTTCCAATACTTGAAGGGCTGTCACAAGGAACGGGGCATCGATTTATTCCCCATAGGATTTGAGGGCAGGACAAGAAGCAATGGGTAGAAGGTTGTAGAAGCTTGTCAGAGGGAGATGCAACCTGGAAATAAGGAGGAATTTTCTGTCCGTGAGAACAATTAATCAGTGGAATTGCTTGCCTCTTGGGAGTAGTGGGTGCTCCATCGCTGGAGGTTTTCAAGAAAAGATTGGACAGCCCTTTGTCCAGGATGGTATAAGGAGTAGGAGACCTCTGAGATCTCTGCCAGCCCTATGATTCCATGATTTGTAGAAGAGATTTCAACACATCCCTCACTTTTCACAGTGAACTAGATTTCACATCCAACTGTCCTTCACAACTTCTACAACAGTCCTACAAGTTGTGGGGCCCATTCTGCTCCCACCCCCTCAAAAAATGGGGGGGGCAGCATATGGGTGCAATTGGCAGCAGTGGGGAGCCAACAGAGTTGCTGGTGAGGTAAAGCTTCCTGCTGGCTAGGCAGCTTCATCAAAATTTGACTGGCCTTTAGCTAGTTCTTAATTAAAAACAAAATCTTGGGAGGAAAGAAGGGAAGCAAAGGGAAAAAATCTTCAGAAATAATTGGATCACACAGCAACACTTTATTAAGTTCTTAACTTAATCCTGTAAATTTAATGATCAACGTTCAAGTTGAAATAATTCATCCGTTTTCTGAGCAGACATGCACATTCACACTTGTAATTGTGCAGTTACAGGTTCTAACTAGAAAAACTGCACTTGGAAAAAAAAAACTTTACAAATTCACAGGCACCGCCAAGCTGATTCATAAAAAGAGTTTATGTTTATTCAACCAGGTTTCTGATAGCAGATTTCCGATAGCTGTGGCACGCTTATTCCCTTGCGAATTAAAATGTAGGTTTAGTATTTTTTTCACCCTCAAAAACTGTAGTCACTGGCAGGCTGGTTGGAAATATTTTTATGTTGAAGACTTAGTGCTTGAGGTTATGTCTTACTTCAGAGGAGTCTCCCACTTGTATCTCTGCCTGAGTTACCGTACTTAGCCTTTCTTCTACAAAAGAAATTATGCAGAACCTTAAGAGTTAATGGATGAACCAGTTCAACTTCACAGTCCAATTCAGTAGCTCACAATTATTCATGTATGGCAACAGGATGATAGAAATCTATCATGCAGGGTTGTGCCTTAGAAGCCTTAATGTATGGTTTGTATTCTCAAATGTCTTTATATGCTGTTCTCATTTTGAAACAGTTCGGCGTAACAAACCATCTTCCAAGACAGTGTTTAAGGCTTCCCCCACTGATTTTGCTTGTCCTGGCTGGGAAGATCATAAATTAGCAATCACATAAGTCCAAGATACTGCAACCACTGGTAAATGCATAGTGGTTGCCAAGCCCCTAAATTTTGATCAGCCTATTCTTACATTTGGGCACCACTTAAAGGCACCATTTGCTTCTTTGAAAATGAATGGCGTAACAGAGCAGAGTTCCAATACCCCATATCCCTCCAAAGCCTCTGTAGATATTGTACACATTGCATAAGGAGCAAGATGCCACTCTGTAGGAGTACACATTAGGGATGAAACTATGGTAAAATAGGACAACCTAACTCAGCACACAATCAAATAATAAACTCCAATATCTCAGGGGCTGCCACAAAGAAGAGGGAGCTAAGCTATTCTCCAAAGCACCTGAAAGCAAGACAAGAAGCAACGGATGGAAACTAGTCAAGGAGAGAAGCAACCTAGAACTAAGGAGAAACTTCCTGACAGTTAGAACAACTAACCAGTGGAACAACCTGCCTCCAGAAGTGGTGAATGCTCCAAAATTGGAAGTTTTTAAGAAGAGACTGGACAGCCATTTGTCTGAAATGGTATAGGGTTTCCTGCCTTAGCAGGGGGTTGGACTAGATGACCTCCAAGGTCCCTTCCAACTTCTTTTTCTTCTTCTTCTTCTTCTTCTTCTTCTTCTTCTTCTTCTTCTTCTTCTTCTTCTTCTTCTTCTTCTTCTTCTTCCTATTACTATTACTATTATTATTATTTATTATTATTATTATTATTATTATTATTATTATTATTATTATTTATTATATTATTATTATTATTATTATTATTATTATTATTATTATTATTATTATTATTATTATTATTATTATTATTATTATTAGCTTACTCAAGGAGCTACCAAGATCACTCCCACCAACACTGACAGCCAAGCCAGTTCTATATAAACAGAGACCAAACCCCACACTCTTCTAGCACGGCTGATGTTATCTAATTGGATAATGAAATGTCTGGGGAAAAACAAACAAACTCAGAGAGCAGCAAGGACCCCACAGTTCAACCCTGAGCTACAAGCATTACCTTTTATTAGGACTTCCTAAACCCAATCCAACCAAATGGTCCAGGAAGATGCAATGATATCAGATGTCAAGGTGTATAGGACAGGGCTTTTCAACATTTTCACCCATTGTACCACTTTTAGGATATGGCAACATCCGAGTACCACCAGTCGCCTAGCAAGGTGTCAAAAACTTGATGACCCCCCCCCCAAAAAAAGGAAAAAAGTGATGAAGTACAGGTAGTCCTCGACTTACAACAGTTCGCTTAGTGATTGTTCGAAGTTACAATGGCACTGAAAAAAAATGCCCCCCAAGCCACAGCTGAACAAGACACCTGCCTGCCCACCCGGTGGCGCTCTTCCTCCTGTCCGAGGTTTTCATTGTTGTGAGCATTTCTGTTGAGGATTGGCAGCGGGGGTGGGGTGGGGGGAGTTCGGTTTTTATTCCCCCCGTCTGCTGGGTGGTTGCAGCAGGTTTTGGTCACTTCACATGACCCTGGGACACTGTGACCGTCATAAATATGAATCAGTTGCCAAGCATCTCAATGTAAATCACAAGACCCTGGGGATGCTGCAACATTCCAGTTGATCGGCGCTTCTTCTGGGCTCAGCAGAAGCACCAGGATCAGCGCCGAGCTCCAGCTGGAGCCTGGTGCTGATCCTGGCGCTTCCGCTGAGCCCTGACAGCCCTGCAGCTCCAGCCAGCCGTCTCTCGCTCAGGCTTGTGCGGTGCTGCCACCGGTTCAGTTCATTCCCCTCCCCTGCTACCACTTTTCTAGGATGGTCGCATACCACCTGCCAGGTGCCAATGTACCACAGGTGGTACCCGTACCACTGGTTGAAAAGCCCTGGTCTAGGAGACCCAACAGGGCCATAACCTCCCAGGCAGTCAATGGCACAGACTGTCCACCATTCATACCACAAAGTTTTGAGTGCCAAATCTTGGCCAAAAGCCCAAATGAACTTGGTTGTTTGAGGGACACAGTTTAAAATAAGCTAAAACAAACCTCTTTGGTTAGGGGTGCTTGCATGACATCTGTGGAACTGTTTCCCCACTAACCATGGTGTGGCTAGTAGGTCTAGTATGTGGATTACTTGGAGACTAAATACTCTGCAAATGATGGCAAAAGACACTGAGGTAGTCAAGAAGGTGGAAGGGAAACCCAGTAGCTTTCATTTCCCTGAGCAGATCTCCTGTCTGTTGTCTGATCTACTGACTGGATCTCTGCAGGCTCTCAGAATATAGAAACCTTCCCTTTGACCTGCTACTTGATCCTTTAACAGGATTACCAGCAACGGAACTTGAGATGCCAAGCAAAGCAGATGCTGTGGTTTTTCTCCAAGCTCAGAGCAGGTGCTGTGCACTGCCAAGACAAGGAGGGAACACTAAGGGAGATCTTCAGAGAGAGGCCCTGTAATGCTTGCAGGGGGACATTTAAAGGAGTAGACTACAACCCCCATCATCCTTGGCCAGCACGGGTAGTAGCATGCAGCATGAAAGACAAGAGGAACATGATAAATCGCAGGTTCATGTAAAGTTGCGGAGTTCAGAATTGCACTGAAAGTCCTTTTTCTGCCACTAAGCCAGCAATAAAAAAGCAACTGTTTTTAGGATAAAACTTTTTTTTTTTAAGTGGTCCTTAGAGTGTTCTGAATTTGTATTAATACGTTCATCAGGCAATCCTCAGCGGGCTTTTATGGTATTGCTCACAAAATGGCCTACCGCGACAGTTCTGACCCTTGGAATAAAAACACAGACAAAAATGCAGGCTTTTTGAAAGGAGAATACTGGAGAATTCTACAGCTACGGTTGAATTCCCCCCCCCCTTTTAAAGCACCTTTCAAAGCGAGAAGTGGTAACACTTTAAAGGACTGGCAGTAGCTGCTGTATGTGCATTTGGGGGGGGGGGGAGATAAAGATAAGTTTTTTTAAAAATAAAATAAAAAGTGAGTGAAAAAGAAGAAAGGGAGGGAGGGAGGGAGGGAGGGAGGAAGGAAGGAAGGAAGGAAGGAAGGAAGGAAGGAAGGAAGGAAGGAAGGAAGGAAGGAAGGAAGGAAGGGAGGGAGGGAGGGAGGGAGGGAAGGAGAGGAGAGGATGGTGGGGAAGGAGACACGTCTTCTTGCTAACGTGAGGAGGTACAGGATGTCCCCTGCCTGATGAGGTGTTGTGCCAACATCCCTCGGAGAACAGCATCAAATACAATTTTCAAACCAATTAGCTCAGAAAAAAAGCATCTAAACCAAAGCTCTGCCTTCTTCATTTTAATTACAGGGGCATCCTATTCAATTCCTAATGAGAGGAGAGACAAAGGCTGTATATGTATTAGGGTCTACTTCAAGAAATCTTTTTTTTTTTCTTTTTAACAAACAGATCCTCTTTTGTTCTGGTTAAACACCAATTACGCCTTTGCCTCTAACATGCAAATCAACTGAAAAATAGGGTGGGATGCTCCCCATCCTGAGCCACAACAAGTTTTTGAATGATTTGGGGGGGGGGGGGCGGCGGCATGGAGGAGAGAGAGACAGAGAGATGTGGGAGAAATGAGAAACAAAGCAAACCTCTAGGGGTTTTCAATTCCAAGTACTTTGTACTCCGATAAAGCTCTTTTCAAAGAGCTTTGTGTATTATCTACAGCCGTTCCCATAAGGAGGGATTTTTGCCATTATCCAAAAGACAGACAGCAGAGAGAGAAAGAGGCAGAGAGAAAAGGGGGAATCGCAAATTCTAAAAAAGGTGTACACTCGAAGCACAAGACACTGAAATAGCCAACAAAGCTGTTTACATGTAGCGCCTAGTCGTGGTGTTCACAGTGGGGACGTAACAACTCTGAACATTAAGAAAACTATTGTACCCAGAAAAATTGCACGAGCGAAAAGGGGGGGGAGAGCGGGGGGGGGGGGACAGAGGGGGGGGGAATGGAACCAGAGCCCAGATTTACAATATGTTCTTTTGTTCAACGTGGAGAGCATTCAGAAGAGATGCCAGATTGACAGCCCTGGGAAGTACAGTACTCCAGTTTTTTCAAGTAGTACACAACCTGAGTTAACAACGCCTCAACTCCTTTCTGAACCCCCCTGCCAGCCGCGACGCAAGAAAGAGGATCTGCCCTGCCTTTTTCTCATTGTCGCTATAGGTAGACCTCAGCTTAGCGACCGTTCCAAGTTACGACAGACTTCTCTGGAGAGGTACAGGTGGTCCTCGACTTACAACAAATTTGTTTAGTGACTGTTCGAGGTTGTAATGGCACTGAAAAAGTGACTTATGACTTTTTAAAAAAAACATTTATGAGTATTGCAGCATCCCCAAAATTCAGATGATGATGATGATGATGATGATGATGATGATAATAATAATAATAATAATAATAATAATAATGATGATGATGATGATGATGTTGGAAGGGACCTTGGAGGTCATCTAGTCCAACCCCCTGCTCTGGCAGGAAACCCTATACCATTTCAGGCAAATGGCTCTTCAGTCTCTTCTTGATGCTTGACAACTGGCTCACATTTATGACAGTTGCAAGTGTCCTGGGGTCATGTGATCCCTTTTTGAAACCTTCTGACAAGCAAAGTCAATGGGGACGCCAGATTCACTTAACAACCATGTGACTAAGTTAACAACTGCAGTAATTCACTTAACAATTGTGGCACAAATGGTCATAAAATGGAGCAAAATTCACTTGACAACTGTCCCACTTAGCATCACAAATTCTGGGTTCAATTCTGGTTATCAGTTGAGGACTACCTGCACTTACGACCTGGTTCGGAAATCTGACAGCCACGCCCCCTCCCTCCCCCAGTCATGTATCCACATGTTGGGGGTTCAGCAACCAACCCACATTTATGGCCATTTGTAGTGTCCAACAGTTGAGTGACCACCTTTTATGACTGCCATTTACTTTTGGTTTTCAACAAAACAGGCCCAGAACGAACCATGGGCTCGCTTATCACTAACCAAAAAAGGTGCAATTGGGTCAGTCACATGGATGATCTAATTTATGATGGTCACGACTTACAACTGTCATGGGTCGGTTTCATTATGGTCGTAAGTCAAGGACTAAATGTATTTTAAGAATGCCGATGAAAAACCTTTGCTTCGCTTGACAAGATCAAATAGATCTGGAGATTTTCCATAGTTAACTCTGACAGGGGTTGTACTCCAACCCAAAGAGAGCAGGTGTGCAATCTGGAGGTCCTCATGAATTCAAAGTTCCTGCTCTTCAAGCAGGTAGCAGCCATTGCTTGAACGTCCTTTACATAAGTTCATCTTGTGTGCAAACAGTACCTATTTCTGGATTGGGAGGCCTTACTCAGAGAAACTCATACTTTAATCACCTCCTGGATGAATTACAGTAACATGCTGTGCATGGGGAGTTCCCTTGAAAAGCATTTATGAGCTGCAATGCAGTGTCCTGGCCAGTCTTTTGGCATTGCATGAAACACTTAAGTAACATCTTTGTGAGCTGCACTGGCTTCTGGTGGGGTCTGGGTGCAATTCAAGGTGCTAGTTATCACCTATTAAGGGCCATGTTATTTGCAGGACCACCTAACAGAATAACAGAGTAGGAAGGGACCTTGGAGGTCTTCTAGTCCAACCCCCTGCTCAAGCAGGAAACCCTATAGACAAATGGTTATCCAATCTCTTCTTAAAACCTCCAATGTTGGAGCACCTACAACGTCTGGGGGCAAGTTGTTCCACTGATTAATTGTTCTAACTGTCAGGAAAATTCTCCTAGTTTAGTTCTCTCCTTGATTAATTTCCCATCCATTGCTTCTTGTCCTGCCTTCAGGTGCTTTGGAGAATAGCTTGACTCCCTCTTCTTTCTGGCAGCCCCTTAAATATTACAACATTGCTATCATGTCACCTCTAGTCTTTCTTTATATTAAACTAGACATACCCAATCCCAGCAACCGTTCCTTATATGTTTTAGCCTCCAGTCCCCTGATCATCTCTGTTGCTCTTCTCTGTACTCTTTCTAGAGTCTCAACATCTTTTTTACATCGTGGTGACCAAAACTGGATGTAGAATTCCAAGTGTGGCCATACCAAGGCATTGTAAAGTGGTATTAACACTTCACGTGATCTTGATTCTATCCCTCCGTTAATGCAGCCTAGCACTGTGTCGGCTTTTCTGGCAGCTGCAGCACACGGCTGGCTCATATTTAAGTGACTGTCCACCAGGACTCCGAGATCCACAAAAAGAGAAGCTACCTAGAACTAAGGAGACATTTCCTGACAATTAGAATAATTGATCAATGGAACGTATTGCCTCCAGAAGCTGTGAATGCTCCAACACTGGAAGTTTTTAAGAAGAGACTGGACAGCCATTTGTCTGAAACGGTACTGGGTTTTCTGCCTGTGCAGGGGGTTGGGCTAGATGACCTTCAAGGTCCCTTCCAACTTTGTTATTCTGTAATTCTGTTATCCCTCTCGTAGTTACTACTATTGAGCCAGGTACCATATATTGTATTCACCTGTCTCTCTTTCTGCTCACTCCACCAGATCTGGAAGGGTCGCCATGCTCCAGGTCCTGTTTATTAAGCAATGCCACCTTATGGGACCTAGGAGTCATGCTATCTCTAATGTAGGGCCTGCCCTATGGAACAGGATCTCTTAGAATTCTGAATGGTCCCTTCCATAAGACACCAAAGATCTAGTTGTGCCTTCAGGCATTTGAATGAAGAAGTTAAGTAAGGGATAGCCTGATTTTTGTCTATATTGACTGGAAATGGAATGCTTGGGCATTTGTCATTTTTTTTTGGGGGGGAGGGGTGTTTATTTCATAAACTGTGTTGTTGTTTTGCTTTTAACCTTCTTTTCCCCAAGAGTCACTGTTGTAAAATCAGGCAGCTATATAAACTGCTTAAATAAATATATAAATTGCTGTTAGTGTGATTTTTTCCCCCCTCACTGGCCTAGAAAAATAATAAATGGCCTAGTAAACAGATGTGCAGAAGAAACCAAAAGCGCTGAAAGCTCTTGGCACTATGTTGAATAGATTAGTTTTATTGCCTTGAATTGAAAAAAAAAAAGCTTTTTTAAAAAAAACAACCAACCAAATGTAACTTAAGTAAACTAAGCCATCCCTTTGAATACAGTCCCCTTCATACGCGAGGTTCAGGACAATTGCCTCATCCCCAGGAAAACTGACAATAGCAAATGTTAAGGCAGCTTCAAGACGGACCCTAACGCTCCCTTCTGGATTACTGCTTTACATGGGGCTGCCCTTGAAGAGTATCCAGAAGTTTCAACTGGTACAGAATGTAGCTGCATGGGTAGTAAATGGTGTCAGATATTTGACATATAATGCCATTGCTTCATGAGCTGCACTGGTTTCCAGTGTGCTTCTGGGTGCAATTCAGGATGCTGATTTGTCACTTCTAAAGCTTTTTATGGCTTGGGACGAAGTTACCTGATGGTCCCTCAGGTAACAAATCTGCTCCAGCAGACTGGACATGCTAGGGAATCCCCTCAGCCAAGGAATGTCAGCTGGCAGTGACCAGAAGACATGTCTTCTCTGCCACAATTCTTGGGAACACTCGCCCTCCAGAGATTATATTGGCCTTTCGTAAGGCCCTAAAGTAACATTAGCAACTTTAAGATTTGTGGACTCCAACTCCCAGAATTCCCCAGCACCCATGCCCCTAGAGCAGGCATGTCAAACTGCCGGCCTGAGGGCTGGATGCATCAGGCCGAAACCGCACCCACCCCATTGCTGGCAATGGGGGAAAAGTTGCATGACGTCGCAAGTTTGACATGCCTGCCCTAGAGCAGGGCTTTTCAACCTTTTCGCCCATTGTACCACTTTTAGGATATGGCAACATCCGAGTACCAACCAATCGCCTAGCAAGGTGTCAAAAACTTGATGACCAAAAAAAAAAAGGGAAAAAAGTGATGAAGTACAGGTAGTCCTTAACTTACAACAGTTCGCTTAGTGACTGTTCAAAGTTACAATGGCACTGAAAAAAGTGCTCCCCAAGCCACAGCCGAGCAAGACACCTACCTGCCCGCTCAGCGGCGCTCTTCCTCCTGTCCGAGGTTTTCACTGTTGTGAGCATTTCTGTTGAGGATTGGCAGCGGGGGTGGGGTGGGGGTGTTTGGTTTTTATTCCCCCCCCCGTCTGCTGGGGGGTTGCAGCAGGCTTTGGTCACTTCACATGACCCTCGGACACTGTGACCGTCATAAATATGAATCAGTTGCCAAGCATCTGAATGTAAATCACAAGACCCTGGAGATGCTGCAACATTCCAGCGGATCGGCGCTTCTTCTGGGCTCAGAAGCGCCAGGATCAGCGTCGAGCTCCAGCTGGAACCTGGCGCTGATCCTAGCGCTTCCACTGAGCGCTGACAGCCCTGCCGCTCCAGCTGTCTCTCGCTCAGGTTTGTGCAGTGCTGCCACCGGTTCAGCTCATTCCCCTCCCCCGCTACCACTTTTCTAGGATGGCCGCGTACCACCTGCCAGGTGCCAATGTACCACAGGTGGCACCCGTACCACTAGTTGAAAAGCCCTGCCCTAGAGACTTGGTTCTGAGTAGGTTAAGGGCCCTATTTCCTGGTTATACTGATATTTATGGTTAAATTTTTTTCTCCGCTGCTATACATATTTGTATTGCTTGCACTTGGTTTTTAACAGATTTTATGATGGTTCACAGCCTAGAGTCACTTGTCTGAGAAGGGCGGCTACAGAAATTTAATAAATGTATAAATAAATACATAAATATGCTTAGGGTAAGTTCCATGCCAATACTGAAACCTATTTCTGAGCAGAGCATCTTCAAAAGAAAAAAAAAGCATCAAATTTCTCAATTCCAGATCTATTTTCCAAGCCAAATCTTGATATCTGGGCCTGGCCCAGAAACGTAGAACTGTACAGTTAGAAAAGACCATCAGCATCATTTAGTTCAATGTTCCTCAACCTTAGCAACTTATAAGATGTGTGGATTGGTTGGGGAATTGAGGTCCACACATTTTAAAGTTGCCAAGGTTGAAAAATGCTGGATTAAACTATCGCTTTCTGTTTGATGAAGTCACCCTTATAAGCGTCCATTCTCACAACTGACTGAGAAGTGCCAGGAAAATCAAGGAGATCCAGGCAGTTCAAATGAGTATAACGGTTAGTGCTAGTGCTCTCTATAAAAATCGGAACTACTAGTGGCCCAAGCAAGATAAGGTAGATAAGAATAATAGGAATTCAAGGTGGGCTGGACTTAGATCTCCTGTGGGCACAAAGGGGCTTATGACTGATGACAGGTTTGACCCCTCCTTCGGGCTCAGCCTGGTCATCTCCTACATCAGCTCTTCACAAAATAATTTGTTTCATTTGGAGGGGTATAGTAAAGAAGGGAGAGATTTGCCCCATTACATTTACCGTATATACTTGAGTATAAGCCGACTCGAGTATAAGCCGAGACCCCCAATTTCACCCCCAAAAACTGGAAAAAGTTATTGACTCGAGTATAAGCCGATCCGCCGTTCTGCAAGCCTCTGCCGCCAGCAGAGGCTCGATCCGCCATTTTGCAAGCCTGAATACACAGGAATACCCTGTGTAGCCGCGGCTCGTCGGCAGGTCTCCGTTCCTCCTGCCGACCTTTGGGGAGGTTTGGGCGCCTCCCCAAACCTCCCCAAACCTCGGCAGGTCTCCGTTCCTCCGCGCAGACCTGCCGACCTTTGGGGAGGTTTGGGCGCCTCCCCAAACGTCCCCAAACCTCGGCAGGTCTCCGTTCCTGTTTGGGGAGGTTTGGGCGCCTCCCCAAACCTCCCCAAACCTCGGCAGGTCTCCGTTCCTGTTTGGGGAGGTTTGGGCGCCTCCCCAAACCTCCCCAAGCCTCGGCAGGTCTCCGTTCCTCCGCGCAGACCTGCCGACCTTTGGGGAGGTTTGGGCGCCTCCCCAAATGTCCCCAAACCTCGGCAGGTCTCCGTTCCTGTTTGGGGAGGTTTGGGCGCCTCCCCAAACGTCCCCAAACCTCGGCAGGTCTCCGTTCCTCCGCGCAGACCTGCCGACCTTTGGGGAGGTTTGGGCGCCTCCCCAAACGTCCCCAAACCTCGGCAGGTCTCCGTTCCTGTTTGGGGAGGTTTGGGCGCCTCCCCAAACGTCCCCAAACCTCGGCAGGTCTCCGTTCCTCCGCGCAGACCTGCCGACCTTTGGGGAGGTTTGGGCGCCTCCCCAAACGTCCCCAAACCTCGGCAGGTCTCCGTTCCTGTTTGGGGAGGTTTGGGCGCCTCCCCAAACGTCCCCAAACCTCGGCAGGTCTCCGTTCCTCCGTGCAGACCTGCCGACCTTTGGGGAGGTTTGGGCGCCTCCCCAAACGTCCCCAAACCTCGGCAGGTCTCCGTTCCTGTTTGGGGAGGTTTGGGCGCCTCCCCAAACGTCCCCAAACCTCGGCAGGTCTCCGTTCCTCCGCGCAGACCTGCCGACCTTTGGGGAGGTTTGGGCGCCTCCCCAAACGTCCCCAAACCTCGGCAGGTCTCCGTTCCTGTTTGGGGAGGTTTGGGCGCCTCCCCAAACCTCCCCAAACCTCGGCAGGTCTCCGTTCCTGTTTGGGGAGGTTTGGGCGCCTCCCCAAACCTCCCCAAACGTCGGCAGGTCTGCGTGGAGGAACGGAGACCTGCCGAGGTTTGGGGACGTTTGGGGAGGCGCCCAAACCTCCCCAAAGGTCGGCAGGTCTGCGCGGAGGAACGGAGACCTGCCGAGGTTTGGGGAGGCGCCCAAACCTCCCCAAACAGGAACGGAGACCTGCCGAGGTTTGGGGACGTTTGGGGAGGCGCCCAAACCTCCCCAAAGGTCGGCAGGTCTGCGCGGAGGAACGGAGACCTGCCGAGGTTTGGGGACGTTTGGGGAGGCGCCCAAACCTCCCCAAACAGGAACGGAGACCTGCCGAGGTTTGGGGACGTTTGGGGAGGTGCCCAAACCTCCCCAAAGGTCGGCAGGTCTGCGCGGAGGAACGGAGACCTGCCGAGGTTTGGGGAGGTTTGGGGAGGCGCCCAAACCTCCCCAAACAGGAACGGAGACCTGCCGAGGTTTGGGGAGGTGCCCAAACCTCCCCAAAGGTCGGCAGGTCTGCGCGGAGGAACGGAGACCTGCCGAGGTTTGGGGAGGTTTGGGGAGGCGCCCAAAGCTCCCCAAACAGGAACGGAGACCTGCCGAGGTTTGGGGACGTTTGGGGAGGCGCCCAAACCTCCCCAAAGGTCGGCAGGTCTGCGCGGAGGAACGGAGACCTGCCGAGGTTTGGGGACGTTTGGGGAGGCGCCCAAACCTCCCCAAACAGGAACGGAGACCTGCCGAGGTTTGGGGACGTTTGGGGAGGCGCCCAAACCTCCCCAAACGTCGGCAGGTCTGCGCGGAGGAACGGAGACCTGCCGAGGTTTGGGGAGGTTTGGGGAGGCGCCCAAACCTCCCCAAACAGGAACGGAGACCTGCCGAGGTTTGGGGACGTTTGGGGAGGCGCCCAAACCTCCCCAAAGGTCGGCAGGTCTGCGCGGAGGAACGGAGACCTGCCGAGGTTTGGGGAGGTTTGGGGAGGCGCCCAAACCTCCCCAAACAGGAACGGAGACCTGCCGAGGTTTGGGGAGGTTTGGGGAGGCGCCCAAACCTCCCCAAACAGGAACGGAGACCTGGGGAGGTTTGGGGAGGCGCCCAAACCTTCCCAAACGTCGGCAGGTCTGCGCGGAGGAACGGAGACCTGCCGAGGTTTGGGGAGGCGCCCAAACCTCCCCAAAGGTCGGCAGGAGGAACGGAGACCTGCCGAGGTTTGGGGAGGTTTGGGGAGGCGCCCAAACCTCCCCAAAGGTCGGCAGGAGGAACGGAGACCTGCCGAGGTTTGGGGAGGTTTGGGGAGGCGCCCAAACCTCCCCAAAGGTCGGCAGGAGGAACGGAGACCTGCCGAGGTTTGGGGAGGTTTGGGGAGGCGCCCAAACCTCCCCAAACGTCGGCAGGTCTGCGCGGAGGAACGGAGACCTGTCGAGGTTTGGGGAGACGCCCAAACCTCCCCAAACGTCGGCAAGTCTCCGTTCCTCCGCGCCCTGCCTGCCTGCTTCTTTCCGCTGCGGAAAGAAGCAGGCAGGCAAGGCGCGGAGTTTGGGGAGGTGCGCGCGCACCTCCCCAAACCTCCCCAAACTTCGGCAGGTCTCGGACGGCGGTGGCTTGGGAGAGGTGCGGGCGATCCCGGAAGCACCAAAGCCTCGGCCGCGCACAAGTCCTCGGTAAGTTTTTTTTGTTGACTGGAGTATAAGCCGAAGTGGAATTTTTCAGCCCAAAAAGTGGGCTGAAAAATTCGGCTTATACTCAAGTATATACGGTAATTCATTGGGACCCCACCCACACATCAGGAAGTGAGGGAACGGGTTATTCAATTTGGAAAGTGGTGCCCAGGTTCCTATTGATTGGTCTCTGGCACACATCGGGTAAATTAAAATTAATTGGGCAATAGGTGTGAACAGCATACCTTTACTCTGGAAGGAAAATCAGAAAAGAGAACATCCTCCTACATTTACTATTCACGGCACACTATTCTCAATCCTTAATTATGAACCTACAAGTTATATTATATATATAAATGCAAGTTTCAGTTCACAGCCAGCCTCACGCCCGTTTTCTTGAAATATAAATTTGTTTGCCAAAAGAGGGGAATACAGGAGAAAAAGTAAGCATATAGCCAATTCATCTTGGCTGCCAAGCATTAAATTATAGCCGATGATCCTTTCAAAAGTTCCTTATTCTGTTTTGTTGGCTCTCTTAATATATTTTGATTTATGCCAGTTTGAAGAGACTTCCAATGCAGCTAAGGAGAAGAAAGCTTCCTTTTAATTCCAGATTCTGGCTGGCTTTAAAGAGACACCAAAAAAGAGCGTAGTAATAAATCTAAAATGTCATGCTACTACTGTATCGAGTATTAACAAAGAGGGTTATGGACTTACTTGCAAGGGAAAACCTTATCATAATATATCATCTTTCTATCCCGTGCATGCTCAGAAAGAATGTTTAAAAGCTTCATGCAACAAGGTTTTGGCATGTTCCCTTTCAATTCAGCAAAAGCAACGTAAAAATTATTGCTCGTGTAAATTCCCCTTTTTTACTTAAACAAGTCCCCAACGTGCCCTCCTTTCCCTCTGCTGCTAAAACAAACCGCAACAGCACACAGGGAGCCCAGAGAAAAACTAAAAGAACCTTCCCCGTAATCAATAAAAGAAAAAGACACAATTTGCAAAGCAGTTGACACAAAGTCACAAGGCTGGGGATGATGCAGTTGTGGTCATATTGGCTAGAAAATACATTTGAGTCAAATGTCATTTTTATAGAGCGGTCTTCTCAAGCCTCTTCAATCGAAAGATGCTGAACTCTTTGAAATGGATGTGAAGATTTCACTGGAGACTTTTAGCTAAGACCCAATTCCGAAATCTCACGATGGCTTGCTGTTTGAATCCATTCACATTCCAAAACTGACATGTTGTGATTCAGGGTCAGCCTGTGGGTTCGGCAGTTGGGTCGGACGACTCAGAGGAGGAGGGGGGTGTTGAAGACCTTGCTGAGGGGGTTGAAGATCTTGCTGATGAGAGCCCTCAGCCAGGCCCCTCCCACTTGGTCACCACAGAGACCCAGCTATGTGAGCCTGACAGTGTGGATGAAGATGACCCACAGCTGGCCCTGTTCAAGGATGCCCGACGCAGGAGGCAGTCAATTAGGAGTAAACAGAGGAAGGCAATGGGGCTTCTCGGAAGGAGGCAGAGAGAAGCCACGCCCTGAACTCTATATAAGGGGAATGTGTGGGGAGGGCTGGTTTGCTGAAGGCAACCGCTCGGATGGTTCATGTTTCTTAAAGCTCCTGTTTCTTGGTTCGTGTCTTGTTTGTTTTTGTAGCTATAAATTTGGCAGGCGTAATTCCAGCCTCTTGCCGGTTGTAAAGGGGTTGTCCCTGCCTTTTCTGCAGGGCCGGTAGCAGGCTGGTACAGAACATGACATTCCATTTGTAAAGGAGGTGGCTTTGTCTACAGACATCCAAGGCTATATTCCAGAGAAGTAAATTCAGGCCATTTGACCTACATTGTTCTATTTTTCAACAGATCTAAAGGATTGGCATAAAGAAGAGGGGGGGGGGGTTCAACCTATTCTCCAAAGCACCTGAAGGCAGGACAAGAAGCAATGAATAGAAACTAATGAAGGAGCGAACCAACTGAGAACTGAGGAGAAATTTCCCGGAAATCAGAACAGTTCATCACAAGTTACCTCCAGAAGTTGTGGGTGCTCCATCACTGGAGGTTTTTAAGAAGAGGTTGGACAGCCATTTGTGTGAAATGGTATAAGGTTTCCTGCCTGAGCAGAGGATTGGACTAGAACAGGGGTAGGCAACCTTGGCTCTTTTATGATTCGTGGACTTCAACTCCCAGAATTCCTGAGCCAGTGCTGGCTCAGGAATTCTGGGAGTTGAAGTCCACGAATCATAAAAGAGCCAAGGTTGCCTACCCCTGCACTAGAAGAACTTCAAGGTCCCTTCCAACTCTGTCACCGTGTTTCCCCGAAAATAAGACTGGGTCTTATATTAGTTTTTGCTCCCCAAAACACATTAGGGCTTATTTTCCGGTTAGGTCTTATTTTCAGAGAAATATGATACAAAATGAGTCCGTCTGGCTGACCATCTTAACTGGGACTTATTTTGGGGTTGGGGCTTATATTACGAGCTTCCTGAAAAATCATGCTAGGGCTTATTTTCCGGATGGGTCTTATTTTGGGGAAACACGGTATTCTGTTATTCTGTTAGATGATGAGTCTCAATTTGGGAAAAGCATCCCAGGTGGAGGCCACCATGATTCCCACCTGCCAACAGAGGCTATAAATCTCATTCCATTCAACAGATGGGCCAACTAATCCCACCCCTGTTGTAGTTCTGGCTCTCCAGAATAAAATCTCAGTGATCGATTACCTTTGCCAACTGAGTTAAGCTTGTGAAATGTACCCAAATGTTTAAGTGTTCCACACAGCTTCCTAAATCCTTGTCATCTGTGGAACAATAAATGACCATGCAGGACTGGGACTTCTCAAGCCCTGGACTAAGATCAAGAGAGATAGCTGGATTGGACAGCCAGTTATGAGACTATTGCCACATCCTCATAGAGGTTTTACTTAAAATTATATAGACTGTGCATATAGGTTTGCCTCTCTTCTGTCATGTCGTCATCATCATCATCATATCAAGCTGGCTATTTTTTATCAGGCGCTTTGGAGAATACCTTGACTCCCTCTTCTTTCTGGCATCCCCTTAAATATTACAACATTGCTATCATGTCACCTCTAGTCCTTCTTTATACTAAACTAGACATACCCAATCCCAGCAACCATTCCTTATATGTTTTAGCCTCCAGTTCCCTGATCATCTTTGTTGTTCTTTGTACTCTTTCTAGCGTCTCCACATCTTTTTTACATCGTGGTGACCAAAAAGTGGACGCAGTATTCCAAGTGTGGCCTTACCAAGGCATTTGATAGGATTTTCACAATTGCCAATGAGAATTCTTCTGTGCTTTGGATTATAGCTTGGGAGTCCTGGACAGCAAAGCTAACGGTCAAAGCTTATGCCAGTTCCATGGAAAAATATCTAGAGATAACTTTCCTCCATGATAATTTATTTATGGAGATTCTCAATCATCCAGGTCATGGCTGTCCCCAAAGGTGTTTTTTTCAAAAAGCAAGTGGATTTTTGGGTTTTCTTCCTTGAAAACGTTCCCCTTCTCATCCAAGAAACTTCTTCAGTTCTGACTAGATGGTAGGGAATAAAATATAAATCCTATTCCCCATCATTCAGTCAGAACCGAAGAAGCTTCTTGGATGAGAAGCAAAATGGTTTCAAGGGGGGGAAAAACAAGGAAGTCCAGTTGCCTTTGAGAAAGTACCTTTGGGACTTCCTCCAAAGTAAGCTGCCATTTACGACTATCTAACAGCCGGGTGGTTCTTCTGCTCTTCTATTCTTCCTGCCCTGCTAACTCCAGCTGTGCTTGGCTGGCAACCACCTCTCCCATCTTCCAAACACCTTGGGTCCCTCTCGCCCTGAGCAGATCATGACTTTCCAAGGCTCTCTTGCAAGACGAGAACAGCTAAGAAGCAATTGTGCCTGACCACTCTAATAATATACCTCATTTGGGTCACAAAATGATTAAGGATTAAAAGGACTGCCGGTCTCCGAGAAGGCTGGAAATTGAAGAGCAAATGAGAAATAAAACTGGGAGGGGAAAGAGAGGAAGCCAGAAATAGAGAAGGGAAATACGGTAGCAATTAAGCAGAGAACTTGCATTAAAACAGCATACAGATTAGTTAACTGGCAGGGCATCTCCCTGCATTCTAGTCAGGGCCTCCCAACAGTTTAACTGTTCTGTAGTTCAGCCTTTGACTTACTAAAAAACAGCAATTTATCATCAATATTTATATTATTATTATCATTATTACATGCAATTCTAATAATAATAATAATAATAATAATAATAATAATAATAGTAATAATAATAATAATAATAATAATAATAATAATAATAATAATAATAATAATAATAATACAACCACCATTATTTGCCTGCAAGGGAACTGTCATGATTCCAATAGATGAAACCCTTCAAAAGAACTTGTGGACTTCAATTCCCAGAATTCTCCAGCCAGCATGAATTCTGGGAGTTGAAGTTCACACAGCTTAAAGTTGCTGAAGTGGAAAAACAGTTTTCTAAACTCTAAAGCAAGCTGCAAACCTCAACGTTAAAATAAAACACTGACTTTATTTTAAACGAAGATTTCCCTGTACATTTGCTCAAAATACCCTTTTGCTTGTACAAATGCTTTTATTACAAACGCCAGCAGAAGACTACGGAAGCCTGAAGGACTGTCACTATTAATTTGTCCGCACAAAGGCACCTTGATTTCAGGCTCCTTACGCTATCTGATACCAGACACCGAAAAGAAGGCCTGGATTAGCAGGCAGGTTATGGAATGCCTTAACACCGAGATCTATTTAATCCACTCCAAATGCCCGTTTTGAACATGTATTTTTAACTCACTAAGATGGTTGGGCTCTAATTTTCTCTTCCTTGCACATCGGGGTTGGTTCCTAAGCAGTGACCACTTTTATTTGATTTGGGAAGCACTCTGGGGACGCCAGTATAAAGCTAGAAAAAGAACAAGGACTATAAAATAGATAAGAGCTGGATTTTCCCGTTTGTGGCGTCTGAAATGTTTCCGTTCATTTGATTTAAACAACAATTTTTCCTCCAAGGGTCACGCTGGTTTATATAAGTAGTCCTCAAGTTAGGAGCCTAAAATTTCTGTTGCTAAGTGAGACAGCTGTTTAGTGAGTTTGCCTCATTTTACAACCTTTCTTGCCACAGTTGTTAAGGACAGTTTTTAAAGTGAATCTGGCTGCTCACTGACTTGTCAGAAGGTCACAAACGGGGATCACATGACCCCGGGACACTGCAACCGTCATAAATGTGAGACAGTTGCCAAGCGGCTGAATTTGGATCATGTGACCACGGGGGATGCTGCAATGGTTGTGTGAAAAATGGTCCAACAGCACTTTTTTCCACTGCTGTTGTAACTTTGAATGGTCACTAAACAAATGGTTGTAAGTCTAGGACTACCTGCAGGGTGGATAATAATTGATGATTTTTTAAAAAAAAATTAAAAAATTTTTTTATTTAAATTGGATTTTTTTTATTTCTATCAAATTTATTTTAATAAAATGTTTCTCAAGTAAAAATCTATGCAAAGGCCAGATCCTGAAGCTAAAACTCAAATACTCTGGCCACCTAATGAAAAGGAAGGACTCACTGGAGAAGTGTTTAATGCTGGGAAAAGATGGAGGGCAATAGAAGAAGGGGACGACAGAGAATGAGGTGGCTGGATGGAGTCACTGAAGCAGTAGCCGTGAGCTTAAATGGACTCCAGAAGATGGTAGAGGACAGGAGGGCCTGTAGGAACGTTGTCCATGGGGTCGCGATGGGTTGGACACGACTTCACAACTAACAACAACAAATTTAAGATACATTAATAATTTAGTTTATTCAGTATGTAATGGAGCTCAGTTATGTAGCATGAGGCTGTTTATTCTGCAATATGTACATTTTTGGTAAACTCATTCAATGAATCCAAGCTTTGCAAGCTAAGATAACATGCACTGCATTGATGCATTCACACAATTTCACAGTAGCCATGAGATAAATCATAAAACAAAGTTCAGGAACATTCCTTTATCCCATTGTTTTGCAAATCTATGTACAATACAAACTGTATGATTGTTTGAAGAGAAATGCATCTGTACCAGGCTATAAGTGATTAAATTAAATAAAAGAACTCAAGTAGTTCTCCACCTATGTGTGATTAACCTATTAACCTGAAATCGGTTCTGATATCACTGTTTTACTAACCTGACAGCTTATTATTCTAAATGGGAAACTTTCATTTTGTTTGCAAATAATAATATTAAAGATTCTAACTATCAGCAAGAATGAGTCCTTACATTTAAAGAACATCTGTCATTTCAGATCCATCATGGCAGCGCCTTGTTAGTGGGCATCCACTTACCTGCCCATCACGTCCCTCAGCTTGTTGTGTCACTGCCGCAACACCAGCCATCCCATTAAAGTGAATGGGACTGTCGGTGAGTCAACAGTGGGTCAGAGGAGGAGCTGCTGCAAGACAGAGATGACAGCTGCTCTTTAACAATTATGATTTAAATCAAATCTACCCTGACTGCCTGTACAAACTGAATAATCGGGGAATGGACTGAAGTATATCTGGGTGGAACAGAAAGACAACCAGAGAAATCAATGGACTCTACAGACAGTCCTTGCTTAGTGACCATTTGATGGACCCCATAAAACAGGGGTCCCCAACTCCCAGGCCAGAGCCTGATAACGGGCCTTGAGCCTTTTGGAACTGGGCCGCAGAAGTGGCGGGTGAGTATGTGCATGTGCATCCCCACTTGCGTGAGCAGCAGACAAACATGTACACTCCATTTGCATGAGCTACTGGTACGCATGCCTGCCAGTCATGCAAATGGAGCTGTGCATGCACTTGCCCGCTGCTCACATGGAACCATCCTCTCTTTCCCTCCCCCTCCCACCAGTCCACAAAACTGTAAGGTTGGGAAACTCTGGCCCAAAAGCTACTCACAACCCATTCCAGAGTTCTGACAGCTGCACAAGCCTACCCCATATTCACATGATCACATTTTGAGCTCTTGGCAACCAGCTCAAATATACACCTGGTTGCAGCATTCCATAGCCATGACCATGACTTATGACATTTTTCTGGTTTCCTGCAAAAAATGCTTATACAAATACGTGGATTACTTAATGAGCATCATGTTCGCTTAATGACCACCATGAAAAAAAATCATGACATGAGGTCCAGTCACACGGCTACCTCGACTTCTGACATCATGACTGACAACAGAAATTCTAGTTTCTATGATGGTTGCAAGTTGAGGACTACCTCTATCTTTAAAAGTTACAGCACCCCAGGTTTAGCTGGGTTCCAACATTGAATAGATATTCCAAGAGATGAAAAAACTGCCACGGACTCGGAAAATGAAGTAAGCATCATAAATTTAATTTACTGCTTTTAAGTCTATGGAATTTAACTATGTGGGATACATAAATGCAGAGGAGAACAGGAACAACTTTGACAAGAACTGCACAACTTAAATACCTGTCTACAATGGGAGAGAAAGACAGAGAGCAAAGTAGGTACCCAGAGATATATTTACATGCAAAACTTGATAGAATTAAGTTGAGGGAGCACATTTCAAAAATTTCTTGAGGCTACATACAGGGTAACCAAACTAAAAATACATATGAATCCTTAAAGAAAAAACCCTTCTCTGTCTCTAAATACAAAATGCAAGAAAAATACATTTATTCACTAAAATACCCGTAAACCTCCATTTCTAATGAAAAAGCACTTTGAAGAAATAGCCCTCAATGCAAAATTTATTTATTTATCAATCAAACATGGATGCTGCCTGATTTCCAATAACTCTGGGTGATTCACAACAATCACAACAAGGGAATTAAAATAAAGCCAATTCGAAGGAAGATAAAAGATGGCGGGAACAACAATCCAGATGGAACGAAAGGAAGGGGTCTCAATCTCCTTTGCCAAAGGCCTTATACACACGCACACACAAACATACAACACACCACCTTTATAAACCGGGCCTATTTTAGACAGAGTAACTTAAAACGATGCTCTTCTGCTATTACAAGGTTCCAATCCTCCTCTTCTAGTGTTAAAACCCAGGAAATAGGGATGGTTTGTACAGGTAGTCCTCAACTTACAACTATAATGGAATATGTCCATTACAGTAATAAGTCATGACGGTCATAAATGAGTCATCTGTCTGACCAATCCGATTCCATGTCCTTTGTTTTGCAGTAATTGTTAAGCAACTGTTTGATATGGGGCAATTTTGCCAGAAACTGGAATTTTGACAAAAACATCATACAACATGGTCATAAGACCAAAGGATGCTGCAAATAGCCGTAAATGCCAAACAGCCGTTGGAACTCTGAAACCTTCATAAGTACCCCAAGAGAGATCCATCATAACTCCAAACAGCCACTAAGTGACCAGTTATTAGTTGAGGAAAAATTCTAGCTTTGTCCCTCCTCTCTCACACACAAACACAAACACAGAGGAACATGTGTTCAAGGGTAAGGATTTTAACTGATCACAATGAACCTTCCTCTATTTACTGTGTGATATAAATATATACCAACTCATCTTCTGTTTACAACCAGCCAACCCGGCAAATAAAGAGATAGATAGATAGATAGATAGATAGATAGATAGATAGATAGATAGATAGATAGATAGATAGATAGATAGATAGATAGATCTAGATCTATCTATCTATCTATCTATCTATCTATCTATCTATCTATCTATCTGCACTACACTACACCCAGTCGGACACACATTTTCCCAATCAACCCCCTAAACAAATCATTCTAACAAAATGATGAAAAGCTACATAGGAATAGCCAACAAGGAGGAATTTATTTACAGTATTCTCCTCCTGTAGTGTTCCTGCCTACAAGGAACTGGAAACTCTTAATATATCCAGCCTGCTGAAGTTATTATTCCACAACAAATAAGTCCTATATTTAGAACTTTTTCCATCCAAGAACTATTGAACTAGGAAGCCGGGAAAGGTTAAATGAGTCTATCGAACACAGGCGTGTGTGTGTGTATGTATACACACACATACAAACACATACACACACACACAGAGAACAAACATTTCCAAAATGCAAGCTATGGTTAAGGGCAGTTATACAGAGAGTCCTTGACTTACAACCATTCATTTATGACTGTTCAAAGTTACAACGGCACTGAAAAACATGACTAATGACTGGTTTTCGTGCTTACCACCATTGCAGCATCTCCACAATCATGTGATCAAAATTTAGGTGCTCGGAAACTGGCATGTCTTTATGACATGCCAGGGTTTCCTGCCTGAGCAGGTGGTTGGACTAGATGACCTCCAAAGCCCCTTCCAACTTTATTATTGTTATTAGTAGTAGTATTAGGGTCATGTGATCACTTTTGTGACCTTCTAACAAGCAAAGACAATGGGGAAGCCAGCTTCACCTAACCATGCTACTAACTTAACAACTGCAGGGGTTCACTTAACCATTGTGGCAAGGAAGATGTCAACTTCTGCAACAAAGGCGGAGAGAAGAACTGTCAAGAAGACTGCTCTTATGTGGATAAGAGAATAGCTGCTGTATTCATTTAAACTCTTAACTGTCCGTCTGCATTATTGTAAGTTTGTGTTTTGGGCGGGGAAAAATGCTTTAATCTCATTGGCTGCCGCCTATTGGCGGTCCATATAAATAGAAGTCAAGGCAGCTTTTTAGAGCTGCTTCTGTGTTAATCTAATAAACATTCTGTTGCTTAACTACGCTCACCTCCTCAATGCCTCACCGATCCCAATACTTAACAACTGCCATGTTACATTTAATTACTCTGAGCCTCTGGGGGAAAGTTTAGATTTGGTTTCATTTTTGATCGTGCCAATATTGTGAACCCAATAAATATGTCCTTTGAGGAATTCTCAAGCCTCGGAGCTCTAATTTATTCAGCTCCATTAGTCGGAACCTTGACATTAGGTCGTAAAATGGGGCAAAACTCACTTAACAAATATCTCACTTAGCATCGGACATTTTGGGCTCAATTGTGGCCATAAGTCCAGAGCTGCCTGTACTCCACGCGTAAAATGCTTTTATTGGGACAAAGCACCTGCCTTGAAGCTGCTGACATAAATTTCAGATGGTCATTTTTTTTAATCAGATGGAGGGGCAGGTGAGGCTCTCCCTGTAGGCGTCTCTCTTCCTTGCCATAAATCTTGCCTGGCTCACCTCCACAGGTGGCATTGGAGAAGAGTGAGAAGGCTAAACACCTTCCAGAAAAACGATTCCTTCCCACCGTCACCACATGGGTAGATCTCTGTGGATGACTTAAGGAAAGTCACTTTTCACAAATTAACTGTAAATTAATCATCAGCTGAAAATGCATATAAATTTCCAATCCTATACACGGTTAATTCTATTACAATCCACAGGGTTTACTCTGGAGGAATGACATTATATCTGGAGCTTAGGCAATACGTGCTAAGTTGTGTTATATTCTAATATTTAATTGAGGAAATGCGGCATGAATGACAACTACTCCAGGTTTCAGAATGCAAGTTAGACCTGCTAGTATTTTTACTCTGAATATACCCCGACTATTTGGTTTCCTGGTGCGGTCTATAATCTTTTTCTTTGTTCTATGCTTACAAAAAACTAGAGACAGAGAGAGATGCTATTAGTATATCCTCTGTAGAGCAAGAGACCAAGGTAATGGCTATAAATATCATCTGCCAATGTTCTGCATTAGGAAGCCCAGAGTAAAATGGAAAACCCCATCACCTAATATTCTCTGCAGGGCACTAAGAATTCAGTACAGCTAGTTTTCAACTTACAACAGTTCACTTAGTGACCATTTGAAGTTACAACAGAACCATTTTCTCACACTTACAACCACTGCAGCACCTCCATGGTCACATAATCAAAGTTCAGGCACTTGGCAACTGACTCACATTTATGATGGTCGCAGTGTCCCAGGGTCATGTCATCCGCTTTTGCGATCCTCTGACAAGCAAAGTCAATGGGGGAAGTCAGTTTCACTTAACAACCACCTTACTAACTTAAGAGTTGGATTGGTTCACAACTGACCCCAAAATTTCTGTTGCTAGGCGAGACATTTGTTAAGTGAGTTTGGTCCTGTTTTACAATCTTTCTTGCCACAGTTGTTAAGAGAATCACTGTAGTTGTTAAGTTAGTAACATAGTTGTTAAGTGAATCTGACATCCCCATTGACTTTACTTGTCAGTTCGCAAAAGGAGATCACATGACCCCGGGACACTGCAACCGCCATACATATGAGTCACTTGCCAAGCATCTGAATTTTGATCATGTGACTATGCAAATACTGCAATGGTTGTAAGTGTGAAAAATGGTCCTAAGTTATTTTTTTCCAATGCCATTGTAACTTTGAACGGTCACTAAATGAACTGTTGTAACACCTGTACAACACAAACTTCTATTTAATTCTGAGACCTAGTGGGAGATGTTGCAGCATTTAAAAACAAAAGACTAAGAATACTTTTTAATTATTATTTTCCCAATGTGAAAACTGGGGGAAGTTTCTGAAAGGAAACGCATTAGCAAAATGACTGCGAAGATACCTACAAATTAGCCCCGAGTACAACTTCAAGCACCACTTTTATTTTGCTGAACCTTTAAAATATCCCAATAATTCTCCATACAATTTCAAGATTTATTTCAGATTAATTTCTCTGACATAATGTTATGTCTCTGTGTGTACATCCAGTGCAAATTGCAACTTAATTGGCATTTAGCTGACCTCAATATCAGAATAATAAAGTGCTTTTGCCAAGAGCAAGGGGGTTAATAACAAACAGGATAATAAAAAAGGAGGGGAAAGCGTTATCTTTCGTAATGTTACACACAAGAGTTAGAAAAGATTTTCAGCCTTGAGAAAATACTGTTTTGATAAAGACGTCAGACCATCTGCCAGTGGCAGCCGTAACCCCATCTTGGTCATCTTTAACCCTCCAGACTGTCTTTTAGGACTTTGCATCACGACAGGGCAGGTTCAAATATTTCAGCATCCAAGGACGAAAAAGCAACATAAGGCTTTATCCACTGCCTGTCTTTTTTTTTCTTTTCAGCCACAATGGAATCCATTCTTTTCTGCAGGAAAAAGATGGGTCATTTATTATTACACATGGCAAACTAGTCAAGCTGTGGAGAATGCCTCTCTTGCCTAATTAAGCCACATTTCCACTGGCTGAGCTCTTTCAAATGACCTCTCTGGATTAGGAGGAGGAGGAGGAGGAAGAGGAGGAGGAGGAGGAGGAGGAGGAGGAGGAGGAGGAGGAGGAGGAGGAGGAGGAGGAGGAGGAGAGTAACCTTTATTGTCATTTTTTTCCTGTGGCCACAATGGCACACATTAAAAATGAGATTTAGTTGCTTCCTCTCAGAGTGTACACATACATAACACACATTTAAAACATACTATATACAACATACGTATAGACCTACACCCTTATATATAAGTAACATATAAATATTAATCACTGTCTACCTTGAATACATAACGGAAAGAGGAAGCTTTAGCGTTCACAAGGTTAATACTGTATGGAACAAAGCTGTGACTGAATCTGGATGTTCTGCTTCGGATCCACGGAGCCTCCTCCCAGAAGGCAACAAGGAAAACAAGTTGTCAAGAGGATGTGTAGTGTCCCAGACAATCTTACGGACCCTGTTCAAGCAATGCTTATGTGCTATATCCCATATGGAAGGGAGGGAACTGCCAATGATCTTTTCAACTGTCCTCACCACTCTCTGCACCGCCTTCCTGTCTGAAGCAGTGATGCTTCCAAACCAGACTGTGATGCTGTATGACAGGATGCTCTCGATCGTCCCTCTGTAGAAAGTGGTAAGGACAGGGGAAGGAAGATGTGCTTTTCTCATGCAATGCAGAAAATGCAGGTGCTGCTGTGCCCGCTTCACCAGTGCCTCGCTGTTGAGTGACCAAGCCAACCTACTTGTTAACTGCACACCCAGGAATTTGATGCTGGTAACCATCTCCACAGATGAATCATTAATGCACAGAGTGTGTGGCTGTGCCTGCCTTTTCTGAAATTGACAATGATCTCTTTGGTTTTTCCAGTATTTAAAATTAGGCTGTTTTCCTTACACCAGTTCACCAAACCCTCAACCTCCTTGCAGTAAACACCCTCATTGTCATCATGAATAAGGCCCACTATTGCTGCATCATCTGCGAACCTCAAAATATGGTTGGTGGCAAAGCTAGCACAACAGTCATGGGTCAAGAGGGTGAACAGCATCGGACTTAGGACACAACCCTGAGGAGAAGCTGTGCTCAAGAAAATGGTGTTAGAAATATTTGTTCCAGCTCGCACATATTGGGGCCTGTTAGTAAGAAAATCAAGAATCCAGTTGCACAAAGGAATGTTTAAACTTAAAAGGCCCAGTTTGTCTACTAGATGGTGGGGAATAATTGTGTTAAATGCCGAACTGAAGTCGACAAACAACAAATGCACATGAGTATTTCTTTCCTCTAAGTGCTTCAAGCTCAGATGGAGAACAGAAGAAATAGCATCCTCCACAGAGTGATCTGGTCGGTAAACAAACTGAAGCAGGTCAAATGCTGGTGGGAAGCTAGATACAATAATGTCCTTTATCAGCTTCTCAAAGCATTTCATAATGATGTATGTCAGTGCATCCGGATGGTAATCATTTAGGCCTATAATTGTGGACTTTTTTGGCACTGGCAAAATGATGGCCGTCTTAAACCATGATGGGACAACTGCCTGCTGCAATGAGAGATTGAAAATATGGAGGAGGAGGAGGAGGAGGAAGAGGAGGAGGAGGAGGAGGAGGAGGAGGAGGAGGAGGAGGAGGAGGAGGAGGAGGAGGAGGAGGAGGAGAAATAATTGTTTGGATTGCTAGTCATGTTGCTTCATCCAGTTTGGAAAAACAATATAAACATTCTAGCATTGTTTTTTTTTCAAATAGTTATGCAAATATTACTGCATTTTCCCATAATGTCTGTTACAAGCTGCAAGGGAAAAGGAGGAACAAATGTAAATTAAATGCCCTGTTATTTTTTGCCCAGAATTCCAAGTACAGAGAGTTTAAAATTTTCCTTAAAATCTCTCCACTCTCCTCTCTACAAACCTGAAGTGGAACTAATAAACTACAGCTAGTCCTCGATTTACAATGAGTTTGGCGACTGTTCAAAGTTACAATTGCACTGAAAAAAATCGGGCCTCACACTTACACTTCTCGCAGCATCCCCATGATCCCAGGATCAAAATTTGGGTGCTTGGCAAGGATTGGCATGCATTTGCAATGGTTGCCGCATCCCAGGGTCATGTGATCGCCTTCCCAGTCGGCTTCTGACAAGCAAATTCAAAGGGGGAAACTGGATTCGCTTAACAACCACGTGACTCACTTAACAGCTACAGTGATTCACTTAACAACGGTGGCAAAAACGGACATAAAATCAGGCATGACACATTGACCACTGCCTTAGCCACGGAAATTCTGATCCCAATTGCGGTCGTAAGTCGAGAACTAGTAATAGTATCATAGAGCTGAGGAAGGAAAATAAATCAGGAAAAAGACTATCTCTGCCACAGCCCACGTGCGCACACACACACACACACACACACCCTCACAGAACGAGTGACTAATATACTAAGCTCCAGAGGCAGCTAGCCAACAAGATGAGAAATTTGGATTTAAAGTCAATAAGTCCCAGTTGGCACCCTGATTTTTTTAAAAGAAAGGATGGAGAAGGGTAAGAAAAGGGCGACAACGCATTTCTGACATTATAGGTTTCCTTTAATCAAGAGACCATTTAAAAAGCATTCTGCTTCATCCTTTCCGCAGGAAAGCTCGCTATGCAACATCCACTGATGGGGAAGGCTTCTTTGGGCTGTCAGAGCCTGACGGCCTGGAAAACTCAAAGGCCATCTCATGGCTAGATAACAACTGGCAGCGGAGAGAAAAACCAATTCCAAATACAGACATCTCTAGCTATTGCATACAAAATTCCTGCTTCCAGTTTTGCAAACTCGAGTGGGAGCATTCCCAAGCTCTCTGTTCCTAGCCATGGGGAGAGAAAATGGAGAGAGGAGGAAATGCATCCAATGTATTCCTTTAACAAATTCCCTGCTTTCCACCCTGCGAAATATTTTTTTTTATTAAAACAAACGGGCAGCTTTAAAAACAGCCCGTTCAAAATCTTTTCCCTGAATCATTTTATTTTATTTTATTTTATTTTAAAAAAGGGAAATTGGAAAAACGCACAGGTTAACCCACCAGGTCCTAACTCCAATCCGATCCATTCCCTCAGACTCAAAGACAAGCATGCACAAACACACTCACACACCGCTCTGCACCACTAAACACCAGTTCCTACCAACAGCCAACATCTGAACTGCTGTCACAGTTCATTAGTGTTAGCTCTGAGAAAGATGAACAGGATCACCCTAATGACGACAGCCTGGTCAAGGAGACGACGGCTTCTCATGGGAAGGAAAGAAAGCTTGGATCAGAGATTTTTTTTGGGGGGGGGGGGGGGGAGGAGAATCCAATTCAGCAGGATGATGTACTTTGAGGCTCATTAACCTGCGATGAAGTGAAGCAACGAAGCACAAACAGGATTATCCCTCCAATTTCTGAAGGAGTGTTAAGAGTAGCTCTCACCTGAAACACTCCATTCTCCCCCCCCCCCCAAAAAAAATCTAGTCACCCATGCATGCAGCTTGCTGACGACTTGCAATCAAAGCCATGTATAGTAGCAAAAGGTTGGATAAATCAAAAATGACCTTCTGTGTTAGAAACGCATTGTACGGGAGCAGTGGACAAAGATGGGTCCAACAGAGCTGGGTTGTTTTATAACTGATCAGCTGGACATTCCCAGGTTTCCATCCTTTGATAAGAATGTAATAATTAATCAACTTAACTGCAAAATTAGGGCTCCTAAATTAGAAAAATTTAGGGCACCCTTTCCCAAACGTTTTGCGCAATAGCATTTGGTGAAAGCCCGGGAAAAGTTATTTAGATGCACTGACATGTCTAAACCAGGGCTCTCCGAACCTGGCAACTTTTAAGACCTGTGGACTTCAACTCCCAGAATTCCTCAGAATTCTGGGAGTTGAAGTCCACAAGTCTTAAAGTTGCCAGGTTCGGAGACCCCTGGTCTACACCGACAAAGATCAGAGCTCTGCAAGCTGTGGTATTCCCTGTGACCCCCTATGGAAGCAAAAGGTGAACTTTGAAGAAGCAAGATAGGAAAAATATTGACCCTTCTGAATGTTGGTTTTGGAGAAGGCTCCTGAGAGCAATATGGACAGCCAAGAAAACAAACAGATGGATGTCTATGGAGATTCTCAGTCATTCAGATCGCCGTCCTAGCTGAAGAAACTTCTTGGATGAGAAGCGAAACGTCTTCAAAGAAAAACAAGAAAGTCCAGTTGTGCCTCCTGAAAAAAGCACCTTTTGGACAAACAGATGAATGAGTGAATAAATCAACCCAGAGTTCTCACACTCAAGGCACAAATGACTAGGCTCAAATTATCCTATGTTTGACACATTATGTGAAGCTCTCTGGAGAAAGCTCTAATCATGCACGGAAAGGTAGAAGAAAAGAGAAGAGGACGACCACCAACAAGGTGGATGGATTTACATTTAGAGTGGTGATCGGTGTACCATTGGGAGACTTGAAAGAACAGGTTTCAGAGAAGATCTAGCTGTATGGACATTAAGAGTCAATAACAACTTGATGGCAATAATCCATCCTTCAATCCCCAAATTAGGCATCCATTCTATTCTGTGGAGACAGCCCATGCTAGCTAAAAAATTCTGCTGAGTGTTAACCTCAATGCATGCATGCATTTATTTATTTATTTATTTATTTATTTATTTATTTATTTATTTATTTATTTATTATTTATTTATTTAGATTTATATACCGCCCTTTCCCGAAGGACTCAGTCTGCCTTTGAGTAACTAGAAACTTTTGCATGAAAACACTGTCATTACCGAAAACAAATTTCAAAGCCCAGAATGTACTCAGAAGGGCCTCTTATTTTAGTTTAAGTGCTGTATATCTCTTTTGCAACTAGCTTTGGTAAGTGGCTCTTGAGGTACTGGTAAAAAAACAAACTCCTACGAGCCTTAAGTGCACATATTGTCTTCCTAACAACTAAAGCAGAATAGCAGAGAAGAAAAATAAACTGAGATTCTCTTAAATGAAACATTATATGGGTTTCCATTTCACTAAAACACAATGCTTGTTTATTTATTTTGAGTTTATTTATTTATATTTATCGCTAGACTTTGGCTTAATGGAAGTTGAAAATCCAGCTGTTTTTTTATTTATTTATAAACTCAAATTATGATTCACCACCAGGTCAACGTAGATAGTTGTTTGCGCTATCGTTGAAACAAGCTACAGTTTGCCAAGAAGTATGACCCAGCCCTGAATAATTATATCATTCAGAAAGCTATTATCAAAACAAGCTATGATTTAATATGTATGAATGCAACACAGCATGTCTTACACCAATATCATTCCACTAATGGACTAGGTGCTATGTTAATAGAATTCTGATTTCCCCCCTGTATTTCCAAATCTTCTCCAGAAAATTAACAGCTCTCTATAGAGGATTGTGGTGATATGTGAGCTGTTGGAAATACAGTGAAGGATGAGGATGAAAGCTCCATTTTCTTATGAATTGTTTAACTGTTATTTGTATCCTATACTGAGTATTACGAAGATATTTGTTATCCTATACCGTTATTTGTATCCTATACTGAATATTATGAAGATAACTTGAGTGGTGGATAGATCAACCATTAACAGTAAAGGAACAAACAGCCAAGAGATACACCACAGAGTACCACAGAGTAGTAGTACCTGATAGAACATCTATGAAGGCCTTGGTTTAAAAGATATTCCAATAGTGTGTCAAACAGAATACCATGACTTGCATGATTCTGATCTTGGACATGTAGACATATCACATGTGATTACATGTCCAAGGTCAGGAGGTGAAAGTGGGATTTTGAAGAAGCAGGTTAGAAAGAGCATTATTGACACCTTTGAATTTTGGAATGAGAGAAGACTCCTCAATATATACCATGGACAACCAAGAAAACAAACCAGTGGATCATCAATCTAATCAACCCAGAGTTCTCACTCAGAGCACAAGTGACCAGACTCAAATTATCCTACTTTGGGTGCATGATGTGAAGACCCAGCTCTGTGGAGAAGGCTCTAATGCTAGGAAAGGTGGAAAAGGCCTATCAAGTAGACCTGAAAGACCAGGATGGGCACAGATTCTTGTGGTCGTGAAGAATCAATTCTGACTTAATGATACATAATCAGCTAAAATGGACATACAGGTAGTCCTCAACTTACAACAGTTTGTTTAGTGATGGCACTGGAAAAAGCGACTTATGACTGTTTTTCACAACTTATGACCATTGCAACATTCCCACGGTCACATGATCAAAATGTGGCCACTTGACAACTAGCTCGTATTTATGATGGTTTTAGTGTCCCGGGGTCATGTGATCACCTTTTGTGACCTTCTGACCAGCAAAGTCAATGGGGAAACTAGATTCATTTAACAACTCCATTTAACAAAGTTACAACAGCACTGAAAAAGCTGATTTATGACCATTTTTCACACGAGGAAAACCAGAAGTAAGGTGGACGGACTCCGCTGCAGCGGTGATGGGTACATTGTTGGAAGTCCTGAAAGACCAGGCTAAGGATAGATCATCATGGGGGGAAAAAATCTATCTCTGCAGTTGCTAGGAGTTGACACTGACTTGATGGCACATAATCAATCGAAAATACAGAATATTGCTATCAAACCTCTCTGTCACTCCTAAGTAATTGGACTTCAACTTCCATAAGCCCCAACAGGAGATTAATTCCAACATATCATAAAATAGTGGTGTCTGAGAATCAATAATGCAGGTGTACAGTTATTCCTCAACCTACGACCACAACTGAGCCCAACATTTCTGTTGCTGTGAGAAACATTTGTTAAGTGAATTTTGCCACAATTTATCATCTTTCTTGCCACAGTTATGAAGTGAATCACTGCAGTTGTTAAGTTAGTAACATGGTTGCTACGTGAATCTGCCTTCCCCGTTGACTTTGCTTGTCAATGGGGAGATCACATGACCCCGGGACGCCGCAACCGTCATAAATATGAACCACTTGCCAAGTGCCCGATTTTTAATCACATGACCACAGGGACGCTGCAACAGTTGTAAGTGTGAAAAATGGTCATAAGTAACTTGTAACGTCGAACAGTCACTAAGCACTAAACGCTCACTGTTGTAAGTCGAGGACTGCCCGTACTGATTTGCAAGCAATGTTGGCATATCCGAAAGATAAAACTGGAGGCAAAATTATTTCCTTCTCATCTCAACCTCTAGAGAACAACAAACTTTGTGGTTTGGTCCTTTGCTTTCAATTCATCCTACTTCTACCTTAATCCCTCCAATCTGTAATTTCTATCAGCTTTGGTTCTTGGGAAGGTGTGACTGGAGACAGGTGAATGATAAAAGCCAACATCTGAAGAAGGAAAAACAAAACCTCCCTTTCTTTTGTCCAGTTTAGGATCAAAGATCAGACGTATGTCTCCTGTGAGATTATTATTCTCTGGAGTAATGAAAGGATATTTCCATAATTAATATCTTGGAAGAGCCACTCCAGCATCAGGGGATTACGAGAGCTGAGAGCTGCTTTTGATCTTCCATTTTAGCCTCATCCCTAACACGTCTCAATAGAGAATTGGCAAAAATCACTTTTCTTGGTGGATTAAAAGCTGTAAGAACTGCGAGAGCTGCAATCTGGGAACAAGTTACACTGCGTATACCCAACATTAGAGAATGAACAGACTCTCCTCAGTGTCCACTGAAATCGTAGATATATCAAATTTGGAATCTGATAGAAGTCACATTTTGCCTAATATAATGGAGGCATTAATAAATTTCTCACAGACATAATGCTTTTAGGTACAGACAAGCAATTTGATCTGACAGTGACTTATATATATGACCCACCCACATACTCTACACGGGATCAGATTCAGCTTGCGGAATTGAATAATATAACCTCTACATATCCTTGCAATCGTAGTGAGAAAAAAATCAGGATATATTTAATTATAATAATAATAAGTTGGAAGGGACCTTGGAGGTCATCTAGTCCAACCCCCTGCTCAGGCAGGAAACCCTACACCATTTCAGGCAAATGGCTGTCCAGTCTCTTCTTAAAAACCTCCAGTGTTGGAGCATTCACCACCTCTGGAGGCAGGTTGTTCCACTGGTTAATTGTTCTAACTGACAGGAAGTTTCTCCTTAGTTCTAGGTTGCTTCTCTCCTTGACTAGTTTCCATCCATTGCTTCTTGTCCTGCTTTCAGGTGCTTTGGAGAATAGCTAGACTCCCTCTTCTTTGTGGCAGCCCCTAAGATATTGAAACACTGCTATCATGTCACCCCTCACTCTTCTCTTCATTAAACGACACATACTCAATTCCAGCAACCGTTCCCGATATGTTTTAGCCTCCAGTCCCCTGGAGTCCCCTCCAGTCCTGTTATTATTCTTGCAACAGTGAGATCTTTCAACTAGAACCTGTTTGCATGACACACCCATGGTTATCTGAACAACACTTTGGTCAATTAACCCAGTTTTCAGTGTTCTTGTAACACAATGACTATAACTACATTCTGTTTCTGCTTCACACAACAGACGAGGCTCAAATCTGATCGACTAGTTTGTGGCTCGGGGTGGCTTGTCATAACATAACTTACATGGAATCAAGCAATTCTATATCCTGTATCTTTTTCTAAATGCAAGACAACAACACAGTTATAGCCTTTCTAGGCTATAGGTTTAAAAAAAGGTAAAGGAGTCCTTGCGGATTTTACTCTGCTACTCGTTGCCAACTATGAGGGGCAGTACTCATCTGTTTCAAGGCCATTGAGACAGCGTTGTCTGAAGATATTTCCACCACACTGTCACAGAGCACTGTGAGCTTCTCACGACAAAGCAGTACCTATTTATCTACTTGCATTTGCATGCTTTCAAACTGCTAAGCTAGCAGGAGCTGGGGCGAGGACGGGAGCTCACCCTGTCACGTGGTGCTCGGGTCCCAAACCTGGGCTGCCAGCTTTCCGGCTTACAAGCCCAGGGTCTTAACCTCCGAACCACCACAAGACCCCTTCTAGGTTATAAACGGGGACAGAAATACAGGTACACACACATAAATACATACAATCTCAATTGATTGACCAAAATTTATGTAGCTAAGCAAGACAATTGTTAGGGTTTTGCCCTATTTTACAACCTTTCTTGCCACACTTGTTAAGTGAATCACTGCAGTTGTTAAGTTAGTAATTTGGTCACTAAATGAATCTGGCCTCCCCATTGACTTGCCTTGTCAGAAGGTTGCAAAAGGTGATCCCTGGGACGCTGCAACGGTCATAAATATGAACCAGTTGCCAAGCCTCTAAATTTTGGTCATGCGAGTACGGCAATGTTGCAACGGTCATAACTGTGAAAAGTTTTTTTTCAAGGCTGTTGTAACTTTGAATGGTCACTAAATGAACAGTTGTAAATCGAGGGCTAACTGTAATTCCCAATTATCACCAAAGTTCAATCTTTTCAGAAGTTTATAATGGGGGACCGCTCTTGCTGCAGTCAGTAGGATGTGCTGATCTACCGGAATTCATTCAGAAATTTATCACAGAAACCCATTACAACTATTCCCCCATTCCTGCTCTAATTAGGGTTGTCAATTTACATCAACAAATCCCAGAATTTCCAAACAGCATTAAAACTCTTATCATAAAACATCCAGAGAATACCAGGTTGGGGAATATCCCAGAAATCTTTATGGATGCATCTCGGAGTCATTAGCATTTGTCATAATATATTTTAATTTCATTGACAAGTGTTAATAAATACATGATCATTTACCCTAATCTGATCTCTCTCTGCACACCACCATCCTGCTCCGTCTCCTCATCTCTTCAGCATTCTCAAGGGCACCAAAAACTCTGCGCATTTAGCAGACCAAGCCCTGAATGCATCTCCATTAGAAATTTATCTCCCATTTCCATGAATCCCAGAAAATTGATCTCTCAACGTGGAAGATCATCTCCTTTTGGGGAGGGGAGGAGACTGCTTAAGTTTGCAGTTGGGTTACCATGGCAGGAGCCAATTTCCATGATTGCAACGCTGCAATAAATTAGTGCCTCCATTTATGGACATTTTCATACCCAAATGAGCTAAGAGAGGAAGCCAGTCTACGACGACAACAAAAGCGACCATGCAGCTTCTGAGGAATACCGATTTTTTTTTCGAGGTGGGGGAGGGTTTTGGAGAGGGAGGAAAGTGTTAAAATAAATAAATAAACAAAGACATATCATCAGGGACTTCCAGATGTTGCCTGGATGTATTACAGGAGCACAGATCGCTGAGACAGGTACAGTGACATGCCAGCAAATGGAGTGTGAGACACAAATTGATCCAAATTCCTTGTTTTCCTGTGACAATTCAGTAAATATCAGGAACATTTACATCTCACAAATGGCTCTGCCTTCCTGAATTTTAACTAGACCAGGTACGACAGTATTTAAAAGTGGCTTTTTTTAAAGATCCAAGAGCATAACCCATGGAAAGGATCTTCTAAATGAAGAATGGTAGCTAAGAACCTATTTCTATATTACAGGAAGTCCTTGATTTAGGACCACAATTGAGAGCAGAATTTCTGTCGCTACGTGAGACATTTGTTAAGTGAACTTTGCCCCATTTATGACCTTTCTTGCCACAGACGCTAAGTGAATCATTGCAGTGGTTCAGTTAGTATCACAGATGTTAAGTGAATCTGGCTTCCCCATTGATTTCGCTAGTCAGAAGATCACAAAAGGGGGTCACACAACCCTCGGCACACTATAACCGTCATAAATACGAGTCAGTTGCCATGCACTTAATTTTGATCATGTGACCATGGGGACGCTTTAACAGTTATAAGTTTGAAAAAGGTCACTGGTCACTTTTTCCAGAGCCGTTGTAACTTTGAACGGTCACTAAACGAACTATTGTAAGTTGAGGACTACCTGTACTACATTACAGGTAATCCTCGACTTACAACCACAGTTGGGACCAGAATTTCCATTGCTTAGCAGGGCGACTATTAAGGAAGTTCTACCCAACTTTGCGACCTTTTTAGCCATGGATGTTAATCGAAACACTACAGTTAAATGGATCATGCAGTCATTAAATAAATCCACCTCTCCCCACCAGCACCCAGTTGACTTTGCTTGCCAAAAGTTCACTGGGAAGGTCGTAAATGGCGATCACATGAGCCTGTGATGTAGCAACTATCGTAAATAGATACTGGATGCCAGGTGTCCCAATTTTAATCAGGTGATCATGGGGATGCTGTGACAGTTGTACCATAAGTACCAGGAATTGTCATAAGTCACTTTTTTCAATGCTGTTGTAACTTTGGTCACTAAATGAATGCTTGTAAGTCGAGGACTATTTATAATAGCTTGGGAGACAGAATTTCTTTATACATCTCTTAGCCTAAGCAACCTTGGCTCTTTTATGACTCGTGGACTTCAACTCCCAGAATTCCTGAGCCAGCCATGCTGAGGGGAAAGGGAGAGGTTTCCAAGCTGAGCCATGCTGGCTCAGGAATTCTGGGAGTTGAAGTCCATGAGTCATAAAAGAGCTAAGGTTGCCTACCCCTGGCCTAGACAAAATAGTAGCCGGTCAAAAATATTGATTTTTTTTAAATTTCTTCTTCCTTGGTTGCTAACAGGGAATAATAGCCCAGGTCAGGATTTCTTAAAATGTTCTTTTGTCTTGGAACCGTTTCTATTTTAAAAAATTATTGAGGGCCCCCAAAGAGCTTTTGTTTATATGGGATATAGTTATCAATATTTACCATATTAAAAATTAAAATGGATGCACTCACTGCACTACTGCTCCTCCTGATTGCTCAATTGGTTTTATTTATTTATAAATCAAATGTATATGGCCTCTCATCTCACAGAAAGCAACACTGGGTAGAGTACAAGAATCCAATAAAACAAAAATATATATAAAGCAATCATTACCTAAAACCATGACATAATTATTTAAAAAATGAAAAATTATAAAAGCAGAACTATAAACTATGAAACCATTTTATAATCATTTTAAAACATTAAGAAGTTTAAAAGCAGAATTTTTAATATTGTATTATTTTTCCCCACATTAAGCCGGCAAATCATTTTGATTCTGAAGGCCCCTGAGAGTCTTAGGGGACCCTCAGTGGTCCTCAGACCCCAATTTGAGAAACAATGGATAATCTGTGTTCCTGCTCATGCTGAACACTTCACTTGGAACCACAAAACTGTCATCAGAGTCACAGGAGAGCAGTTTTAGGAGTGAGCAACATGGTATCTCTAGCAAGTGCAAATATCCAAAGGGAATTGATATGCACGATACAAAGAACCAAGAAGTGGATGTTAGACCTTATGATTAAGGACAACCAGCTTGACTATAAGTGAATATCTGATTGATATGTACCTTCCCATTATTACCAATGAGATCAACTCCAGATATGAGGGCCCCTTGATGAAATCATCTCTGCTAAGTTTCTATGGCAAATATGGCAGCAACGACAGCAAGTTTTCTTCACCACATTATGCCATTATATATGGTCTTCTTTTTCCCTTGAACCTGAAGATCATCTAACAGTTGACTATATAGGAGATCCAAGACAAACTCCTCCTTCACACAGCTCAGATCCGAGCTGTGCGAACCCTGGTATTCCCTGTAACACTTTATGGTAGTCAAAGCTTGGAAGAAACCAGGTAAGAAGAGGATTGAGGCTTTTGAACTTTGATGTTGGAGAAGACTCTTGAGAATACTGTGGACAGCCAAGAAAACAAACCAAAGGGTCATCAAAAAAAAAACCAGCCCCAACTTCTCAATTCAGGCACAAATGATTAAACTCAACTCAACTATTTTGGACACATGATGCAAAGCTCCACCTCACTGGAGAAGGCTCTAATGCTGGGAAAAGATGGAAGGAAGGAGAAGAGGACGAGGGCCAGTAACAAGGTAGATGGACTCAGTCAAAGTTGTGATAAGTGCATTGTTAGAAGATCTGAAACAGCAGATTATGTACAGAATATCATCTGTCGATAGATGTGGTCACTAAGAGTCAAGAACCCCTTGATGGCATATAATCAATCTCACAGCATACAATTTTTATGGAACCTGCTGCTATAAAACAAGTGGATGACTACCAGTTTAGACAATTTCGAAAGTTAATTAGGCAAATTAATGGAGGGTAAATATACCAATGGCACATCGTGAAAGCAATGAGCCATCTTCTGTATCAGACAGTATGCTTATCAGTACCAATTCTTGCTAATTAGACCCTAATACAGGTAGTCCTTGACTTACAATCACAAGTGAGGTCAAAAGTTGTTAAATGAGTTCTGGCCCATTCTACAAACTTTCTTGCCACAGTTGTTAAGTGAATCACTGCAGTTGTTAAATTAGGAACGCAGCTGTAAAGGGAATCCGGTATCCCCATTGACTTTGCTAGTCAGAAAGTCGCAAAAGGTGGTCACACGACCCCAGGACACTGCAACCATCATAAACGAATGCCATTTGCCAAGCATCCAAATTTTGATCACGGGTCCATGGGGATGCTGTAATTGTCATAAAAAGGTAAAAAGGTAAAGGTTCCCCCGCACATGCGTGCTAGTCGTTTCCAACTCTAGGGGCCGGTGCTCATCTCCGTTTCAAAGCCAAAGAGCCAGCGTTTGTCCGAGGACGTCTCCATGGTCATGTGGCCAGCATGACTAGATGCCAAAGGCGCACGGAACGCTGTTACCTTCCCACCGTAGTGGTCCCTATTTTTCTACTTGCATTTTTATGTGCTTTCGAACTGCTAGGTTGGCAGAAGCTGGGATGAGTAACAGGCGCTCACTCTGTTATGCGGCACTCGGGATTTGACCTGCCAAACTGCCGATCTTCTGATCGACAAGCTCAGCGTCCTAACCCACTGAGCCACCACGTCCCTTTCATAATGGTCATAAGTCTGAAAAATGGTCATAAGTGACTTTTTCCCCCAGTACCATTGGAACTTTGAACGGACACTAAACAAATGGTTGTAAGTAAAAGACTATCTGTAATCTGCTTGCAGTGTTCCCAAATGTTTCTGTCGTAACTCCTAAGGAAAAAAAATCCTTCATTCTGATTCAACACTCAAGCCATTCTCACATTGCTACCGTCTCAAAAGGCTTTAATTTAATTTGGACTTAGGCCTCTTCCTCCATGTAAATCCAGGATTGTCTTGCCTGTGTTTTATTATGAACCCAGGGCCAGGCCAAAGTTCACTCCTCTCTTAGGTGACCTGCAAAATCAACTTGGAAAACATCTGGAAATCTGTAGGTACTGGCAGAAAACCACTTCTGTTTTGTTCGCCCTGCAACCCTTTGAAGTGTGACAGTGTTTAATTTCTAAAGTAAGAAACCCCCCCAGGCTTCTCTGCCATGAAAGTTAACCTTAATCCCAGATGGAGCAAGCCTGGTTGTAATTAGCAAATATGAAAGACATTTGGCAAGTCTTCTCCTAATCCAGGGAGGACACCTACAATTCCCTAATAATGGGGCCATTTCTTGTCTTCCACAACAGAACCTGGCCCTGAAATTAGATTCTAAGCCAAAAAAAAAGGGTGGGGAAAGGGAGTGCCTGTTGAAATTTAAAGCAGAGAAATACATGGAAATAATGTTAACCCACAATTAACACACCATGGCATGCAATGACAATTGTCCCAATTGCTCCACCTTCTGCTCCCTACATTTCTTTCCTTTGTTTAGACAAGTTTGAAATTTCTACAAAGAGTCAGATCTTGGAAGGCAATAAGTATGTTTAGTGATTAGGAAAATGTCTACAAGTAGTCCTCAATATACAACTGTTTGTTTACTGACCATTCCAAGTTATTACGGCATTCAAAAAAGTGGCTTAGGAGTAATCCACAGACAGCCATTGCAGCATCCCCATGGTCACATGGTCAAAATTCAAATGCTTGGCAGTTATGTATTTACTACGATGGTTGCAGCATCTTGGGGGGGGGGGTCATGCAATCACAATCTGAGCCCTTCCCAGCCAGCTTCCAACTCCCTATGGCAGGGGTGTCAAACTGCTGGCCCACAGGCCGGATGCGTCACGACAAACCACGCCGACCCCATTGCCGGCAATGGGGAAGAAGCTCCAATACGTCGCACGACATCACGGGACGTCGCAGGTTTGACACCCCTGCCCTATGGGGAAGTCAATGGGGAAAGTGAGGTTCACTTAATGACTGCAGGATTCACTTAACAACTGCAATTTGCTTAACAACCATGAGAAAAAAAGTGTAAAAACGGGTGCGGCTGATTTAACCTTGCTTAACAATGGAAATTCTGCGGTCATAAGTCGAGGACCGTCTGTATTGTGCATTAAAATTTCTAAAGTAATAGTCAAGGAAATAATTTAACAGGAATGGGAAAATGAATGAAACCAAAATATTATGGAACAGAGAAAGAAATATTCTACATCTCAGCCAACCATTTCCCAGATGAAAAAAGCCTAGTCTTTCTATTAGAATCCAGTCCTGAGGTACACCAATTTGGAAAATTGATTTCTTGACATGGGGCTTTGTCCAAATATGGGAGTAAAACCTGCTGAATTTGATGGGAGCTGTTTTTAAGTAGGGATAGTCCTCGATTTACAACGGCAATTGTGGTCGTACATCAAGGGCTACCTGTAGAGAGTGATTTCCGGTTACAGAATCTAATGCTAGTTAGGAAGGCGGAATCAAGAAACAGGCCAACAGGCCAAATACATCTGCAGCAAATCAGAGAATCCACATGGGCAGCGCAGGCAGTGACATACAAAAGAACAAGCCTTCAGATCTTTAAGGTCGGAGCTTACTTGAAGCTGCATCTGCCCATTTTGAAGAGTTTAAAAACATTTACCATGCTAGCATTTGCAAGATATCCATCAACTTGAGGAAAAGTTGCCTGGCTCTTTATCAGTCCATCTTTCAAAAACATGACATGGGAAAGAATCAGTGACATCTCACCTGCATGCAAAACGTAGAGGATCCAGAAAAAAATGTCAAATAAGTTCAAAAGCAAAAAAAAAAAAGTCTCACTGAAGAGATTCGAAAACTCTGGTGCAGTTCAATAAAAAGCCAATGGCTGGAAATTACTGTCACCCCAGAGGTTCTTCATTGTTTTATGGAGAACAAAATTGTTATCACTAATCTGAGTCTTGAAAATAGTCACTTCCATATTCTGGGAGGTTCTGCCCCAAATTGATCAGGTTTTGTTTTGTCACAATATAATTTATTTGATTGTCGAAAACTATCCTAGGTTGCCCCAGGCATTCTTCGGAAATGGTGGGGGAAATGCTAAAATGTGTCAAACACCTGACAAATTTTGTCCTGGCCAAGTAAGACAGATGTCAACATCTCTAAGATGAATTATGGTGACAGTGGAAATGTATGTTCATCTATTTCCAAGTAACTTTTTTTTTAAAGAAATGGTAGCATATTTCACAATGTAACATAGCTAAGATCATGCCCTGTGTATCCTTTATAGGCCATTTAGCTGCCAAGCAAAGAGAACTTTTATAACTCTTTAATCCGGATTGGACAGGGAGATACAGGCAGTCCTCAACTTAGGACCACAACTGAGCCCAAAATTTCTGATGCTAAGCAAAGCAGTTGTTAAGGGAGTTGTGGCCCATTTTATAACCTTTTTTCATAAAACAGACGGGACAACCATCTGTCTGAAATGATACAGGGTTACCTGCTTGAGCAAGGGGTTGGACTAGAAGACCTCCAAGGTCCCTTCCAACTCTTGTTATTCTGTTATGCTGCAGTTGCTAAGTGAGTGATGTGGTCATTAAGCAAATTTGGCTTCCCCCGTTGATTCTGCTTGTCAGAAAATGACTAGTAAGGTTGCAAATGGCAGCCATATGACCCCAGAATGCTACAACCATCATAATTACGTTGCCCTCCGGGTGAGATTCAAGGTGCTGGTGATGACCTATAAAGCCCTAAATGGCTTGGGTCTGGACTATCTAAGGGAACACCTGCTGCTGGCATCATCTTCCCATCGTCCTGTGTGCCTGCACAGGGAGGGCCTTCTCAGGGTACCGCCGGTTAATGAATGCCGGCAGGTTATTCCCAGGGGAAGGGCATTCTCTGTGGGTGTGCCTGCCCTATGGAACCAACCACCCACAGAACTTAAGACTGCCCCCGACCTTCGCTCATTTCGCTGGGACCTGAAAACCTGGCTCTTTGATCTGTTTGGTCCAGACTGTGGGGTTGTTAATTTAACTGGGTTTTAGATTTACTCTTGGGGGTTTAATTTAATTGTTTTAATTGATTTTATTTTTTTGTATTTCATGGTTTTAACTGCCCTGTAAACCGCCCTGAGTCCTACGGGAATAGGGCGGTATACAAATTCAATAAAATAAATAAATATAAATAAATATTGGCAACAAGGGCCCAAATTTTGATCACGTCAGCGTGGGGATGCTGCAACAGTTGTTAAGTGTGAGAACCCGTCGTTAAGTCACATTTTCCAATGCCATTGGAACTTTGAACTGTCACAAAAGGGATGGTTCGCAAGTCAAAAACTACCTGTGCATTGTATTTATCAGCATCAAAAACACAGTGCTTCATGACTTCCCCATAGGCAACATCACTTCAATTAGATTGCAGCTAGAAACATGAAATCTTTTCCGTTTTGCCAAGCCCCCGGTGAACCCACAAGAGACCTCGTTCTTCTACCCAACAAGATTATTCCCTGAAGCTTGCATTATTAACTCTGCTGGTGCAACTGTTTGTTTAGAAGAGGCTTCAAGGGCTTCCAAGTGAGGAAGAGGATAAAAAGAACCAGGCAGATGGTTTAAGAACAATCAGCATGACAACTCATAATATAAAACAGAAAATCAAGCAAGGGGGTCTACGTTCAAATTCAAAAGCCGCTTCCCGTAGCCTATGCATTTCTGCAGAGTTCAGGTCAATTTGGGAAAAACGCTTAGCCGTGTGTAAACACAGAGCAATCCTTTCAAGGTAGTGTTCATTCAGTATTGTGGAGCCGTATTTGCATGGTCCTTTAGCAAAGAAAAGCTCTCCTGTTCTCGAAGTGTGTCGCAGGCGTTTCTGCTAAAAGTCCTGATGTGCTTTTTATACCTTTTTCCACCCCACTGTTTACCTCATCAAGAGCATCAAGATAGGCTTATTCTTAGCTCTGCTAACAAACTTTCCTAGTGATTAAATAGGTATATTTTCTCCTAGAGCAGAGGTAGAGAAGCATGATTCCTTTATGACTTGTGGACTTGCTGGCTCGGGAATTCTGGGAGTTGAAGTCGACAAGTCATAAAAGGGACATCGTTCCCCACCCCTGTCCTAGAGAGATGCCCACAAGATTCAAATGCACCAAGAGAGATACACGGCATGGTTAAAAAAAAAGAACAGGCAAAAAAGGTACTTATTCTCAGTTCAAAAGAGATGATTGCTTCAGTAATTTCCAAAGCTCTCACACTTCTATATATAATGAGGCATATCCAACCTAAATCTAGGAATTCAGGCCTTTTCCCAACCTCTGTTGAACCTTAATTCCCATTGTTTTCTAACATTTTTGTTACTTAGCAACATGGTGAGAAAAACAATGCATAACATGTTAGTACAGGATACAAGTAGGCTTTGACTAACTACCATAAGAGTCCAGAATTATGATATATTAATCACTTAGTGGGTTCATGTGTGACCATGCCCAATTTTATGACTTTTGCAGCAGTTGTTAAGTCAATCGGCATGGTCGTCAGGCAGATCCATTGTCCATAGTGGGCATTTTTTGTAGGAAAATGAAAGTAAATGCTAATTTCTGGCAAAAAAAGTGATAAATCCTGGCCAGGTGACACAGCAAACAACCATAAATGCGGTCACCTTTTGTGACCTGACAAGCAAAGTCAATGGGAGAAGGCAGATTCACTTAACAACCGTGTTACTAACAACTGCAGTGATTCACTTAACAATTGTAGCAAGAAAAGTTGTAAAAAATGGGGCATAAACTCACTTAACAACAATTGTCTTGCTTAGCAGCAGCAATTTTGGCTCAACTGTGGTCGTACGTCAAGGACTGCCTGTTTTTAATAATAATTGTTGTTTGTGAGTTAGCATTTTTTTAACTTTGTTGTGCATCACCCTGAGTCTCTTGTTCTGTGAGGTGGGTGGCTATATAAATTTGAAAAAGAAATAAAACACGGACAAAGTACACATGCAGTCCGCACACATATACCTCTTTTTAGCAAGGCATATCTAATTCTTTCTTCACCTTAGTTTTAAATGTTAATTCTTCTCAGCCATGCACTATTAACTTCTTCAATTTATTACTAGACCCAAGGAAGCAAATTAACTTGGATGAAAAAGCAATGGGAATATATGAAAAGAAACAAAAGCATTCAACAAGCAGATACCATTTTGATGAGTGGCAGGATGAAGAAAGGAGACGTGAGAGAAACCAAAGCCAAATGGGAAGATTAGAAAACATTAAAACTGTTCCATATTTCTTAAGTAAAATAATTCTTTAACATGCAGTGGACTTGCATTCTTACCAATTTGCCCTTCTTTCTTGTGGTAGCAAAATGATCCCTATTTGAAGCGACAGTCATGTTGACACAATGGATGAACAGCCATTAGCTGCTGTAACATGCCAAGTACCAATAGTCCTCAGCTTACAACAGTTCATTTAAGTGACCATTCAAAGTTACAATGGCACTGGGAAAATTGACTTATGACCATTTTTCACGGTTATGACCTTTGCAGCAAAGTCAAGGGGGAAGCCAGATTCACTTAACAACCGGGCAACTAACTTATCAACTGCAGTGATTCACTTAACAACTGAGGCAAGAAAGGTGGCAAAATGGGGCAAAACTCACTTTACAATTGTCCCACTTAACAACAGAAATTTGGGGCTCAATTGTGGTTGTAAGTCAAGGACTACCTGTATAGGAGGAATTATACAGGGAGTCCTCAACCTACAACCATTCATTTAGTGACCATTCAAAGTTGCAATGGCACTTAAAAAGTGACATGTCCAGTCCTCACCTTTACAACCATCACAGCATCCCCAGAGTAATGTGATCAAAATTTGGGCACTTGGCAACCCCCATGTATTTATGATGGTTGCAGCATCCTGGGGTAATGTGATCACCATTTATGACCTTCCCAGGAGACTTCCAACAAGCAGATTCAATGGGGAAGCCAAATTCACTTAAACAAACATGTGATTCACTTAATAACTGCAGTGATTTGCTTAAAAACCGTGGCAAAAAAAATCATAAAATCCTGCAGGCACAATTCACTTAAGAGCCGCCTCGTTCAGTAACAGAAATTCTAGCCCCAGTTGTGGTTGTAAGTCAAGAACTAGCTGTAATTCCAAATATGTGAAAAATTTCCTCACTGGAATTAGAAGAGGGAACCCTGAGTTCAAATCCCAGGCCAGTCACAGTACGAACTTGGAAAATTTATAGCTGCATTCCCCCACTATGTTTATCCAACATTAAATGGGCAGGTTTCTTCCAGGTTTATTGTGATCAACGGAATTAATAAATTCTGAAGCAGAAACTAGAATTCGAGATACATTTCCATACTTAAGAAGCGTATCAAGACAAGGTTTAAAGAGGAAATGTGATCCTACCCTAAAAAATAAAATGAAAAATGCCACTCTTGGAGATCACAAAAAATAAGCTAATCATGACATCTTACACTAAACGCTTGAGGCTTTCTTCCAGCTCAATTAATAATTGCATTAACAATTAACACCTTCAGTGCTGTTCAACTTCCACCTTTTCAGTGTTTCCAGCTTCACACCTTTTTGTCATTCAGTTAACTGGGCTGGTAGCAATTCCTGAAGATATAAAAACTGGGTACAATACAACCATCAAACATCACTCCACTGACTTGTATTCCAAGTGGTTACAACAACACACCATTGTCTTAACAGAATAGAGCTGGAAGGAACCTTGGAGGTCTTCTAGTCCAACCCCCTGCTCAACCAGGAGATCCTAAACCATTTCAGACAAGTGGCTGTCCAGTCTCTTCTTAAAAGCCTCCAGTGATGAAGCACCCACAACTTCTGAAGGCAAGTTTTCCTACTGATTAATTGTTCTCACTGTCAGGAAATTTCTCCTTAGCTCTAGATTGCTTTTCTCCTTGGTTAGTTTCCATCCATTGTTTCTTGTCCTGCCTTCAGGTGCTTTGGAAAATAAGTTGACCCTGCCTTTCTTTGTGGTAGCCCCTCAAATATTGGAACACTGCTTTCATGTCACCTCTAGTCCCTTCTTTTCACTAGGCCAGGGGTGGGCAACCTTGGCTCTTTTATGACTCGTGGACTTCAACTCCCAGAATTCCTGAGCCAGCATGGCTCAGCATGGAAACCTCTCCCTTTCTCCTCAGCGTGGCTGGCTCAGGAATTCTGGGAGTTGAAGTCCTCGAGTCATAAAAGAGCCAAGGTTGCCTACCCTTGCACTAGACTAAACAAACCCAATTCCTGCAACTGTTCTTCACATGTTTTAGCCTCCAGTCCCCTAATCATCTTTGTTGCTGTTCTCTGCACTCTTTCCAGAGTCTCTAAATCTTTTTTATAATATGGTGACCCAAACTGGATGCACTATATTCTAAGTGTGGTCTTACTAAGGCATTATATTATCTTCTTCAACTATCTTTTGAGAGACAGTCTGACAAAAGGGGAGCGTGGTCACATCAATTATTTTCACTTGAGCTGGACAGAGATGACCTCAACAAAGGTTTGAAGTGTTTCTTGGATGTCCCACTTTTTCCAACACTGACTCAGATCAAACTATCATGTGCAGTGGACCTGTCAAACTCCCTGGTTCTCAAATGTTTGTTTTTCCCCCCAAAGTAGCCTTGTGACTGGAAGGTTGTGGTGTCTCAACCTTCAACAGATCAAGAAAACACAGCTAAGCAATGGAAGTTACTCTTTTAAGTCCTGGATGATTCATTGCTAGCCACTTATTATACAGGAGAATAACATAGGACCTCTAGCCTCCCTCATAAGAGGTGTGACTAGATTTGTAGACTACTAAGAATAAAAACCAGAATTGCACAAGGGGTACACAAGCTGTCAACACCTGCATTATTCATCCACAACCAAATTAGCCTTTAACCTGGGAAAAGAGGAAGAAAACTCAGGAGATGGAAAAATTATTTCAAAGGCTGGACTTCTAACCATTTCAAAATATGTACAGTAACCAAAGAACTCTGACAAAGAGTTGTACCGCTCATCACAAGAATCATCATAGCTTGGGAGGAACAGTAGGTTACAGGCAGGTATAGAAAACCTGGATGGAAAACAGAATGCTTCCTTTCTCAACAAGTTTTAACTAAACAACATCCAGTAAAGGTAAATGTAAAGAAGCTAATAAAAGGAAACACTTCTTTCTTAACCCTTAATTAAACTGTGGATCAGGGATTCTTCATGGACACCTTTTTTAAAAAAAAGTATTTAAATACGTAAAATACATCAACCGTAGAATTGCATTAGAAAGAAAATGAGTTGCTCAAGTACAGTTATCAACACATTTTAAAAAAACATGTTTTGGTAATACCATAATACACCTGCTGCTTTGGTCATCTATTAACTCAACAAGACAAACTAAATTTCTGCCCAAGTTAGTGAAAATAAGCTTGTATTTTTTTTCCTATGGAAATCACCGACTCCCTGTAATTTATAAAAGGCTAAGAGCTTCTCTTGTGGAAAAACAGTGACTGTTCAAAATTAAACAGCACTGGAAAAAGTGACTTATGACTGGTCCTCTTAGTTACAACCATGACACTATCCCCAAGATCAAGTGATCAAAATTTGGGTGCTTGGCAGTTGGCATGTTTTTATGATGGTGGCAGCACCCCAGGGTCGTGTGATCTCCATTTGCAACCTCCCCAGCCTAAAGTCAATGGGGGAAACTGAATTCCCTTCACAACCTCGTGATCCATTCAAGAACTGCAGCGATTTAGCTTGACAACCTTGCCAAAAAAAAAAAAGGTTGTAAAGTTAGGCACAACTCACTTAGCAGCCACAGAACTGATTAGCAACAGAAATTCTGGTCCCAATTGTGGTTTTTAAGTTGAGGACCACCTGTAGAATGCCCCATATATACTTGAGCATTTTCACACAGCCCAAACTGCAATTCAGGTAGGAACCAGGTTTTCAGCCCACGTTGGTTGTCATACCACGTGCCTCTCACAATGCCAGAGGTGATCAAACAAATACAGACAGAACAAGTAAACAATGTGCCCCTCCAGCCTTATTCTCTCCCAATGCACAGTATAGCCAAAAGACCAGAAGTCCTAACTGTAAAACTGTACTAAAGCAAACACAGTTAAGATTTATGATAAAGTCAGCTGTTGGAATCCAGCCCAGTGTTAGGAATTAAAAAAAGGTCAAACAGTTATTTGATTTGTGTCAGTAAGGCCCAGACTTTAAAGCAGGTTATGCTCTGATGTAATTCACAGCAAACTAGACTGTTGGTTTTTATCTTAATTAACTCAAAGTGTACACTTTCTCTCTCTCTCTACACACACACACATACACATACACACACGTATTTCGATAGTCCTCCACTTACGACCGCAAGGTCTCCTGGTACCTTTGCTGTGTGTCATGAAGTCATAGGTCAAGGCACCCACATGACCAACTCATTTGTGTGCAGTTGTTAAATGAATGTGGAGGTCATAAAGTTAATGCCGCAGTCATTAGGGTGAATGCCATGCTTGTTAAGAAAACCCATTATGGATGATAGACATTTTTTAAAGAAACTAGAAACAAATACCAGTTTTGGACAAAAAAATTGCCATCAATCAGTCACATGACTATGGGGCACTGAAAATGGCCATAAATACAGGTTGGTTGCCAAGCTCCCAAACTGCCGGGGTTGTAACAATAAATCTTTATCATCTTTAACATTAAATACTACTACAACTGAACACTGTTTCCAACAATAGTTACGGTATATACCTAAGTGAATTGAGGAACTTGATGCCACATTACTATCAAAATAGGAATACAAAGGGAAAGCATAGTTATTGTCCATATTTTCTTTATTTATATCCTGCCTTTATTATTTTTACCTATAAGTCAAGGTGGCGAACATATTGAACACACCTTCTTCCTATTTTCCCCACAACAACCCTGTGAGGTGGAGTTGGGTCGAGACTGCGTGATTGGCCCAAGTTTAGCCAGCTGGATTTCATGGTTAAGGTGGGACTAGAACCCACTGTCTCTTGGTGATTGGCCCAAAGCCACCCAACCAGCTTCCATGCCTAAGGAAGGACTACAACTGACAGTCTCCTGGGGACTGGCTCAAAGAGACCCCTCACCCAGCTAGCTTTCATGGTTAAGGTGGGATTTAAACTCACAGACACTTGACCAAAAACTATCTTGCCACAGTTCTCCAATAACAACTATCTTAACTTATTGAGAGATAATAATGCTTTACTATTAACAGTTGCCTGAGATGGGATTCCAGGCACAAGATGAACCCTCCACCAAGGTAAGGGTCCTCAGGATGTAAGTTAGGTAAAAGAAATATTTAAAAAGTGGAGTATGGGAAAGATAGTAAACACCTATACAGCTTCCTGAAGGAGAAATAGTATTCACAACTAAGTTAAAGTCAGTCATTCCATTAAGGTAGAAATATCAACGAAGCTGTTACGGAGGTAGCTTTATTTATCTCAAGAAATAAAGGGTGTCCATTGTGCACCTCCATTCCTTGAAGAGGAAAACTTGCAGTTCAAGTTTTCTCTTCCATGTCTTTCCTAGAAAATGGTACTTTGATGCAATCCATTATTCTCCTGCAAGGACTGTTTGGCAATGCAATATTAGTTTTAATTATTCCAAACCACTCTGTCCAGATTGGCAGGATTTTCACAGGTTTTGAATCCTATTTCTATTGTCTGAAGAATTAGATAGTCTGTTTGGTCTAGTCTAGTGATTAGGGCACCAGGCTAGAAAGCAGGAGGGAGGGAGGGAGGGAGGGAGGGAGGGAGGGAGAGAGAGAGAGAGAGAGAGAGAGAGAGAGAGAGAGAGAGAGAGAGAGAGAGAGAGAGAGAGAGAGAGACATCTTGAACAACCCACAGCCAGAGTTAGTGACTAAATAAAAGTTCACAAATTCATTACGTTTAAATGGATTGATTAGATTCATTTTAAATGAGAGTAAATAATTAAAACAAGCATGGGTGTGTTTCTGTGTGCTACAATTTGCATAAGCAATTTAAGAGGGAGACTTTCCCTTACACTGTATATGGCAGAAACCTAAATGCATCCTGTTGTCTACTCCAGGGGTCCCCAGCCCCAGGTCCATAGACTACGACAGGTCCGTGGGATGCAGAAACTGGGCCTCACAAGCGAAGCCTCATCCGCGGGATGCAGGCAGAACACAAAACCATGCCCCCTCCATGGAAAACCTCTCTCCATGGAACCGGTCCCCGATGCCCAAAAGATTGGGGGCTGCTGGTCTACTCTAAAGCATATGAATAATAATTTTAAGAAGTTAACCCCATGCTCTGTTCTAAACTGCCCAAGAGTCCAATCGAACAAATATAAATTGGTTAAACAAATAAATGTTGCTAGAGTATTCATATGTAGATTTTAGTTAATTTATTGGCTAAATGCTTCATCATTAATCACTGATATGCTGATTGTAGTTAATTCATTGACTACATTCATCTCGCACCAGGATACATACAGCCAATTTAAAACTCTTGGGTTAAAGACCAGTTCTTCTTTTGTCTGCAAGTTCTGAATTTTCCACTATAGAGAATGACAGACTTTCTCACAGGTGGTCCTCAACTTAACAAGCATTTGTTTAGCAACCATTTGAAGTAAAAACAGCACACAAAATGTGACTTCTGACAGGTCCTCACACTTATCCCCAATGTTGTGTCATCAACGTCTGGGTGCTTGGCAACTAACATGTATTTACAACAGTTTAGCAACTGTTAAACAGCACTGTAAAAAGTGAAAGATCCTCTTACGCACCCATCGCACTGTCCCCAGGGTCAAGGGATCAAAATCCGAGTGCCTGACAATTGGCATGCTTTTTTGATGATTGCAGAATCCCGGGATCATGTGATCGCCATTTGCAACCTTCCCATCTGGCTTTCAGTAAGCAAAATCAATGGGCGAAGGCCGATTTGTTTAACATGACTCACTTGTCAACTGCAGGAATTCACTTAAGAACTGTGGCAAAAAAGGATTATAAAATCATGCACGACTCACTTAACAACCAACTTGCTTAGCAATGGATATTCCGGTTCCAATGGTGGTTGTAAGTCGAGGACTAGGGGACTGGAGGCTAAAATATATAAAGAACAGTTGCTGGAATTGGGTATGTCCAGTCTAGTGAAAAGAAGGACTAGTGGGGATAGGATAGCAGTGTTCCAGTGTGTGATGGGTTGCCTCAAAAAAGAGGGGGTCAACCTATTTTCCAAAGCACCTGAAGGCAGGACAAGAAACAATGGATGGAAACTAATCAAGGAGAGAAGCAACCTAAAATTAAGGAGAAATTTCCTAACAGTGAGAACAATTAATCACTGGAACGACTTGCTTCCAGAAGTTGTGAATGTTCCAACACTGGAAGTTTTTAAGAACAGATTGAACAACCATTTGTCTGAAAGGGTATAGTGTTTCCTGCCTGAGCAGGGGGTTGGACTAGAAGACCTCGAGGTCCCTTCCAACTCTGTCATTCTATTCTTCTGACTACCTGTATTACAGGACTGGTTCCTCCAGACCTATGGTTAGAAATACAGAAAAATCTTGCTCTTCAGAATTCACTAGCCCTCTGCATTTAAAAGTTTTCACCCACACCGCTATAAAACACAAGAAGATAAGCAAGCTGGTTTATTGAAGTTGCCATTACATGATGCTCCTGAGAGAGGATATATCTAGCAGCAAGATATTAAATCGGACTTTGTTACTGCATGCATCAACTCAGAGTGGCATTATGTTTACAGGGAAGTCATACATCTTTCTCCCCCTTCTTGAATATGTTAAAGGCTATGTATTGAGCTTATTTCATTAAAATCCTATTGTGGAATTAAAAGCTGTTGTGCTGTCACAAGAAGTGTATCTCTGCTAGTTTAAAGGCCCTATGTTTTAATTGAATTACTGGCACCTGTGTGTATATGTAATGTGCAATAAATCAAATATAATTTGCTACAGGAGGTGGCTATTAATCTCCTCTGGGTTATTTATTACCTGGGCATCATTAGTAGTAGAAGACCTTCCAGATAGGAGAGCAAAGCCATATGAAGCAACTTTGGCAACCGCAGAAGTATACCACTTTAAAAAGTACACATCAAAAGTGGAGTTTTGAGCCTTGAGGTGCTGCTAAAGCTTGCTCAATGAGCTGTCTTCAAAGAAGACCTCTGGGCAGCACTTCTGAGTTACAGTAACCAGTTAAATACAGTCAGATAGGCTAAAACAATTGTCCATCCCCCCCTCCCCAAATTATTATAAGCAGAGCATGATGGCTCAGCGATTAAAAAGCAGTTCAAAAGCATGCAAATGCGAGTAGATTAATAGGTACCACTTCTGTGGAAAGGTAACAGCGTTCTGTGTGCCTTTGGTGTATATGTGATCACAGAAAATGTCTTCAGACAACACCGGCTTCCTTGGCCAATAAATAGACACTGGGTACTGCACACTGGAGTAAGGCATGACTGGACAGAGAAACCTTTACTTTTACCTAAATTATTATAGTTAGATCTGGACTTACAACCACAATTGAGCCCCAAATTCCTATGGCTTATCAAGACAGTTGTTAAATGAGTTTCTCCCCCCCCCATTTTATGACCTATTTGCCACAGGTGTTAAGTGAATCACTGCAGTAAGTGAATCATGCAGTCATTAAACAAATCTAGCTTCCCCCACTGACTTGGGTTGTCAGAATCCAGCTGGGAAGGTTACAAATGATGGCCTCATGACTCTATCATAACATACAATACCTGCCAGTTGCCAAGCGCCCAAATATTAATCATATGACCAAGGAGATGCTGCAACAGGTGTGTGTGTGTGTGTGTGTGTGTGTGTGTGTGTGTGTGTGTGTGTGAAAAATGACCATGTCAGTTTTTTTAGTGCTGTTGGAACTTGTGAACAGTCACTAAATGAATGGCTGTAAGTCGAGGACTAGCTGTACTACCATCAAAATTCAATTCTCCATCTTTGCCAGGAGAGACCCTGTGAAGTTCTAAGATGGTTCTCATAAACAAGATCTGCTGCCTTTTGGCTTAGCGTGCCGTGTGAATCTACCTTTGTGGTTTATAAATCTCTGTTTAGGGCTGAATGTGTTGTGTGACTGCGATTTGTTCAGTAAATCAGAGCTAAGCAAACCGGGGCTTAGAAAAGTGTGTGAGCCCAGATATGGTCTTTCAACAATTTGCTAATTTGTGCAGTCTCCATTCCCTTCCTGATCCTCTAGAAGCATTCTTTGTTTGAAAGCTATCTTTTTAGAACAGATGAAAAACTGATCACCAATCTACTGCCAAACAGAAAGCTCCAGTTTCAATTTCTTTCTATCATGTCACCCAATAATCACCAGATAACACAAAAAGCTCTTCAGTCTGAAAACGGTTTTCATTTCCAAAATCTTGGTTGGGAAAGGCAACAAGGAAGCCTACAGAAAGACGGGGGCAGCTTGACTTGATCTTATTCAAACCAGGCTTTCAAAAGAGAAATGATACCTCAATACATCATTAATAAAATACTGAAAACCAGTCAAGGTATAAAAAAAAAGTTAGGAACCAAACATTTATCTCCTTGTTCAAGCAGCTTTATTTACTATGTTCATATTTACATTGCATAATAAGGGACTTTTGAGGTCTTCCGATCCAACCCTTTGCTCAAGCAGGAGATCCTATACCATTTCAGATAAATGATTGTCCAGTCTCTTCTTAAAAGCCTCCAGTGATGGAGCACCCACAACTTCTAAAAGCAAGTTGTTCCATTGGTTGTTTGCTCTCACCGTTGGGAAATGAGTCCTTAGTTATAGGTTGCTTCTCTCCTTGGTTAGCTTTCAACCATTGTTTCTTGTCTTGCCTTCTGGTGCTTTGGAAAATAGTTTGACCCCCTCATCTTTGTAGAAGTCCCTCAAATACTGGAACATTGCTATCATGTCTCCCCTAGTCCTTCTTTTCACTAGACTAGACCTTCCCAATTCCCATAAGTGTTCTCCATATGTTTTAGCCTCCAGCCCCCTAATTACTCTTGTTGCTCTATATAACAATAAAGACCTTAGTATTAAGTATTAAGATAGAAAGTTTTATTATATTAAAAAATATAATTCATTCTGCTATTACCCTCAGCTATACTCAGGTCTAAACGTGCAATTTAAGCAACCTTGTGTTCATTAACATTTCAGAAACCATAGTAAATATTGATATAAACTATTTTTCCTTACCTTTAAAGTTTAAGTTATCTAAATCAGGTTAATAATCTCTAGTTAACTCTGCCAAAGTGCCCAAATAATATAGTGCATTATTTGCATCTCATAATAAAACAATGTACAGACTAAAAGGCGCAAAAATACATTAATATGCAACTTTTAAAAGGTATGCTTGACATAATTGGAGTCATTTACACTGAAACGATACCTTTCTGTCCAAGATAGTATACAAAAACCAATTATTACACTCAGCATCCAATATAACCTTTGATCAGTACTGATCAAGTACTTCTCAAGCCTAGGTTGTCCCAGACCATCACCTGTATTTTTGTTCTTGATTTCATTTTAGGTACAAATCAGACTTTTTCAGTTTTTTGCAGGCCACCAAATCACTTTGATAAAATAAATACAAGTACTCCTTGATTTACAACCACCATTTCTATTGCTAAGCAAGGCAGTTGCTAAATGAGTTGCACCCCATTTTGTGATTTTTTGCCATGGTTAAGCAAATCAGATGCCGTTGCTAATTGAAATTGGCTTTCCCCCCACCCCCGACTGGTTGTCAGAAGCAGGTCTGACAATGCCGATCCCATGGCCCCAGGACACTGCAATGGTCATAAATATATGCCAATTGCCGAGCACCCAAATTTTGATCATGTGACTATGGGGATGCTACAGCGACCATAAAGTTCACAGACGTGTTATCAGGCACTTTTTTCCAGTGCCACTGTAACTTGAAACAGTTACTGAACGAATGGTTGTAAGTCAAGGACTACTGGTAAATGTACATATACATCCTGGAAGTCCTGATCAAGGGATGCATTCAAGTAAAATCATTTTATACAGAATCCTATCCAATTCTGGTGCAGCCCTTGCACACACACACACACACACACACGTGTGTGTGTGTGTGTGTGTAAATTGTTTTGGCTTGCTAACAAAGAATAAAGGGAGACCAATATGATCATTTCAAGCTTATTTGTTCTCATCAGTCAGCCATACCCTTCTGACTTCTACCCTTACACAAATATAAGCTGCCACTGCTGTGGCAACTGCCTGTAGATGGCCTTGGGCTAGGCTGAAACAGGGAATAAGATTTGTCTCGTGTCTGGGACTACACACACACACACACACACTAAAAAAAATGTACTTCATCAATAGCATTTGTCCTGATTCAATTTTAAACATGCCGGTTGTGCTGTAGGATAAAAGGTCTGTCTAGCAAACCCTCATCGTCCTTTGGTGTACAGCATGAATAGATGCTCTTCAAAAAATGATATTCAGAAGCCTAAATGCTTTGTTTCTGAGTATCAAAGAGCCATTGAGTCAGATAGACAGAACAAATTCATGAAGGAGGTATCAATCGTCATGCAGAAAGACCCATGTTAGCAGACTGGCACCGCACCTGCTTTACTCAAACTCTCTGAACATCCACAGGTAAGGCAATAGTGTCCGAATAAAATATACAGTCCTGGAAATGTCATACAATCAAGCCTATTTATTTATTTTTTGGTAAGTCCACCAATGCGTTCATAATAAGTCCTCAATTTCATGTGCTTCACGAACAAAAAGCAGACGGGGAAGTTCATTTAGGAGTGTCAAGACCTATGAGTGCAATTTCCAAGAAATACAAGCCTTGAAGAACACGCACACTGAGCAAAAGTGAGCTGTTATACAAGCTTGTTTGGGCGCCAGCATTGTGTTTTTTTTCTTCCCTTTCCACATGGACTAAGCTGCCTGTAAATAATGCCCTGCACCTGGACTAGCGGGAGGGTCAACACGGGAAATGCACCAGGTGCTTTTAAGGATCAGGTGTGCAAAATAAACACAGAGTATCAATAGCAGAAGGATCCCTTGTGTTTCCAGCTCAGGGTTACACCGAGTCATAAACCTTTAAGGGCAAAGGTGTCCTTAAGCCCTGCCTTAAAGCACAGACATCGTCATCACTGGACGTTAGACGGCCTGTCTATTTTCCTTTTTTACAAGTCAATACAAAAGCACGTCAGTGAGCTCAAAAGTTAAAAACAGACGAAAGCAAAGATCCAGAGGAGCAGGTTAAGTGGATTGTTGCACCACTTTACCACCTTCCTTGGCACAATTGTTAAGTGAATCACTGCGGTTGTTAAGTTAGTGACCCGGTTGTTAAATGAATCTGGCTTCCCCATTGACTTTGCTTGTCAGAAGGTCACAAAAGGGGATCACACGACACTGTAGCCGTCATAAATGTGAGTCAGTTGCCAAGCGTCTGAATTTGGATCACGTGACCATGAGGATGCTGCAATGGTTGTAAGTGTGGAAAATGGTGATAAGTCACTTCTTTTCAATGCCGTTGTAACTTTGAACTGTGGTAAACCTGTACTTAATTTATACAAGCTCATAACAACATTTATATTAAAGGGGACCCCTGCTTTCTCTTTATTTCCACCAATCCCAAGTTATGGTTTAGAGACAGCTATTCCGTAACTTTAGATGAGAGAGTCTTTATGAATTTCAATAAGCCACCCATCACAAATTTCCCTAATTGAAACACTGCGCTTTTTAAAAAATATTCAAATAGCGTCCATTTCCTCCCATAGAGGAGCCTGTAAACCTCAATTTCCGCCTGGCAGCATTCATGTAACTTGCTGATGAACTGTATATGCAAATCCTGTTTACTTGCATTATGCAACTCAAAATGCAAAGCCAGTCATGTGTCTTCCAAACAAAACAACAACAACAAAGATTTTCTACTGGCTTTTCCGGGGCAAATCAAATTGTCGTTTGATTCCCTGGCTTCAGAAGCTCTTGCAAATGGTCCACACCTCTGCCTCCTGGGCAGCTTTTACTTGCAAATAACCTGGAAGCGGAAGGAAGATCACTTCCCAAATTTTGCAGGACTCAAAAGCTGAGTTGCCAACTCTTCGGACCACAAGTTGGAGGAGAGGAAAAATACGCAAGAGGATTTTCCTTGCTCTGCAATGCTTGCCAGAGCACCTCAACAAGTTCCAAAAACAGGCCTGGAAATCCAAGGGATGCTTCCAACCACAGCAATCCCCTTTCCCTTCCAACACAGCCGTGTGTGTGTGTGTGTGTGTGTGTGTGTGCGCGTGCGTGCGTGCGTGTGCAGGAAGCATCTGAAAGGAGGGGAGGGAATAATACTGGAATAACAGAAGACACACTTCGGTCTCAATAAAGAACTTCCTATGAAACTAATATATAGGCAGTCCTCGACCTATGACCACATTTGAGCCCAACCTTTCTATTGCTAAATGAGACATTTCTTAAGTGAATGTTGTGCCGTTTTACGACCTTTCCTGCCACCGTTGTTAAGTGAATCACTGCAACTGTTAAGTCAGTAACACCTTTGTTGAGTGAACCTGGCTTCCCCATTGACTTTGCTTGTCAGAAAGGGGGATCACATGACCCCAGCACACTGCAACCGTCATAAATATAAATCAGTTGCCAAACAACGGAATTTTGATCACATAGCCACAGGGATGCTGCAACGGTCGTAAGTGTGAAAAACAGTCACAAGTCAGTGTCTCGGTAATTTCAAACAGTCACTAAACGAACGGTTGTAAGAAGGACTGCCTGTACAGCAGTCCAGCCAAAAACATTAACCAAAGTCCATATGGACCAAAAGCAAGTTTTCAGTTGGAGTCTCCACAGATCTTCAGGTAGTCCTCGACTTACAACAAGTTTGTTTAGTGACCTTTCAAAGTTACAAAAGTACTGAAAAATGTGACTTATGACCACTTTCACTCTTTTGACCGCTGCAGTGTTCCCATGGTCACATGATCAAAATTCAGTTGTTTGGCAACTGCTTTATACTTATGACGGTTGCAGTGTCCCGGGATCATGTGATCCCCTTTTGTGACCTTCTGAGAAGCAAAGTCAATGGGGAAGCCAGATTCACTTAAACAATCGTGTTTCTAACTCAACAGCTGCAGTGTTTCGCTGAACAGCTGCAGCGAGAAAGATTGTTAAATGGGGCAAAACTCGCTTAACAGCATCTCACTTAGCAGCAGAAATTTTGGTCTCCACTGTGGTCGTAAGTTGAGGACTGCCTCTGTATGCCTAAATGCACAGAAACAAGCACAAGGATTGTGTGCACGGCTGAAACAGGCTCGCAAGTATAAAACTAAGAAATAAATCTAATCAGCACGGTCAGGCGTGTTGTGGGCCTGATCAGAAAATGCTGGCTGGAGATCAGATAATTCTGTCCCTGGCCCCATTAGTTCACGGAGGAGCTTCAGTGCTAAACTTGAAAGTGATGATGTAACCTAAGCTGGCCCACAGTCATCCGCTCTTTCTCTTCCTCCGGGCTTCTCTGGTTCCGCTTCTTTCAAAGAGGCAGCGTGTTTCAAGATCATCGCCACTGCGGATTCTGTATGGAAAGTAGTTTCTCTCCAAACAGGGCGATACAGGCAGTCCTCAATTTAACCATTTGTTTAGTGACCATTCAAAGTTACAACGGCACTTATAACCGTTTTTTTCACAACCGTTGCAGCATGTCCATGGTCAACATTCGGAGGCTTGGTTCAGATGATGATGATGATGATGATGATGATGATGATGATGATGAAATACCGTGACCTGGCCATCGAACCTGCGATTATGGATGAAACGTGTAACAGTGATACCTATTGTCATCGGGGCACTGGGAACTATGTCCAGAAACTTTGCAAAATACATCAAGAAATTGCAGCTTCCTGCAACAACTCCAGCAAAGCTACAAAAAACTGTGTTACTCGGAACATCTTACATTTTAAGGAGATACCTGGTTGATACCTAGGATGCTGGCAGCAACCTGTGTCAACCATTAGTGCCAGTCAGTTTGAGTGTTCAGTTGACTGAGTTTCATGTTTTATGAATAAAAGTTTTATATAATAACAATAATAAAGTTGGAAGGGACCTTGGAGGTCACCTAGTCCAACCCCCTGCTCAGGCAGGAAACCCTATACCAGACATGTCAAACTCGTGATGTGACGTGACATCGCACAACGTATCAGGACGGTTTTGCCATTGCCGGCAATGGGATGGGCACGGCTTCCACATGACGCATCCGGCCCGCGGTCTGGCAGTTTGACACCCCTGCCCTATAACATTTCAGAGAAATGGCTGTCCAGTCTCTTCTTAAAAAGACAGTTGCAATGTCTCAGAGTCATGTGATCCCCTTTTGCCACTTCTGACAAGCAAAGTCAGATTCATTTAACAACTGTGTTCCTAAAGTAACAACTGCAGTCATTCACTTCACAACCGTCACGAGGAAGGTCATAAAATGGGGTAAGATTCACCCAACAACGGTCTCATTTAGCAACAGAAATTTTGGGGTCAATTGTGGTCATAATTTGAGGACTACCTGTATATCTGGTATATTTTATGCAAACAGCATAGTTTGGACACAGACAGACACTCCTTTCTCCATCTATCTTCCCAGGACACCTCTTTAACCAGATGCCCATACAATTTCGGCATTTAAAGATTTGCCAAACTTTCCTTACACCTACAAAGCAACAAAGAGGATCAGGGGACTGGAGGCTAAAACGTATAAGGAACGGCTGCTGGAATTGGGTATGGCTAGTTTAATGAAATGAAAAGAAGGGTGAGGGGGGACATGATAGCAGTGTTCCAATATCTCAGGGGCTGCCACAAAGAAAAGGGAGTCAAGCTATTCTCCAAAGCACCTGAAGGCAGGAGAAGAAGCAACGGATGGAAACAAGATGTAACAAGATGGTGGGTTTGTTGTCCCTGTGAGTTTGGGGGGGGGGGGGCACGAAGGGAGGCTCAGCCAATCTCCCTGTATACATGTTGTACTTTGATAATAAAGGTTCATTCATTCGAAACTAATCAAGGAGAGAAGCAACCCAGAACTAAGGAGAAACTTCCTGACAGTTAGAACAATTAATCAGTGGAACAACCTGCATCTAGAAGCTGTGAATGCCCCAACACTGGAGGTTTTTAAGAAGAGACTGGACAACCATTTGTCTGAAATGGTATTGAGTTTCCTGCCTGAGCAGGGGGTTGGACCAGATGACCTCCAAGGTCCCTTCCAACTTTGTTGTTGTTGTTGTTATGTTACTTGTTCGTGAGATGAACAGCTATATACATTTGACAAATAAATAAAGACAGGTAGTCCTGGACTTATGACCACAACTGAGCCCAAGATTCCTGTTGCTAAGCCAGTTGGTTGTTAAGTGAGTCAAGTCCGATTTTACAACCTTTTTGTTGCAGCTGTAAAATGAATTGCTGCAGTTGTTAAGTGAATCATGCATGGTTAAGCAAACCCAGCTTCCCTCATTGATCATATTTTTCAAAAAAACAAAACAAAAAACAACTGAGGTCACAAATGGTGATCATGTGACCCCAGGACACTGCAACCATCGCAAATATATACCAGTTGCTAAGCATCCAGTTGCTAAGCAGAGACATCACCCTGTCAACAAAAGTGCGTATAGTCAAGGCTATGGTCTTCCCAGTTGCAATGTATGGCAGTGAAAGCTGGACCATAAGAAAGGCTGAGCGCCAAAGAATTGAAGCCTTTGAACTATGGTGCTGGAGAAGACTCCTGCAAGTCCGTTGGACTGCAAGGCGATCAAACCGGTCAGTCCTAGAGGAGATCAACCCTGACTGCTCTTTAGAAGGCCAGATCCTGAAGCTAAAACTCAAATACTTTGGCCACCTAATGAGAAGGAAGGACTCACTTGAGAAGAGCCTAATGCTGGGAAAGATCGAGGGCAATAGAAGAAGGGGACGACAGAGAATGAGGTGGCTGGATGGAGTCACTGAAGCAGTAGGTGTGAGCTTAAATGGACTCCAGAAGATGGTAGAGGACAGGGAGGCCTGGAGGAACATTGTCCATAGGGTCACGATGGGTCGGACACGACTTCGCATCTAACAACAACAAGCATCCAAATTTTCATCATGTGGCCATGAGGATGCAGCAATGGACGTAAGTGCGAGGACTGATCATCGGTTACTTTGTAACTTTGGTCACTAAACAAAGGCCCGTAAGTCAAGGACTACCTGTATATTACATTTATCCGCAAAACACAGTGCTTCATTATTTCCCCGTAGCCAACAGCACGTCAATTAGAGGCAGCTCACAAAAGTGCCCTGTTGATCAGACAGGACGTGTTGATCAGAAAAGATGTTACCAAATTCCTGATCTCTTGCCATCATAGACAAAGAAGTTCCTTCTCCTCCTCCTCCTCCTCCTGCTGCAAGGTCAGCAACAAGTTTTTGTTTAAATTTTTGGTTGGGAGCTGCCCAGAGCTTGTTATAAGATGTGGCAACTCCAGAAATGTAATAAATCCCCCCCCCCGACAAAGGCAAAGATTATTAGCGAGCCCTAATAAGAAACACAAAAGAGCGATCTCTCCAGGCTAAAAATCCTGCCTGGCTAAACTAAAGCTGGTAAAAACCGGAGGGAGACGGACGGCATGGAATTGGATGCCACCTCCCTCGTTCCGCCCAGCCATCTTAACTTACTTTCTGATGGGAAAGCAAAGCTGAATAATAGCTCCTTGTTGACAGAGGCCAAGAAATCCTTGCTTGCTTACCTCAGAGAAAGGAGAGCTTTAAAAAGCAGAGAATATCCCCTCGCTCTTGTGTAAATATTCCAGAGACCAACCCTTTTACAAATTCCCTCCGAATTCTTAGCCAAACCCGTGGAAAAAACAAGCATCCTTTTTCTCAGGATGAGGTGGGCAGCAAAGACTTGATTATCAGCAGTTAGTCAATCAATGGTCGGTCAGAGCCGTACAGATTTAGGCCGGGAAGCCCCCACCCTGAAAGAGGGCAATGGAAAAAAAGGGTCCCCCACGCAATCCAGAAAGGGAGATACATGGCCAAATCATGCCACGTGGCAAACGGGCGTTCAGAAGAGTTTTTAAAATATCCCCTACACACTGATACAGGTAGTCCTCGACTTACAATCATCTGTTTAATGACTGTTCAAAGTTACACCACTGAAAAAAGTGACTTATGACCAATTCTCACACTTATGCACAGGTACAGTATAGGGCACAGATCTGCAACCTGCGGCTCCGGAGCTGCATGCGGCTCCCAGTCCTCTGCCATGTGCAGTCCAAAAAAAAAAAAAAAGTGGGACTAAAAAAGTTCAACCAATCAATTCAAATATGCAGGGTAGGTGCATATCTCGCCTTGGCTCCACTCTTCAGTCAAACCCTGTTCTGCGCATGTGCGCATGTACGTGCATGCGCACACATTTTTTGCGGCTCCCAGTTTTTCCTTTTGTGAGGGAACCGGTTCCGAGTGGCTCTTTCACTGTTTCAGGTTCCTGACCCCTGGTATAGGGGGTACCTTGCTCAACAGTAGTAACTGTGAGAGGGATCTTGGAATCCGAGTGGACAATCACTTAGATATGAGCCAGCCGTGTGCTGCAGCTGCCAAAAAAGCCAACCCAGTGCTAGGCTGCATGAACAGGAGGATAGAATCAAGATCACGTGAAGTGCTAATACCACTTTACAATGCCTTGGTGAGGCCACACTTGCAATACTGCATCCACTTTTGGTCACTAAGATGTAAAAAAGATGTCGAGACTCTAGAAAGAGTACAGAGAAGAGCAACAAAGATGATCAAGGGACTGGAGGCTAAAACATATAAGAAACGGTTGCTGAAATTGGGTATGTCTAGTTTAATGAAGAGAAGGACAAGGGGTGACATGATGGCAGTCTTCCAGTATCTCAGGGGCTGCCACAGTTGTTATGCAAATTACTGCAGAAATTAAGTAAATCATGAGGTCATGAAGTGAATCTGGCTTCTCTCATCGCTTGGTTGGAAGCTGGTGGGGAAATCCCTGCCGGTTGGCCAAGTGTCTGAATTTTGATCATGTGTGAAAACAGATCATAAGTCACATTTTTTTTTCAGTTCCGCTATAACTTTAAACGGTCAGTGAACAAATGGTTGTAAGTAAGGGCTACCTGTACAGCACAATACAAGCAAAACTTTTAAAAGCTTCTTAAAAGAGTGGCTGCACTTCAGGGCTATTTGTAGGCTATGACCAGCATTCAGTGCCCTTCAATAAATCAAGAATAGTCAAAACCTTCATCAAACTGCATTTGACTCAGATCACCCTTTCATTTAAAACAACAATCCAGAACCCAGCATAGGTGCCAGGTTATGCATCCACAGCAGCCTTTATTTCAATTCAATTCAACCACAGTACAGGAAGTCCTCAACATACGACCACAATTCAGCCCAAAATCTCTGTTGCTAAGCAAGACATTTGTTAAGTGACATTTGCCCTATTTTAAACCTTTCTTGGCAGTTAAGTGAATCACTACAGTTAAGTGAATCACTACAGTTCTTAAGTAACATAGTTGTTAAGTGAATCTGCCTTCCTCATTGACAATGGAATGGAATGGAATGGAATGGAGTGGAGTGGAGTGGAGTGGAGTGGAGTGGAGTGGAGTGGAGTGGAGTGGAGTAGAGTAGAGTAGAGTAGAGTAGAGTAGAGTAGAGTAGAGTAGAATAGAAGCTGGAAGGGACCTTGGAGGTCTTCTAGTCCAGCCCCCTGCTCAAGCGGGAGAACCTATACTATCTCAGACAGGTGATTGTCCAGTCTCTTCTTTAAAATCTCCAGTGATGGAGCACCCACGACTTCTCAAGGCAAGCTGTTCCACTGGTTGATTGTCCTCACTGTCAGGAAGTTTCTCTTTTATTTCAGGTTGCTTCTCTCCTTGATCATTTTCCAACCATTGTTTCTTGTCCCTTCCCTCTGGTGCTCAGGGGAACAACCTGGCCCCCTCTGCCTTGTGGCAGCCCCTCAGATACTGGAAGACTGCTATCATGTCTCCCCTATTTCTTCTTTTCTTTAGGCTAGCTAGCCAAACCCAAGTCCTGCAGCCGTTCTTTGTATGTTTTGGTCCCTGGGACACTGCAATCGTCATAAATATGTGCCAGTTGCCAAGCATCCAAATTCTGATCACATGACCGTGGGGATGCTGCAATGGTCATAAGTGTAAAGTATTGTAAGTTTTCAGTGGTGTTGTAACTTGATCGGTCACTAAATAAATGATTGCAAGGACTGCCTGTATCTGGAGTACAGCTCCTAAAGTTGTGTTTGTCTATGGGACAGAGAGAAACATGGGGTGGCTGACACCGCGGAGCATGCGGCCCCTTGGTTCAGCAATACCAAGTAGATGCGGCCAGGCGGGCATCCTGTCCAGAATCTCGTAACACGCACACCCTATGCCTAATCATCATTGACTGTGGTAAATGAGACCAATATATCCAATTACAAGCTTGACTCATTCTTCTTGAAATGTAACCAGGCCCTCAACCTAATCACATTTAATGAACTTGAAATGGGACGAAATTATATGCAGGTAATCCTCGTTCAGCAACTGGAAGTGGAACTAGCGACTCGCTCATTAAGCAAAGTGGTTCGCCAAGTGAAACCACGGTTCTGCTTACCATTTTACTTCAGCTTTCCTTAGCTTTACAGAACTTGTGACGGTCGTAACTGTGCGGTCATAAAGTTACTCTTTCACCACTGTCATAATTGCAAACAGTCATTATACAAAAAAGGTCACTAAATGAGGACTGCCTGCAAAAACCATCCTGTCATGGGTACAGGAAGAAAAGGGAAAACACTTCTACACCAACAAAAGTGCAACAGACCGGCAGCAACACAAGACCATTTTCCCTTGTTCAATGACGGGGGGGGGGGGAATCTTTCCTTTTCTGTGTGGCTGTGGCTGCCTCCTTTAAAATTATCACAGGAATTTTAACACACACTTTATATTTATAGTTTGCTAATCCCGTCACTTCCAACAGGGATACTGCACAATGAGAGTATAACTACTTATTTTAAAACCAATTAGGCTTGGTTTTTTTTTCAATGCACCAGGAAGTCACAGAAGGCTTATGTACATCCACACTTTCTTGAAATATATCTTTAGAGGCCCAATTAATGGCACCTTCAGACATTATGAGGACCCAGATTGTTGGGGGCAATTAAGCTGACTTTGTAATAATGCCGCTTGGGGTGTGTGTGAAAGCCCTAACAAGCAGGCATATACATAGAATGAAGGCTACTGCTAAGCTTGTAAGCCGCCCTGAGTCTTCGGAGAAGGGCGGGATATAAATGAAATTAAAATAAAAATAAAAAATAAAAATTATCTTCAAACTAGCCACCATTTGGAAGAGACCTGGAGAAACTGCACCTTAACTGAAAATGTCACTGTACGTATCTCCTTAAAAACTGCTGGACTACTGTGCTATTGAGACCCCTTACGCTTTATGCCCAATTAGGAAACTATACTAAAGTACAGATAGTCTTCAACTTACAACAGTTCATTTAGACCTTTCAAAATTATAACAGCATTGAAAAAAGTGACTTATGACCACTTTTCACACTTAGACCATTGCAGCATTCCCCTCGGTCACGTGAGCAAAATTCAGGTGCTTTGCAACTGGTTCATATTTATGACAGTTGCGGTGTCCTGGGGTCATGAGATCACCTTTTGCTACCTTCTCACAAGCCAAATCAATGGGAAAGCCAGATTCACTTAACAATCATGTTACTAACTTAACAACTGCAGTGATTCACTTAACAACTGTGGCAAGAAAGATCGTAAAATGGGGCAAAACTCACTTAACAAACGTCTCACGTAGCAACAGACGTTTTGGGCTCAACTGTGGTCATAAGTCGAGGACTACCTGTAGTAGTACCCTAATTAGACAGGATACTTCTAGATTCGATTGTAGAATAGGTTGGTTAAACTCCAAAAGTTAAAGAGAAGAACCAGCAAGATCTGAACAGAGAATTAGAATATAAAGTCAGCATATAGAAAATATTCAAGATATGGAAAGTACTCAACAGATTAAATGCTCAATATGTGTTCAATGCATTTAATCTCTGCAAAAGAGATACCGAGGAGACGAGATGCCAAAACTGGAGTGGAAAATATTTCCAAAATATCAGAGGAAAAAGATCCTAAATGGCTTTTCAAAACAAGCTAGCATTGTATGCAAAGAAATACATGGAAGATAAAAGCCGCAAGCAACAAAAATTATTTTTAACAACTTAATGCAGACTTCAAGCATCAAGCCAAAAAAAGATAAGGAATGCTATCTCAATTAAGAATGATAATAAGTAGAGGAAACAGGATAACTTTTTAAGGTGCTTAGCCAAATCTCAGGAAAATATTCAGGTAAGGTAGGAATGCTCAAGAGGCAATTTAATAGAGGAATTGAAGATGGAACACAACAGAAATTGTTTACAAATTACAAAAGGACAAACTAACAGCGAGTGCATCAGGAACTGACTCTGATAGCCAGTGGGCACAAGAGGCAATTGACCAACTTTTAAAAATGCACAAAGGAAACAACCAATGAAATGTTCGAAGGATCTAATGATGAAGTGGGAAACCTCTACAAATAGTCCTCCACTTACGACCAGTCACTTAGTGACCATTCAAAGTTAAAACAGACCTACCTTGGGGCTACTTACAACCCAGATCCAAAATTTCAACTGTCGGCACTTGCATTTTTATTTTTATTTTTGCAAAACCATGCCCCATAGCAAGCCAATATTTTGCTTAATGGCATTCATTTTAACAACCACAGAGTCACTTATAATGACTGCAAAAAAAAAAAAAAAGAAGGCGGCATAAAATTGGATTAGTCACCGGATTTTATGACCATCAGGACCTGTGACTATGATGGGCAGACACCATTACAGTTGTAAATTGAGAGCTATCTTTACTGAAGAGGATTCACCAGAACGTGCAAAATATAGGTAGTCCTTGACTTACAACAGTTCATTTACTGACCAATCAAAGTTACAATGGCACTGAAAAAGTGACTTATGACCATTTTTCACACTTAACGGCCATTTCAGCATCTTATGGTCATGTGATCAAAATTCAGATGCTTCGCAATTGACTCATATTTATGACCACTGCAGCGCTCTGAGATCATGCAACCATTTTTGGCGACCTTCTGACAAGCAAAAGCAAAGGGAAGCCAGATTCACTTAACAACCGTGTCACTAACTGAACAGCTGCATTGATTCATTTAACAACTGTGGCAAGAAGGGTCGTAAAATGGGGCAAAACTCACTTAGCAAATGTCTCACTTGGCAACAGAAATTTGTGGCTCAATTGTGGTCGTACGTTGAGGACCAATTCCTAGGGGAAAATGAGATATTTAAATCTGGCACGTTAAGTTAATAAAATTTAGTATCAGCCCTGCTTAAGCTGTTACCAGAAAAGCAAAACCAATCCCAGAACCATACATGGAGAGAGATGGAAAGGATCAATGGGATTCCAGGATTGTTACTATCAGTCAAGCCTGATTTATGGCTATTAACTAACTAAATCATTTTTAAAATGCCGCAACATCCTTTTTAGTATTTGCTGCAAAAAGATTAACATGGATTGCTGCTTTGAAAATGGGCTGGATCTAATTACAGTCTCTTCATCGCTGTCCACCCCCTACTGAAGGCCTCCATCAATTCCAGTATTGGTGCTACCTGCAATCAGAGTCCCTGGGAGAGACAGTGAATACAAAAGAGAGATATTTCTCATCTCCACCCTAACAAAAAAAAACCCCATAAAGGGAAATACAGTATCATTCATCTTCTTCAGACTTCCCTTTTTCCCCCCACTGAATACCTTTTACGATATATATTTTTAAATAAACTGGGAAGATTGTGTTCCTTGGGGAAGGAAAGTCAGGCTATCAAAGGTCACCGGAAATGTTTAATTGCAGCAGATAACTTTTCCTTCGGGGGTGGAAAGATTAAACACGGACCAGAGGCAGGAAGAACATTGAGGGCTGAAATCTTTTTGTTTTTAATTGTGGGTCAAGAAGATGCCAGAAAATGAAAATGGTGTTGTTCACAGAAACACCAGGACAATTTAAAAAAAATTCTTAAAATTCTCTTGATATGCTTTGGAATATTCCTTTTTCTAAAACTGCAGGAAACAACTGCAAATTTTCTTAATGAGCTGAGTAGCTTATTAATCTTTATGGAATGCACATACAGGTAGTCCTCAATATACGACCACAACGGAGTGCAAAATTTCTGCTGCTAAGCAAGACAGTTGTTAAATGAGTTTTGCTCCATTTTACAACCTTCTTGCCACAGTTGTTAAGTGAAACCCGCAGTTCCTAAGTTATAGCAAGGTTAAGTGAACCTGGCTTCCCCATTGACTTTGCTTGTCAGAAGGTCACAAAAGGGGATCACATGATCCCGGGACAATGCAACCGTCATAAGTATAAAGCAGTTGCCAAGCGTCCAAATTTTGATCATGTGACCATGGGGATGCCGCTACAGTCGTTTTGTGTGATAACAATCGTAAGTACTTTTTTCAGTGCTATTGTAACTTCAAATGGTCACTAAATGAACGATTGTTAAGTCAAGGACTACCTGCGCTTTAGTGCAGGGGTCCTCAACCCCCGGGCCGTGGCCCATTACCGGGCCTTGAGCAGTTCGGAACCGGGCCGTGGAAGTGGCAGGGAAGTGTGCATCCCCACTTGCGCAAACCGTGGGCAAGTGCGTGCATGCTCCATTTGCATGCGTGGTGGTTCTGCATGCCTGCTGCTCATGCAAATGAAGCTTCACACATGAGGGTACCCACATGGGACCATTCCCTCTTCCCTCCCCAAGCCAGTCCTCAAAGCCAGAAAGGTTGGGGAACTCTGCTTCAGAAGTTCTTTATTTCCACAAGGACTGTGACTTTGTGCTACTCAATAAGGGACAGGCCGTGTATGTATGTATGTATGTATGTATGTATGTATGTATGTATGTATGTATGTATGTTTGTATTTAGTTATTTATTAAATTTATATACTGCCCTCTCATTGATAAGGCAACTCCGGACCGCTTTAGGATGATGGACCGAGGAGAGTTCCAACATCCAAAGCAAAGGTGGGGAGGCCTGCTGCTAAACACTAGGGGAAAAAATACGAAAGAAAGCAGATTTGCATCATTAAAAGTTCTTTCTTTCTTACACCGCATCTCTTGGCCTCAAACAAAGGGGAAGATGAAGGGATTCCCTAGAGAACTATCGAAAGTGATGAACAGACTGGCAGCATCCAGAGGATTCAAAGATGCAATTGGGTACAAGATTTTCATCGCTTTAGCACCTGTGTGATTGAGAAGGCATGCAAGTCCAATTGTTAAATAGGGGTATAAATAAATCCTGGCGTAAGACCTGGAGAGTGGGCTTTTTCCAGAGATTCCCATTCCCCCATGCTTGAAAACAGCCAGGAATTGGATCCTACCTTAGCTGCTTGGGTGAGAAGATACTTTATCACCCAGGGACCAAAACATCTGATGATACCTGTTGCTAGGTTGCATGCATCAGAGGAGAGAAGATTTTCCCACAGGGTCACCTTGAAGCATTTGAAACAGCGGTATCACCTCTACCAGCAGCAACATCTAAGCCCAAGCAACAACATTTTCCATCGCTGCCTCCCCAGAGCCCTCGAAAGTCACCGCTGCCTTTTAAATTCAGAGTTCCCAACGTACATTTTGTCTGCCTAAAAATCTGAACATGAAGATGGTATGTGTATGTGTGTATATATGTGTGTATATATGTGTGTGTATGTGTGTGTGTGTGTGTGTGTGTGTGTGTGTGTGTGTGTGTGTGTAAATTACTAACAAAGAATTAAGGGAGACTGAAATGCATTTCTAACTCTTTAGTTTTCATCAGTCAGCCATACCCTTCTGAGATTCGAACCTGGGCTGATTGCACATTAGGCAGTGTATTTACCTCTTGAGCCACAGGATCTCTTTGTTAGTAATTTACACAAATATATGAACTGTCCGGTGTGACTACAGCCTGTTTGATGGCCTTCAAGATAGGCTGAAAACAGGAAATAAAGATTTGCCCCATGTTTGGGGCCTAGCAAGGTAATCTAAATAGTTAACATTTGACATACATACATACATACATACATACATACATACATACATACATACATATATATATATATATATATATATATATATATATATATATATATATATATATATGTGTGTGTGTGTGTGTGCAGTCGCCAGGAGATCCAGCAGCAGTTAGGATATGGAACAGGGCTACAGCAATCCAAGACTCTCTCAGATATTAAATATAACTAGGTGACATCCAAGCACTATATACGTTTATCACAGGTTTGCTTTTACAGGGGGGGAAAATGCTTTCGTTCTGGAGGAGGATATACAGGTAGTCCTCGAATTACAACTATTCATTTAGCGACCATTCGAAATGACAACAGCACTGAATGGAGTGACTTATGACCAGTGCTTGCAGTTAAGACCATCGCAGCATCCCCACAGTCGCGTGATCAAACTTCGGGAGATTGGCAACTGGAATGTATTCCCCGGTCATGTGATCACCAGTTGTGACCTTCCCCCGTGGCTTCCAACAAGCAAAGCCCGATTCACTTAATGACCGTAGAATCCACAACTGAACTGATTCACTTAACAACTATGGAATAAATTAACAACTGCCTTACTTAGCAACAGAAATTACTGTCCCAGTTTTGGTTGTGATTTATGGAACCATAAGATAATGTTTTTGGTCAGGCTGCAATTAGGGAAAATCAAATTCGTGTCTCTATGCTCCGATGGCCCATCACTTCCCTTCTCTTTAGCCCAGGGGTCCCCAACCTGTGGGCATGCACGTGTGCGCACACAGCCCCCGACTCGCGCTAGCACCATGGCCGTGGGGTGTAAAAAGAGGATGCCACGCGGTGCAAAAATGGGCTGCTGCTACGCCTTGGGGTGCAAAAACGGGACACCGCCGTGCCATGGGGCACAAAAATGGGACACTACACAAAAATGGGCCCACGCCGCACTTCAGGGCACGAAAATGGGGTGCCGCCACACCTTGGTATGCGAAAACAAGCAGACAACGCCCCTGGGGGCACAGAAACAGGGTGCTGTGCACAAGAACATGGCGGGGCTAGCGAGTATCACACAAGCGCTAGCCCCACCCCATTTGTGTCACCCGCATGCTTGTGGCCGCATGTGCGTGCACACATGCGCATGCACATAAAATGCTCCCCTGTCCCTTCCCCTCCGTCTGCCCACCAAGAAAGGCTGGTGACCTCTGCTTTAGCCTATCATAAACCATTCTTGTTAAGATAAAATGAGAATGGGAGGGGTGGGGGCAAATATTGTAAACTGCCTTGAGCTTCTTGAAGGAAAGACAGGAAATATGTGTATCATAAATGTATTACCGAAGGTTCTAGGAACACCATGACCTCCTAGCCTTTTCAAATAATCCTCGATTTACAACCATTTGTTTAATGACCGTCGGAAGTTTCAACAGCACTGAAACAAGTTGAGTTATTCTTGTTTTTCGCACTTACAACAGTTGCAATGTCCTCGTGGTCATGTGATCAAACTTCGAACGCTTGGTAACTGGCAGGTGTTTATGACGGTTTCAGTGTCCCGGGGTCATGTGACCCCCTTTCCCGACCTTCAGACCAGCAAAGTCAATGGGGGAGCCAGATTCACCTAACCACCACCTTACTAGCTCAACAACTGCGTTGATTCACTTAACCACAGTGACAAGAAAGGTTGTAAAATGGAGCAAAGCTCACTTTGACAACTGTCTTGCTTAACGACAGAAATTTTGGGCTAAGTTGTGGTTGTAAGTCGGGGACTATCTGTATCTGCTCTTCTTGATGCCCTTTGGGACCGGTAAAGATGACCTTGAAAAAAGGCTTGCTATTCTCACAGAAAAAAATGGCTAAGATGCTATGAAAAAGGTGACAATACAGTCTGCTTCCTACAGTTCCAATCCAAACTTTAAGATATCTGTGTTTCCTTTAATTTTACAACCCTCTTACCCTTTCCCTAATTTTTCAGGGGTAGGGAATGACATTGCAACTATCTTTACAGATTACTGAATCAAAGCAAGCAAAAAAAAAACCACCCTCACAAGAACTGCATTGGTATCCTGCTATGAACTACAAGCCTCTTTCGTTTACAATCGTTCCATATCTCGCCCTGTTCAATAAAAAAAAATATTTATTTTCATTTTACACATGCTACATTCCTTTTTATTTGTTTACTGTAGAGAAAGTAGAAAATCACTGGCTTTCTTTTTCTGGTGTCTACAAAACTAAAAAGAAACTATCTTTACATTCAGAACTGTAAAATGTGACTACACTTGTTTGCATCCACTTGTCATTCAGCTTTCCAGGCCCAGATATTCATGCTGGTTGGAGATCGAATAAAAGCAATAAAGAGCATGTTGAATGGATTTATGAGAGGGAGGATCAAGCTACAATCCTATAAACCTGTACCGAAATAAGTCCAATCGGATGTGTAGGATTGGACTGTGCATATTCTGGAATCTCTCAAGCTTTACACTATAAATATGTTCCATTAACATCTAAAAAGCCATGACAACAATTTAACTTCCTTTTTTCAACAAAATGTTTGTTACATTACTTGAGAAATGATTGCCAGAATGGAAAACTCTAGTGCCCAAAGATTAATTCTGTGGAATTGATTTATTTATTGGATTTTGAGGCAACCTTTATTTTGAAGAATTCCAAAATGTGTATCAAATATTCAAAATCCTAGTTCAGAGACTAGGTTAGGATATACAAAACACAGTTTGGATTAATCAGCAATACAGAGAAATCTGGTGATGGGGGAAAATTAAGGGTTTTGCCAACAACAATTTTTTTTCCATTTCAAACTGTACCTAATGCATCAAACAAGTACTTTAGAGTCTGTAAGTAACATTACAACCCAAACCTAGAATGCATAAATGCATGTAAACATCCTTATTGATGAAGGTAAAGCCAAGTACCATAATATTTCAAAGACAAATAGAGTGCTTATTTTCATCTAAGAATTTACCTGTTGAAATCAAGATGAAAATCTGCCTAATGTGACTTTTGTTCATTGGAAGACGGGATCTGATCAGGTTCATCTCTTTTTGTCAGTTATTTTTTTTAAAAAAGTGAAAATAGAATACAGGTAGCAATAAAGGAGAATATTTGTAGCTCAGAGTTGAAATGAGCAGTCCTTGGTGTTCTCGGAGCTTGATTGTTTTCTGGCAGATGTTTCATTATCCAAACTAGGTCAGTTTTTAGTTGTGGTTTATTCTCTAAGCTCGTTTTAATATAATTTCTGAACATTTCATTACCAAACCAGGTAACATCATCAGCACAATTTCCTTGTCTTCTTCTCTTTAGCTCTTAAATATCTTGTGTGCCAGTGTAGGCAGTTGGTCTTTGAATTCCGAGCAGCTGATTGGCTCTTTTGTTGATTGGCACTTTGAATGGTCTGGTTTCTTACAAATTGAAAGGTTGGATCTAGATCAATATGTTAACTGCTCAATACCAGGCCTCAATAGGTTTACGCCTATATAACTTTGGAATAATAGAGAATATTTGCAGCTGGGGTTTTAGATTTTAGTTGTGGTTTGTTCTCCAAGCTAGTCACCTAATTCTGATGATGTTAGCTACTTTGGGTAATGAAATGCCTGCAAGAAAATGCCTGCTGCCGGCGTCAACTTCCCTCCGCCCTGTGCGTTCCCACAGAGAGGGACTCCTCAGGGTGCCACCGGTCAGAGAATGTAGATTGGTGGCCCCCAGGGGGAGATCTTTCTCTGTGGGCGCCCCGGAGCTATGGAACCAGTTACCGGTTGAGCTCCGGACGGCGCCCGATCTTCGCTCCTTTCGCCACGATCTGAAAACATACCTGTTCGAACAAGCTGGCCTGGCCTGAGGGGGGATTGGTGGGGTTTTTTATTATCATTTTATTGGGGTTTTATTAATGTATTTATTGTTTTTATGGGCATGTATTTAATTACTTTTTAATTTTTGTAACTTTGTGTTTTATTCTTGCCCTGTACACCGCCCTGAGTCCTTCGGGAGAAGGGCGGTATAGAAATATTAATAAATTAAATTAAATTAAAATAACCAAGCTCAGAGAGCACCAAGGATCCCTCAAAATACAGATAGCCCTCCACATACAACCATTCATTTTAGAAAAGTTCAGAGAACAACTAAAATGATCAAAGGCCTGGAGACTAAAACATATGAAGAACAACTGCAGGACCTGGGTTTGGCTAGTCCAGGGGTAGGCAACCTCGGCTCTTTTATGACTCATGGACTTCAACTCCCAGAATTCCTGAGCCAGCATAGCTGGCTCAGGAATTCTGGGAGTTGAAGTCCATGAGTCATAAAAGAGCCGAGGTTGCCTACCCCTGGGCTAGTCCACAGGTCGGCAACCTGCGGCTCCGGAGCCGCATGCGGCTCTTTGAGCCGTCTCTTGCGGCTCCCAGCCGCCCGGTGCGCGCGCACCTCTTCCAACGGGCAGTGGTGCGCGCGCACCTCTCCAAATGGAGAGTGGCACCGCCCGTTTGGAGAGGTGCACGCGCACCTCCCCAAACCTTTGGGGAGGTGCGCGCGTACCTCCGCGCGAATGGGCAGCGGTGCCGCTCTTTCAGGAAGCCCGCCGCGGCCCGTCTGTGAAGCTGCCGAAAGCGGCAGCTTAGCAGACGGGCCGCGGCAGCTTCCGCAAAGAGCGGCGCCCCTGCCCATTCCGAGAGGTGCGCGCGCACCTCTCCGAACGACCGGAGGTGCGCGCGCACCTCCCCAAACTTTTGGGGAGGTGCGCGCGTACCTCCGCGCGAACGGGCAGCGGTGCCGCTCTTTCAGGAAGCTGCCGCTTTCGGCAGCTTCCTGAAAGAGCGGCGCCGCTGCCCCTTCGCACGGAGGTACGCGCGCACCTCCCCAAAGGTTTGGGGAGGTGCGCACGCAACTCCGGTCGTTCGGAGAGGTGCGCGCGCACCTCTCGGAATGGGCAGGGGCGCCGCTCTTTGCGGAAGCTGCCGCAGCCCGTTTGCTAAGCTGCCGCTTTCGGCAGCTTCACAGACGGGCCGCGGCGGGCTTCCTGAAAGAGCGGCACCGCTGCCCATTCGCGCGGAGGTACGCGCGCACCTCCGGTCGTTCGGAGAGGTGCGCGCGCACCTCTCGGAATGGGCAGGGGCGCCGCTCTTTGCGGAAGCTGCCGCAGCCCGTTTGCTAAGCTGCCGCTTTCGGCAGCTTCACAGACGGGCCGCGGCGGGCTTCCTGAAAGAGCGGCACCGCTGCCCATTCGCGCGGAGGTACGCGCGCACCTCCGGTCGTTCGGAGAGGTGCGCGCGCACCTCTCGGAATGGGCAGGGGCGCCGCTCTTTGCGGAAGCTGCCACGGCCCGTCTGCAAAGCTGCCGAAAGCGGCAGCTTTGCAGACGGGCCGTCGCCATCGGGCAACCGGGAACCGGTTCCATCTCATTTTTTAAAAAATGGCAGCCGTGTGCGTCCGCGCATGCGCAAAAAACCTTTTTGCGCATGCGCTTGCATGGACACACGCACGCGGCTCCCTCTTTTTTTAATTTGTGATGGAACCGGTTCCCAGTGGCTCTTTTTCTTTTTTAGGTTGCCGACCCCTGGGCTAGTCTAAAGAAAAGAAGAAACAGGGGTGACATGATAGCAGTATTCCAGTATTTGAGAGATTGCCACAAAGAAGAGGGGAGTCAAATTATTCTCCAAAGCACCAGAGAGCAGGACAAGAAACAATGGTTGGAAAGTGAGCAAAGAGAAAAGCAACCTGGAATTAAGGAGAAACTTCCTAGCAGTGAGGACAATTAACCAGTGGAAACAGCTTGCCTTCAGAAGTCGTGGGCGCTCCATTACTGAAGGTTTTTAAGAAGATGCTAGACCACGGGTGTCAAACTCACCAAGTCATGTGACGTGTCATGATGTGTCGTGAAATTTTTGCATTGCAGGAGCTGGGGTGGGCGCAGCCTCCATATGATGCAACCAGCAGTTTGACAACCCTGTGCTAGACAGTCGCTTGTCTGAAATGGTATAGGTTCTCCTGCTTGAGTAGCAGGCTGGACTAGAAGACCTCCAAGGTCCCTTCCAGCTCTATTCTATTCTATTTCAGCAGAAAGCCTCCAGTCAGAATTTCCCACTGGATTTTTGCAAATATGGAAATTAAAACCCACAGGACCTCCAACCCGGCAGATACCCAGCCAATTCAAACTAAACTGGGTTTTCAATTTAGGCCTGCCTGGTCTGTCTCTCTCACTTCTCTCCATGGGACCATACTGGGTTTCCTTCTCTCCCCCACTCGACTCCCTGAGGTAGTTTTAAAAGCAATTCTGAGGATGAAAACAAGATGGGAGATTGCTTAAAGTACCAGGTAATATTAAAGTGTCAAGTGAAATGTGGCCCTTTTTATGAGCATCTTATTGTCAGAAGGGGCTGGGGGTTTTTTTCCCTCCTTCTCCCCTGAAGCACACGCTCTCTAAAAATATTTTTAAAGGCACTAAGGAGAGTTTGTTTTTTAAACAGACCACGAGATACTATTCCCCCACCACCACCCCCGTCTAAATCTGAAAATGAACATGGAAAGCTAATGCTGCAACATACACCCACCCTGCAAAACCTTTTTCCACCTAATTTTTGTGGGGAGAAAAAAGAGGTAGACGTGAGTAAGCGTGTTGGGGAGAAAGCTTGCTCCCACAAAGGAATATGAAATAAATTGGTTTAGCGAAGGTTAATAATATCCTGTCACTGTGGTAAAAGACTCAATTACAAACCCTTCAGAAGTACACCCAAGGAAGTCATCTGCTCACAGTGACAGAGGCTTAAATAGGCAACAATACCGAAGATGGTTAAAGAGTTTCCTTCAAACAGAAGATATTTGAGGCGGGGGGGGGAACAGTTGGTGAAAGCAAAATCCCAAATCTCAGAAGGATTGTGAAAAGAAGAAGGGGAGAGAAAACAGGAAGGAGAAAAATGAAAGGGGAAGGTTAAGGACTGAAACCTGGATATTCAAGGTTATAAAAAGGAGGAGGGGTATCCAGACACAGAAAAACCTATAAATCATTAGCACACACAGTTCTTCATAATCTCCGGCAAAGAATTATGGCCTTGTCCCTGGGAGACTGGGACTAATTTTAGTATCAGATTTATTCTACAGGAGGGACAAGGAATTAGCAAAAACCATCCTAGGCTCCTAATGGGCAGATTTAGATCATACGCTGAACAAGAATAATGAAAGGGATTTTTTTTTAAAAAAAAAGCCACAACAAAGCATTTAAGCAGAACAAAAACAAAGACTGTATGTCATTCTGTGCCCAGTAAACAGAGCCTGGACAATGTTGTGTAGTTCCACCCAAGCTTCAAAAGCTCTCCTGCCTGTTATAAACTCAAGCTCTCCCCCCAAAGCAATTAGATTGCATCTACCCTTAATGTAGATCAAAATTGCAAACCTATCTAGACCAAAGATGTCCAACCTTGGCAGGCTGTCCAACAAGGTTAAATCTTGTGGACCAAGCCCCAGAATTCCCCAGCCAGACTAATAGACTTCAACTCCCAGAATTCCCCAGTCAGCATGGCTGGCTGGGAAATTCTGAGAGCTGAAGTCCACAAATCTTAAGTTGCCAAGTTGCCAACCCCTAATCTAAACCAAAGGTGTCCAACCTTGGTAACTTTTAAGACTTGTGGACTTCAATTCCCAGAATTCCCTGGCCAACCATTATACATGGGTGTTTCTTGCAGGAAACTGAAAGCCAATTGCTAAGCACCTGAAATGAGGTCATGTGATCATGGATGGGAGGGTGCACAACATTTTACAACTGGCAGAAATACTTTACAAGCCACAAAGAACCTGTTGCATGTTCCTTGTAATTTTGAAAAGCTGTTGAGTGACCGGACACAAGTTGAGGATTACCTATACTGCGGAACAAAATTCTTATCTAAGTATAGTTTCTAGTACTGTACTGGTACAGCCGATCTACTGATCAAGCACAAGTCTTAAAGTTGATAAGTTGTTAAGTTAGCAACGTGGTTGCTAAGTGAATCTGGCTTCCCCACTGACTTTGCTTGTCAGAAGGTCGCGAAAGGTGATTTCGGTACACTGCAACCATCATAAACAAGAACCAGTTGCCAAGCATCCGAATTTGGATGACGTGACCCTGGGGAGGCTGCAACAGTTGTAAGTATGAAAAACGGCCATGTTGGTTTTTTCAGTGTTGTAACTTCACACAGTCATAAATCAAATAGCTGGAAATAGAGAACACCCTGTAATGTAATAATGTATGACTGGAAATTTGGTCCTAATTGCGATTGTTAAGACAAGGACTATCTGTACTTCATCACTAATGAGTTTCCTCAGGCCTTCAACTTGTAGGTTGGAAGCTGTCTTAAAATGGATCAAAGCATTAGAAGGGAAAGATGATCTGTCCCAGACAGTGAAATCTATTTGTTTCTTGTACTCAACAGCCATTCTCCTTGTCCAAAATCCTTGTCCAAGCAACTCAAGATCCCAAGTTTCTGCGCTATATTGCTGAAAAGTTCAAATGATTCATAACATGTAACAGGACTTCCCAATTCAGAACTGGGGGATAGAAGAGACAGGATATCAAGCAGCCGTAAAACAGCCAGAACTGTTAGCTTTCTTCACATGAACAGGTATGGACAAGTTTGTAAAAAAAAAAAATAAAGTCTAGAAGCCTTCAATCCAGTTATCTATTTTCAATAGTAACCTGAACAAGTTCAATACTAGAATACTACACAGACTTCTATCAAATCTATATCGCTGGTTCACGTAATCTAGGTGTTGACCATCCTAAATGGCTACGGGTTGCAAACACAGTCCGTGATGAGATTTTTAGCCAATGTTGACTAAAGGCCAAACTGAAGTTGAGCAATCTCCATCAGGATTAAATGCAACCGCCTTGGATATCCAAATATGGGAGATGAAGAAAAGGGGTGAGATGGACTTGTCTCACTTGAGATAATCTGTATCAGAGGGCCCCAATCTTTCGGGTACCAAGGACCGGTTACGTGGAGAGAGGTTTTTCCGTGGAACGGAGGGGGCGTGGTTTTGTGTGCTGCCTGCATCCTGTGGATGGGGCTTTGCTTGTTTGAGCGAACCGTTTGCTGGCACGCTGCGGCCCAGTACTGGTCCACGGACCGGGAGTTGGTTGGTGACCCCTGATCTATATAGTCTTTCTGACTTAAGATCTTTAATAAATTATAACTGAGAACAAGGTTGGTCCAGTGATTAAGATGGCCTAAAAACCAAGAGACTAGGAGTTCCAGTCCTACCGCAGGTACAAAAGTTGGCTGGATGACTTTGGGCCAATCACCAGGAGACAGTGATTTTGAGTCCCACCGTAGGCATGGAAGCCAGTTGGTAACACTCTCTCTCTCTCTCTCTCTCTCTCTCTCTCTCTCTCTCTCTCTCTCTTTCTCTCTCCCTCCCTCCCTCCCTCCCTCCCTCCCTCCCTCTCTCTCTCTCTTTCTCTCTCTCTCTCTCTGTGGGGTCTTTGGTGTTCTCTGAGCTTGGTGATTTTCTTGCAGACATTTCATTACCAAACTAGGTAACATCATCAATGCTAGTAGGGAATGGAGTTTGCTCCCCTCTAGCATCAATGATGTTACCTAGTTTGGTAATGAAACATCTGCAAGAAAACCACCAAACTCAGAGAACACCAAGGATCCCAGAGTATTAGGTATGTTAGCCATCTTGAGTTATTTATAAAAATAATAAAAGCGGGATATATATACACACACATGATGAGAGCCCATATCAGCTTCTCTGACTCCCCAACAGCATTCAACAGCCTTTGTTTCCAAAGTTTCCCACTCAAACTGAGCCAAAAAAAGATTAAAAGAAACAAGCAGGTGTTAAGCTGCCACAGGTTTCAATTAAAAAAAAATAAGAAGTCCTATAAAAGAAAAACAGTCGCCCAGAAGGAGGAGAAAAAGCTGCACCTGCCAATTTTTTTAAAGAACATTATGAAAGGACAAAACTTCCTTTGATCTTTCCTGTGTAAAAGGAGCTTACTTTGGCAAGTTGTTGGGAGGGGGAGGAGAGGAATGGCCTATTTTTAAAAAAAAAAAAAATTAACAGGAAACATCTTTCCAAGACATGTATTAGTGCAAAATTTGGCCTATTAAGAACAAAAGAAGACAAACTGCCCAATTAGATTTTTAAAAATCATCCAAGCATAGTAAGTCCCGGACAAAATCCAAGTCATGGCTTGGCAAACGGAAGAAGGTTGCTAGCAAATGAGTTTTACACATTCAGAAAGTGCAAAAACGCACCAGTCACCTCTCTGAATGTCTCCTATAAAGCAGGGGTCTCCAACCTTGGCAATGTCAAGACTTGTGGACTTCAGCTCCCAGAATTCCCCAGCCAGCTATATGGACCCCAACCAGTTATGCTGCTTAAGGAATTCTGGGAGTTGAAGTCCACAAGTCTTAAAGTTGCTAAGGTTGGAGAACCCTGCTCTAAAATGTAGGTGCCAGCAGCAACTCAAAACATTAGTTATGTAAAAGAAAGATGCTGTTTCAAAGTACCATGACAACTTGGATTTTAAAAAGTGGGTGTAATATGTAGTTTGCCTCTGGAACTCTAACTTCAGTTGTACCACTCAGAAAGATCTGGTCAACCAAGCAACCAACTTCTCCATGCTCTGATTTGTCCAGAATCTACCAAAATTCCCCTTTGTAACCACACTTGAACACAACTAAGAATGGCTTGATCAACTTCAGCAATTTTATGCTTCTTTTTTTTTAATTTGAGAGCTAGTTCACAAAGCAACTCTCTCTTTTCATCCCTGATTCAGTTGAAAAAAAGGGAACAAGGAAATCACAGGCGCTACACAACTATGTGTTGCACAGCGGAACTAAGGGCATCTGTTCTTAGCAACAGGAACACTTTCAAAGTTACCATTCCTGGCACTTGTTCATGCTCATGAAATAATAAGGCCAGCTTCAAGTGACAGAAGTTTTGCACGCTTTCACTCAGCAAGACACCGTAACACAGCGTTTCCCAACCTTAGGAACTTGAAGATGCGTGGACTTCAACTCCCAGAATTCCCCAGCCAGCTACGCTGCCGTAACAATTCCTTGCGGTACGCAGATAAGAACCAGAGACCAATGATGCAGAAGACACAGGGTGAAACTCCAAGGACACTTCAAGGAAGGGTCCAGTTCAAGGTTGATCAACCAGTTCAACGCAATGAAGGTTAGGAAGAAAAGCTGAGCCACAGCGAGTGGGCAGACTGAAACGCTCAATGCTGCAGTTTTTGTTGACAAGGCCAGGATCTGAATCTCGCTAGTTGAAAAACAGGTTCCTGCTCATTTTCAGGCACAATTCTAATTTACACTAAATCGATTAAATGAAGGTGAACAGTTGATCATTTTTCCCCCAGTTCTGTCACATTAATAGCTGCATTCAGGAGAAGCTTTTGAAGAAGTGTTGGGCAAATCCAGGTTCTCAGATTTTGTCCTTCTGCTCCATAGCCTATATATATACCAGGGGTAGGGAACCTTGGCTTTTATGACTTGTGGACTTCACTACCCAGAATTCCTGAACCCACCATCCTGACTCAGGAATTCTGGGAGTTGAAGTCCACAAGTCATAAAAGAGCCAAGGTTGCCTACCCCTGGCCTAGGCCTAGGCCGCTTTATGACTTGTGGACTTCAACTCCCAGAATTCCTGAGCTAGCCATGCTGAGGAGAAATGGAGAGGTTTCAATGCTGAGCCATGCCGGCTCAGGAATTCTGGGAGTTGAAGTCCACGAGTCATAAAAGAGCCAAGGTTGCCTACCCCTTGCCTATACAATATGTCAGTAGGCAATCTTAACCACTTGCTCCCAACACTCATCCATCAGGATCGCCAATGGTCTTTCTCTAGCTCTGTGATAACTGGCGAGGCAATGGGGAGCAACTGACATCAAAAGACAGCAACACAGGTACTCCTCGACTTACAACCAAACTTGAGACCAGAATTTCCACTGTTAAGCAAAGTGGTTGTTAAGTGATTCGCGCCCAATCTTACGGCATTTTTCCCCCACAATTGTTAAGTAGACCACCAGTGCAGGTTTTAAGTGAATCTTGAGGTCTTTGAGCAAATTCAGCTTCCTCCATTGACTTTGCTTGTTGGAAGTCAGCTGGGAAGGTCGTAAATGGAGATCACACAAGCAGGGATGCTGCAACCAAACACAAGGCCAGATGCCAGGCAACCAAATTTCGATCACGTGACCAAAATGGGGCTGCTGCATTGCTTGTAAGTGAAAAAACTGGTTGTAAGTCACATTTTTCAGTGCTGTCGTAACTTGGAACGGTCACTAAATGAATAAATTAAATTGTAAATTAAAGGCTACCTGTTCTTCATACCTCTTACAAGAATGGCATACAACAAGCTCTGTCTTTTTGAGTCAGGGTCAGGCTACACACTTTTTTTAATGTTTCATGTTTGGAAACCTCAATTTCACATGGTTGTCTCCATTTTCTAAGATCAAAATATTATCCAACTGCCTTGGACCGCTTTTTAAATCTTGTTCCTGTTTTATTTTTGTGTGAAACTGAATGAATTTAAATTCATTTATTACAGAGTAAGATGTGCTTTTTAAACCCATGGGGCATGTCAGTTAATGCACGCAAAATTTCAAAGTATTTGAATATTATATTACCACTACAAGATGCCAACAGAAGTGGCCCTACAGGAATGGATTCAGCAGACAAAACAAATAACCCTTTAAACAGAAATTTACAAGCTAGAATAGGTACCACTGATATGGATTCATCTTCTAATGACTGCATATATAAATTCTCACTATTTTGAATATAGGTCGTCCTCAACTTACAACCAGAACTGAGCCCAATCGGCTAAGCAAGACAGTTGCTAAGTGAGTTTTGCCCCATCTTACAACCTTTCTTGCCAGTGTTATGTGAATCGCTGCAGTTGTTAAGTTAGTAACACAGTTGTTAAGTGAATCTAGCTTCTCCACTGACTTTGCTTGTCCAGAAGGTCACAGATGTTTATCACAAAACCCCGGAACACTACAACCGTCATAAATATGAGCCAATTGCCAAGCATCCAAATTTTGATCACATCACCACGGGGATGCTGCAATGGTCGTCAGTGTGAAAAACAGTTATAAGTCACTTTTTTTAATGCCATTTTAACTTTGAACAGTCACTAAACAAACAGTTATAAGTCGAGGACCACCTGTAGTGTCCAACAAACAATAACCTTGCTAAGCGTGATCACTTTTACTAGTCCACTGTCATCATACACCCAAATCATGTGAGTTTTTGCTTCCTGATCTTCACCTCAACCAAGTAATCAGCCTTTATTTTATCCAGGGATGACAATGGGCCGATGATAGCCACCATCCCCAAATCTATAACTGGAAACGTCTTCTTTTACTTTTGCTCTTCTTCAGGCGTATATTGTCATGAGTAAAGTCACTGCATTAAAAATTCTGCTTTTTAAACACAACGCTTAAGTCAAAACCAACCAAACTTCACGATGACTCATTGGCATTTTATGCGAACAAAATCTTGTTCTCACAGGAGACTCTTACACTCCTAGTTTAGTTCATTACGGAGACAGATTTTAAATTATGCTGGGTAGAAACCAAATATTTTTAAAGGTGTCTCAGAAGGACAAAAATCATAGGTATTGGAAAGAATTTGGAGAATCATCAAGTTTAGACTCCTCATTATATAAATCTAAAGATGGACATTCACTCTCTATTTGAATCTAGTACAGGTAGCCCTCGACTTACAACCATTCACTTAGACCGTTTGAAGCTACAGCGACATTGAAGAGAGTGACTTATGAACAGTTTTCACACTTAACCACAACTGCAGCATCCCCGTGATCACCTAATCAAAATTTGGGCACTTTGCAACTGGCATCATGTGGTCATTATTTGTAACCTTCCCAGCTGGCCTCCAACAAGCAAAGTGTCAATGGAGGAAGCCAGATTTTATTAACAACTGGATGATTCACTTAGCAACTGCAATGGTTTGCAGTTGTGGTATAAAAAAAAAAGGACGTAAATTGTGGCAAAAAGAAGATGTAAAATGGGGCATGACTCATGTCACAAACTGCCTTGCTTAGCAATGGAAAGTTTGGGCTCAACTGTGGTCATAAGTCCTATGTGCCGACAGATTATTCTACAGTATATCTCTTATCTTTAACAATATCTTAGCAAATCTGAGTCCCAAGTACCACCATGCAGAAATGCCCTATGATGGTCTCAATAAAAATCAATCATAGGATGGGAAAAGATTTATTTATTTTATTTATTTTTATTACATTTATATCCCGCCCTTCTCCGAAGACTCAGGGCGGCTTACAAGCGTTAGCAGTAGCCTTCATTCTATGTATATGCCTGCTTGTTAGGGCTTTCACACACACACCCAAGTGGCATTATTACAAAGTCAGCTTAATTGCCCCCAACAATCTGGGTCCTCATTTTACCTACCTCGGAAGTATGGAAGGCTGAGTCAAAAGATCTCAGAAGAGTCCCTGATGCCCAAGAATCCCACACTAACAAAACCTTTCCTAAAATTCAGCATAAAAATCAAAAACACTAAGCAATTTCCATACACGTTGGATCTACTTGAGAACATACCTACTCCATCTTCAGGTTGACAAGCTTCTCAGATATTTAAAGACGGCTGTAAAACATCACAGCAACTATTTGAAATGGCAGGCCAGCTTCTCAAAATGACAGCTTGGCCTCCACTACTGATTTTCTCTGAAACTATTTCACTAGAGAGGCGAAACACTACAAAACACAAGATAGCCTGGATAGAAAATCTGGTAAAAGAATAAAGAAGACTTCCCGGATGGCAAAAACGTTGCCTTTTGAGAAAACTGACGCATGTAATTTTGCCATTTAATCATCAAATGCATCATCAGGTTTTGTGCACGGTGAATTCTGCTGTTATCAAGAAATTAGGTTTTTACTCCATCAAAAGATGCTTCTCAGCTGCAGTCAAGTATCATTCAGTGATTCCAAGAACACTGATGAGAAAGGAAATTAAAGGATAAATAAAAAAAACCACCTTAATTCTCGTTTGGTGGATGGTCAGGGACATGATGGACCATGTTCTGCTGTGCTTTGATGAAGTAAGCATTTGCAAAATCAGGATGACCCCACTATTATCACTCCAAAAAAGAGAGACCGCAAAAATCATACCAACAAAAATCTCAAAAAAAAAAAAACCAACCATAAAAAGGGACAGAGAAGTTGGCACTGGAATATTTCAAAAGATAAAATTTAAGGAAAAAGACAACATTCTACGTTAACTGTTGCACCTATTCCCAGATTATGCATTTTGTTTGTGTCAGATCATATTAAGTGAGGAACACTGGAAATATGTAATTCTGGTTTGAAAGCTGCAAAAGCAACAGAAATTGTGTCTTCCTAATCAATAAATAAGCTGTATCCCATGCAAAGATGGTCCCCAAGCATTGATCATTCCATGTTCCTTGTCAGGTTCTACTGAGACAGGCATGAACTGGGCTGGAACTTCCCAGCGAGGCAATACAGCTCAGTCCAGATTAAAGGTAAAGGTTCCCCCGCACACGCGTGCTAGTTGTTTCCGACTCTAGGGGCCGGTGCTCATCTCCGTTTCAAAGCCGAAGAGCCAGCGCTTGTCCGAGGACGCCTCCGTGGTCATGTGGCCGGCATGACTAGACGTCAAAGGCGCACGGAACGCTGTTACCTTCCCGCCGGAGTGGTCCCTATTTTTCTGCTTGCATTTTTACATGCTTTCGAACTGCTAGGTTGGCAGAAGCTGGGACGAGTAACAGGCGCTCATTCTGTTACGCGGCACTCGGGATTCGACCCGCCAGACTGCCGACCTTCTGATTGACAAGCTCAGCGTCCTAACCCACTGAGCCACCGCATCCCTAATGTAATCCCTAAAGGTGATTACATGACCCCATAACACTGCGGGGGAACCTTTACCTTAATCACCTTTTGCAACCTTCTGACAAGCAAAGTCAATGGGGAAGCCGGGTTCACTTAACAACCGTATTACTAACTTAATAACTGCAGTGATTCACTTCCGTTTTGCCATCCCCCGCCGTGGGTGTTTGGAACCAATTAAATGGTACCGCCCCAGACGCTTAATGGATCCCCAGAGGTTCCAGGCAGCGCTGGGGTCCCCACCTGCCTCCCTTGCTCACAGCTCGGCAGATGCCTTAGTGGAAGCCTGGGAAAGGACGGCCACTGAGGCTCTTGACCGAGTTGTACCCCTGCGGCCCCTGACCCGGTGCAGATCCCGTCGAGCTCCATGGTTCTCTGCGGAGCTCCGGGAGATGAAGCGTCGGAGACGGGGCCTAGAGAGCGGTTGGAGGTCCAGCCGATCCGAATCCGACCGATTGCGACTAAGAGCCTACATTAGGTCTTATCTCGCTGCGATAAGGGAGGCGAGGTCTAAGCACTTCGCCACCCTTATCGCGTCCGCAGATAATCGCCCGGCCGCCCTGTTTAGGGTGACTCGCTCCCTCCTAAATCAGGAGGTGAGGGAGGATCCCTTGCAGGGTCGTGCCGAGAAGTTTAACCAACATCTGTCGGACAAAATCGCTCGGATTCGGACCGGTCTGGACTCTGACTGGGCAGAGTCTGACGATCAGGACACGGGCGGTCTTGTCGATATCACCTGGGAGGAGTTTGATTCTGTGACTCCGGAGGAAGTGGACAGGATCATGGGGAGGCTGAGCACCACCACATGTTTATTGGACCCGTGCCCTTCCTGGCTGGTCTATGCAGCCCGGGAGAGGACATGCAGCTGGTTCCAGGCAGTTATATCGGCTTCTCTGAGTGAGGGTAGCTTCCCCGCCGTCTTGAAAGAGGCGGTGGTGAGGCCTCTCCTCAAGAAGCCTGCCTTGGACCCAGCTGTATTGAACAACTTTCGTCCTGTCTCCAACCTTCGCTTTCTTGCGAAGGTTGTTGAGAGTGTGGTGGCGCATCAGCTCCCTCTGGTCCTGGATGAAGCGGATTATCTAGACCCGTACCAATCGGGTTTCAGGCCCGGGCACAGCACGGAGACGGCATTGGTCGCGCTGGTGAATGATCTCTGGAGGGCTCGGGACAGGGGATATTCCTCTGTTCTAGTCCTATTAGACCTCTCGGCGGCTTTCGATACCATCGACCATGGTATCTTGCTGCGGCGTCTCAGGGGACTGGGAGTGGGAGGCACAGTCTTACAGTGGTTCTCCTCCTATCTCCAGGGACGTTCGCAGTCGGTGTTGGCAGGAGGGCAGAGGTCGACCGCGAGGTCTCTCATTTGTGGAGTTCCTCAGGGGTCGGTCCTCTCGCCTCTCCTGTTCAACATCTACATGAAACCGCTGGGTGAGATCATTCGTGGCTTTGGAGTTGGGTATCATCAGTACGCTGATGATACCCAACTTTTCCTTTCGACCCCAAACCACCCCAGTGATGACCTCAACGTGATGTCCCGTTGCCTGGAGGCGGTTCGGGTCTGGATGGGGAGGAACAGACTTCAACTCAACCCCGACAAGACTGAGTGGCTTTGCATACCTTCATCCCGGGTTTATTCGGATATTCCACCTCTGGCTATGGGGGGTGAACTATTACCCCCCGTAGATAGGGCTCGCAACTTGGGAGTCCTCCTAGATTCACAGCTCACCTTGGAAGACCATGTAGGAGCTGTGACTAGGGGGGCCTTCGCCCAGGTTCGCCTGGTGCGCCAGTTGCGGCCCTATCTTAGCCGGGATGATTTGTGCACGGTCACTCATGCGCTCGTGTCCTCTCGTCTGGACTACTGCAACGCTCTCTACATGGGGCTGCCCTTGAGGACCACCCGGAAGCTCCAACTGGTACAGAATGCAGCCGCGAGAGTTGTGTTGGGAGTCTCCCGATACTCCCACGTTACACCTCTGCTCCGTGAGCTGCATTGGTTGCCAGTTGTCTTCCGGGTGAGATTCAAGGTACTGGTAACGGTGTTCAAAGCCCTCCATGGCATGGGGCCGGAGTACCTTAGGGAACATCTGCTGCCGGCATCAAGCTCCCTGCGCCCTGTGCGTTCCCACAGAGAGGGCCTCCTCAGGGTGCCACCGATCAGAGAATGTCGATTGGTGGCCCCCAGGGGGAGATCCTTCTCTGTGGGCGCTCCGGAGCTGTAGAATCAGCTACCGGTAGAGCTCCGGATGGCGCCCGATCTTCGCTCCTTTCGTCGCGATCTCAAGACGTTTCTGTTTGTATAAGCCGGCCTAGCCTGATGGGGATTGGTGGGGTTTTTTATTTTTGGTGTCTTAATTTTAACTTGGTGTTTTAGAATTCTATTCCAATTGTTTTAATTTGGGCAATCATTTAATCTCTTTTTAATGTTTGTATTTAGTATTTTATTCTGCCCTGTGAACCGCCCTGAGTCCTCAGGGAGAAGGGCGGTATACAAATATTATTAAATTAAATTAAATTAAATTAACAAGCAAGAAAGATCATAAAATGAGGCAAAACTCACTTAACAACTGTCTCACATAGCAACAGAAATTTTGGGCTAAAGTGTAGTTGTACATCAAGGACTATCTGTAGGAGACCAAGCCTAGCTTTCAGTCCTCAAGTTAAAAAGGGGGGGGGCAACAATATAGCTTCTATTTTGGGAAGCCTAGGAGTACCTAACTCGGGATCAGGAGCCAAAGGCTGTACATTTCACTACAGGTTATCCTTGAGCTATAACTGTAATACGCTGTGACAGTTGTAAACTAGAACACCACTTAACCCAGACACAATTTTATGACTTTTTTTTGCTAAGCAAACACTGCAGTCATTAAACCCTGCTCACTATGGGGCGTGTTTTGCCAGGAACTAGAAGTAAATGCCGGTTTCCAACAAAATCGTCATAAATCGAAGTCACCTGATTGTGGAGCGGTACAAATGGCTGTAAATGCAGGTATGTTGGCAAGTGTGTCACATGACCAGGGAGGCAATGTCCAAAGTTCATAACTGGGTTCTAATTAGCGTTTGGCGTGGGGGGGGGCATTGTGTAACTTCACACAGTTGGTAAATGGCCCGTTGCAAGTCTAGGACTACCTGTAACACTTCACACCTTTCATTTCTAATGTTCCTTCCCGCATAGCCAGCTAGCACTGCTCATGTTACCACATGCAAGAGTCAGCGCATGGACACCATTACAACAGCCACTCTGAGCCCCAGCTGTATGGCTGATGAATCCTGCACATATCAGGACTTTCCACATAGAAAGATTTTCGAGATTCCCCCCCCCCCTCCTACAGCTACTTAAAAGTATTTGGCCTAAAGCCATTATTTGCAAAAGCACCTAGATTTAAAAAAAAGAAAGAAAGAAACGATGCTTAATTCCATTTCCTTTCTCCAAAGCCATACCGAAGACACACGCTGCGTTACACTATTTCCAGCTTCCCTGCTAAAAATAAGACTCATGTTTTCTGAGTAATGCTGATTTCTCAGCAATAGGGGATATTGGGGGGGGGAGAAGAGTCAGAGGGAGGGAGAAAAAAAAACAGGGACAAGGCAGCAGGCCAAAAGAGAAATTAGAAAAAGAATCTATTATCATTAACGGCGCTGTCACTAGGAGTGAAAACTAAATGAATTTGATGCTTTTAGATCAGTCATTAGCCAGACCCACCCAGAGGGTGATCACGGCTGATTGTTCAACCGATGACATTGGGAAGTGAGGAACAGCAGAGAGGGACCTAAGCCACCCTTTCTCAGCAACAAAACCATTTGTACCTGTCTTCTCCCCAACCTTCTTGACATCCCCACCAATGTCCTTCTCATTGATCGGGATGGACTACAACTCCCAGCATCCTTCAGTGGCCAGCTGTAATTATTTATGTATTTATGTATTTATGTATTTATGTATTTATGGATAGATAGATAGATAGATAGATAGATAGGCCACCCATCTTACCGTAGGGTAACTATGGGCGGCTTACAGTTACACATACGGTCAAAACATAAAAAATTAAAATCAGACATTAAAACCAAGGAAACATGGGGAGGACAAGGGCAGAGTGGTGGCGGCGGGGAGGTAGGATCTATTATTACTCAAGCAACCACCTCGATTGCACGGTTCCCACACTGGGGCCCCAAGCCAACTGGCAGAGCCACATCTTTAGGCCCTTACGAAAAGATAGGAAGGTTGGGGCCCCACCTCACATCGGGGGTGGGGTGAGGGTGGGGACGCAAGATGTTCCAGGGGGCAGGAAGCAACAGCAGAGAAGATCCTCTGTAAAGTTTTTTTTAAAAAAAGGATTTTACTTAATCCTGAAAGAAGACAAGACAGGCAGCCACTGTGGGAAAGAGCCTCCTCTGGGGTTCCTGGTTGAGGGCCTGTTGGTGAGTCACCTGCAGTGATTCACCAACAAACGTGGCCAAAAAGGTAATAAAGTCAGGCACGACCAAACAACCACCTTGTTTAACAACAGAAATTCTGATGCTAGTTGTGGTCATAAAGTTGAGGGCTACCTATAGTCTTATTCACTGTTTATGCACATACTCAGCCAATCACATTCCGCAAGGATTTTTTTATCCTCTCCTTTGTACTTTATCCAAAATATTTCAAATCTAGGCTAGCATACTTGGGATTTTGGGAAGGATTGTTGCTCTCTTGATTTTCTTCCCCCTCCTACGCTGGTACCTCAGTACTCGTTAATTGGTTCCAGGGCACGTAATGAGTACCAAAGACGCTGAGTATCAAACAAATTTTCCCCATAAGGAATAATGTAGTGAGTGAGTCATAAGGCAGCCACTGGCAAGTTCTAGTTTGTGTGTTGAGTACCACACAAACAATGGGTACGGGGACAAAATTTGCACAACAAAAGGCATGGAGTACCAAATTCCATGAGTTTCAAAGCAGTTGAGTACCAAAGTACCACTGTACTTAGATCTGTTATACTTTTACACACTATAGGATTCTACTGAATTTGCAGATAAGCCTTCTCCTGTGAGGGAGGATGACCCACAAATCCTAAGAAACAGAAGGCAATATACATTATTTTTGCAGAGTGTTACCTAGAAGTAAATACTCAAGTCTAGCAGTTTGTGTGTCTTTTTGCTGGCTTACTCTTTTGCACAAGGAAACAAAACCAAATAATTAAAACTAATGCAGTGGTAAATAACTCCAAGATCAGTTATCCGAACAGAAAATTTGGAGGAACTGTAGATAGCAATTTCCTTGAGTCATTCTTTAAGATGTTCTTGAACTTTACATCTGCTCAGAAAGGCCACAAGCAAGTGAACAGAACTGCAGTCCAACAATATCCTCAAGAGCAAGAGGTAAAAAAAAGAAAATAACTTACACAACAACACATATGTATACCTGCCTTTTATGTCCTGATCAGCGTATACTTGAAGACATCATGGCAGCATCACAGAACGCAATTAATGGTGCTAGTTTCTGAGCAAAATCTGTTTAACTTATTTTATATTTTAAATTTTATGTCACTTAGCATGTCTTATTTTAACTGTGATGCTTGTGACACAAATAAACAAACTTACACAACAGGGAAAATCCTTTTAAAGATGCATTTTTCCTATTGGTTTAGAAATCTTTTTTTTTTCAAATGGAAAAAAGCAACCAAATTAGCTCCTCTAATCTACACATCTATCATCATGGGAAGCAGGAAGATTATTTTCATCAATTCACCAGAGCAACCATTTTCCCAAACATCACAACTGTGTAATTTCCCACTCCTAATCCCACTTCAATTAAACAAAAGCATTTATAAATGATGGCTAAGAATGGACAGGTGCGGATCCATGATCGTTTAACCAACCACCTGTTAAATTTTAGCCTCTCATTAGCCTGTAACTAATATATTTGTGCAGCCAGTGGAAGAGAGGGTTTGCATGAACCTCTGGTGGAGTTTCATTGCTCTGAGGCAAAGCTCCTGCTTTGCATGGAGAGAAGCCCAATTTTAATTCTAAATGCTTTTCTGAGATTCTAGCAAAACCAGCGAGAGCCTGAACAGATTTCACCACCACGATAGCCAGCCAACTCTATGATTGGTGTACAAAAGGTGTTCCCTCTACTCTTTCTCAACTTTAGCAACTTGAAGATGGGTAGACTTCAACTCCCAGAATTCCAAAACCAGCACTGCTTGCTGGGGAATTCTGGGAGTTGAAGTCCACCCATCTTCAAGTTGCCAAGATTGAGAAACACTGCTTTTGCCTTTTATTTGACCAGGGACATTTTAATTATTATTGTATTGTACAGTTTTTATTCGGTTCTTAATTGCTGGAGGTCCTCAGAGATTGTGGAAATATTCACATTTAATAAATAAATAAATGCACTATAATTGGGTTGGGATTACAGCTCCCAGATGTCTCCTATCTGGAGGGCCTATGGTTAAGAAAAGTCCGATCATTTTAGTTTGATCAGTAAGGCAGACCATCCTACTCCTCAAGTCTTACACCTCCCCAAAGCTATGTTCTGATCTCCTGTCAACATTTTTGTCAGGCCCATTTTGAGGCACCCTCGCAGGGGAACACACAGCTCAACCACAACCAACTTACAATTTTGACAAAGAAGTCAACAACACTACCTTTGGAGTGTCATCTGAGCAAATATGAGATGTATGTCCTCCTATTATACAATGTTATCTCCAGGAAGTTTGCCAAATCCCAAATAAACAAATGTTTATATATAAGTGGTCCTCAACTTACAGCAGTTCATCTAGTGACTATTCAAAGTTACAACATCCCTGAAAAAGTGACATGACCGTTTTTCACACTTACGACTATTGCAGCATCCCCATGGTCACATGATCAATTTTCAGATACTTGCAATAACTCATTCTTATGATGGTCACAGGGTCCCGGGGTCATGTGATCACTTTTTGCGATCCTCTAAAAAGCAAAGTCAATGGGGAAGCTAGATTTATTTAACAAACGTGTTACTAATTTAACAAATGCAGTGATTCACTTAAAAGTATGGTGTGAAAGGCCATAAAATGGAGCTAAATTCACTTAACAACTGTCTCATTTACCAACAGAAATTTTGGGCTCAGTAGTGGTCGTAAATTGAGAACTACCTGTAATATATATACACAAAGATCCACTTGACTAACCCAGCCATTGTATTCTATTCTCAGACTGTACTAAGCCATGATTAGGTTACCTTTGCTTGACCTGCTGGATTCACATTGAACTAAATTTTAAACATTGGTTCACAAACAAAAATAGCTGAGTTCGCAATCTATGCATCCTACGTAGGACAACAACGTAGTCAGCCATTTGCAATTTTACATAAAAAGTAGCCAAATTTGGATGCAATAATAGAAAAAAATATTTCTAGTTAATAATGAATAAGAATCCAATGACTACAGGTAGTCCTCGACTTACAACAGTTCATTTAGTGACCATTCAAAGTTACAGCGGCAATGAAAAAAGTGACCTACAACCATTTTCACACTTAAGACTGTTGCAGCATTCTCACAGTAACATGGGGATAAAAATTCAGATGCTTGGCAACTGACTCAGATTTATGACGGTTGCAATGTCCCGGGTTCACGTTTTGCAACCTTCTGAGAAGCAAAGTCAATGAGGGAAGTTGGATCACTTAATATCCATGTGATTCACTTAACAATTCCAGCAATTCACTTAACAACTGTGATAAAAAAAAAGGTTGCAAAATTGAACGCAACTCCTTAGTAACTCCCTTGCTTAAACAAGGACATTCTGGTCCCGATTGTGGTCATAAATCGAGGACTACCTGTATGCCCAAGCAGCTATACACAAATGTAGCTTATGCACCTATAGAATGCAATAAATAAGTAAAGTTAGGAAAATATGTTCCTAGTGACTAAAACCACTTGGACCTCTACATTCCTTCATAGGAAACCTGACTTATCCTTGACAAGCAAACTAACCACAGGACCTATCTTTTAAATCTGTGGTACACAAAGAGTTCCCTTGGTGAAATTTTCATATTATCTGAGTTGTTTCACGGAGTATAACAGCGTTTCCCAACCTTTAGGAACTTGAAGATGCATGGACTTCAATTCCCAGAATTCCCCAGCCAGCTATGCTGGCTGGGGAATTCTGGGAGTTGAAGTCCACGCATCTTCAAGTTCCTAAGGTTGGGAAACACTGGAGTATAATTCCCATGTATCAGAGAGTTAGAAATAAAATCAACTCACTGAGTAACATCAGGCCAGTTAACAACTCGCCCCTACCTAGTTCACAGAGTTACTGGCCAAGTCCTTCAGTTCTGCTTGAACTCTAAGAGAAATGATAGATACAATAAGACAACAAACAAATACTTTTTGCCAGTCTCATCTTGCCAGCGGGCGACCAAGTTTTCCAACAGAATAACCAGCTCATTCTTTTCCCCAGAGCATTCAGGAATCTATTGGATTCCATACATTTTCAGGGATAAATCAACCTCAACCCGGAGGGAGAACATTCAGTGCTGAATTGTTTAATCCTTGACCATGACAAAGGGATTAGCTGTGTTCCTCCAATCTTCAGATCATTGTTTTCCTGCCCAGAAGGAAAGGACAATGTGTGGTCTGATAAATGGAACATCCTCATGGTTATCACATCAAGACTGTGAAATCCCAAGACAACAGCCGCCAGGGCAGGGTGGAGGTAATTGAAGCACCCATAATTCACTGCTGCTCCCCAAGGCATCTAGTCAGCGGTACATCAAGGTGGTAACATGCCTAGCCTATCCTGATTTATTTATTTAGAAAATTCATATGGCTGCCTACTCACTTTCAGCGACTCTGGATGGCTTGCAAAAAATAGAAATCCAATAGGCAACCATATACAATATACAACCCCTCCCCCCAAATCACCCTGGCAACAGCAATCGGTTAAATAAGTCACTTGATGGGCTCCATCCCACTCTGGGTTGCCCAGGCCATTTAGCAAAACCAGGTCTTCAGGCCCTTGTGAATGAGTATCAAAGTGGGGTCCAGTCTAATCTCTATGGAGATGATGTTCCAAAGGGAGGGAGCCATCACCGAGAAGGCCCTGCTTTTGGGCTCCCACCAGATGTACCTGCTTAAGAGAGGGGACCCTCAGTGTCCCCTGCCTTCTCACTCTGGTGGGTCGCATGGATGTAACCAGGCAAAGACAGTCGTTCAGATAACCTGGTCCCAAGCCATGTAGGGTTTTATCAGTGACGACAAACACCTTGAATTCTACCCGGAAGCAAATTGGCAGCCAATGCAGCTCCTGCATGAGAGGTAACACATGTGCACACCTGAGCCTGCACAAAATCATGTGGGCTGCTGCATTTTGAACCAATTGGAGCTTCCGGATATTTTTCAAGGGCAGCCCCATGTAGAGCACGTTGCAATTGTCAAAATGGGAGGTAGCTAGGGCATGAGTGACTGTGAGCAAGGATTGCTAGTCCAGGAAAAGACAAAATTGGTGCACAGTAACTTATCACCTAACACAACACCTCAAATCTGGCTGCAGATCATGAAATTCCTTGGGAAATATGATAGGTTCCCCGCCCTAAACAGAGATACATACGGTAGATAAAATCAACTATGAGATCAACAACCAGATCACCATCCTCAGCCACAGTTAAATCAGATCTTAGTTTGAACTGCCTTGTACTAAATTAGACCTCTAAGCTTCAGGGCACCATGGCTGAATTAGCTAAGTTCTTTTAGAGAAGGACTTTGCTGCTTTTTTGCCTCCAAATTCAAAAGGTCACATGTACCTACCCACATGTTCAGGTCATTATAAATCACACTACAAAGGTAGGCAAGAAACTTAAATCTTGAACAAATCCATACAGAGGAAGACAAAAAGTATCCTGGTGCTTGGCTTTTAAAATGCTTTTAAAGATTAAACCCAGAAAACCACCAAAGATAGTCCAAAATTCACTTTATGAGATCAGATCTGAGCCCCAATTAAAACACCTGAATTGTATACATGGGCAAGCAAATTATTTTCATGAAATAATTTGCAAGGCTATACTGACCTCTGAACTGCTCCCCACTGATCTGTAAGTTATAGCCATACCATCTAAGGCAGGGGTCCCCAACTCCCGGTCCATGGACCGGCACCGGGCCACGGCATGCCAGAAACCGGTCCACGCAAACAAACAAAGCCCCATCCGCAGGATGCAGGGAGTACATGAAACCATGACCCCTCCGGTCCATAGAAAAACCTCTGTCCAGAGAACCAGCGTCTGGCACCCAAAATTTGGGGGGAGGGGGGGCACTGATCCAAAGAAAGCAAGTTTTCATGGCATCCTTATCCTGCTGATAAATGATAAACTGCAGAGAAAATTTACCACACTGTGCTTTGGTCATTTAAAAATGCTTAGGCAAAGATAGGGAGGTAATAACCCTCAAACCAGTAAATATCTCCACTGCTCATTTTGTATCACCAACAATTATACTGCAAATATGCACAACCTTGCGTTAAAGATCACTATCATCCCAAAAGAGGAGAGCTAAGGTTGCAAATCTTTGGGGGTCAAGGCCTACAGAGTTTGCTCACACCTGCAGCCCTATTTCACCAACGATAACATTTCCGTAAATCCAATCATCCACCGATTCAGCTGAACTTTTGCATTCCAAAAGCAAACACGGACTATTTAAACTAGGATAAATTAACTTTTCAGAGCCAAAGCTTTCTTTAGGCGACTGATCTTAAAAGCCTGGGTGCATTTATTCATAGTTAGGAAAAATTGCGGCAATAAATCTCAAGTCCATTCGGCCCTCGTTAAGGGAAATTCATTTGCCTTCAGAATCTTTTTACATATCATTTTCATAACAAATGCTTATTAAAACACAAACTTTGCTAAAGCAGAACAGACCAGACAGAGAAACTTTCAAAACGTAAGTGCAGGATAAAAATATGGCTTTTCTATGTAAGAAACGCAAGGTTGAATACACAAAACCCGACGTATATTTTAATATTTTCATTGCGGCTTTGAGATATTAATGCGAGTCGGGAGGTAAGCACAAAAGTGGGGGGAAACTATACAAGGAGGATTTAGATCACACATTAACGAAACTCCAGATCTTGGGCTCAAACTCTAAAATGACAGTTTGTACTAAGTAGATAGAAATCATCGAGCAAAAAAAATTGAAGGAGTTACATTAGAAACACTGCAAGTGCTTTTCGAAATGACATGTTTCCAACAAAGACAAAGAAGGGATAAAACCACCAAAGTAAGATGCTTTCATAAAAGATATATTTTGGCAGCGCTGAGTTTTATATTTTATATTTTATATTTAAATCAAACTGTGTCAGATTTTTCGTAACGTCCAAAAGCTGCACACTTTTCTCTCCCATTACGTTCAATATATTTTATCTCTGTGCTACCTACTTTATCACTGGAGAGAGGGGAAAATTCAGTAAATGGTATTTTTATTAAAAATAGTCTCTAAAATTCAAAGAGTTGGATTAGATATGACTGCTTTGACAAGCCCGGAAGATAATCTGGAAAAAAACAACTATTCAGACATCAAGCATTATATATTCTCTTGAACTTCTATTAAGGAATAAAATGTTTCAATATAGTTTACACACTTAATCAATGGGTGTAATGCAGAAATGCCTAATCTTTTCCATGCTTGCAGCTTTCAAGCAACTTTTCCTATCCAATCAGGAGGATCCTTACAACTTTTTGCCATTTTCATTTCATTTTGTCCTGCTTGTACCTCTTGTCTAACTTCACAAAACCTGTAAAAACCAATGTCACTTGGAATGAATCAGCAGCACCCTGAAGCACTGGTGTACCTTAAAGCTTTTCAAACACATTAATTCAATTTATGCCAAACCACAGTTATGGACTTAATAGAATGATATAATCCCTTCTCCCATAAACAGAAAAAAGGGATAGAGTAAGACTCCCATCCACTTTGGATTGACACCTTTTCAAAATTAACAAGCCACACACATAGCTTTATTTTAAAGCAGTGATTTTTTCAAACTTGGCAACTTTAAAGTATATGAACTTCAACTCCCAGAATTCCCTAGCCAGTAATGGCTGGCTGGGGAATTCTGGGAGTTGACGTCCACACATCTTAAAGTTGCAAACATTGAAAAACACTGCTGTAAAGATTCCTGACACCACAAAAAGAAGACTAAATTATTATGAAAGTTCAATACAAAAGCAGGTCTTGAGAAATGGATTCCATTGTGCTGGATGTTTTTAACAAAGATCAGACCACCATTTATCTGGGTTGGGTTATTCCATGACTTAGGGAGTTGAACTTTATGGTACATATGGGTTCCATACTTTATTCTTCTGGAAGCATTAACCTTGGCATTTAAATGTTGGTTAGCCAAAAGCTACATTCTTACACACTAAGCCAAAATCTAAGAAACCACATAATGATTTAGTGTGATGTCTTCACTTTTTGTAGTCTTTCCAGTACATGTTTCAAAAATGGTTTGGTTTGATGGATTAATTACATCATCAAATTTTCAAGGTAGGGATACATACTGAATTATTTTGCTGTCACTGAAATAAATTTCACTCTGTTTATTAGCCTATGCCTATATTCCCCTAGTTTATTTTGCAGAATGGCTGAGGGAGAAGACTCTTTATCTAAAACACTGTTATTGAAGTTTCATTATTATTAATTCTAAAGAAAGTAGAACTATTCCGTTGCACTTCTATGGCTGACATTACTATAGTTTAGGGACGTAAATTTGCCATTTTAACAGATGTTTTACCCATTTTAGTGAGGGTGACAGCATTTACTGCAAAGGATCTACTTGGGAAAAAAAACCCAGATTTTTTTTTTTAATTCAAAAAATGCATCGACATGAGTCACTATTTTCTCTAGGAGCTGTGTAGTTTGACATGTGCACATTAACTATAATCTCTTACAGCAATATAACCAAGGTAAGGAACTGGATTTCAATATTTGGAATTCTCTGCAGTCTTATTATTAATGCTTTCTCTGCTGGAGACCAGTTGGATCCACTGCTGTTATCTACATGGCACCACTTTAAGATGTCATTCTCTGCCCTGGCATTTCAGAGGGCTGCGTAGCATGTTTGTATACTGTTTTAATGCTTAAATTGTTTTAATGTGGCGTTACCTTTGGGTTTATTGTATTGTAACTCTGCCTAAGATGATAAGCAAGATTTTCTTAGAAAACACTTTGAATACATAAATCATACAAACTTCCCCCTCTCAACAAAAAGTAGAGGAAATGGTAGTATTTTTTCCCCTTTAAAATCCCACATTTAGAGGTGGACGTAAGGCAGCTAATGAGTTCAAAAATCTCTACCTTATTCCTTTCCAGATCAAACTTTTACACCGTTCCAGTTTTTTGAGAAACATTCTGGGGGAGGGGGGAGGTTCCCTTTCTATCCTATTTTGACACTTGGGCAATTTGTGCTTGTACTATTATACTCTTTCCTCTTACCCGACAGGCAAGAAAGCAACCATAAATAACTCCATGGAAAAAAAAAAGTCAGTATGAATTAGCATGGGAACCCTGCAGATTCAAAAGGTCGGCAACGTTTGTGTGGAAAGCTGAGAAGAAGAGGAAAACAAAGTCAAAGAGAACTTCAGCAGCCCTGCAAATGCTTTACTCTGATAAAACGCTCCAAATTCATTCATGGCGGTAGACAGAAATTCTAAGAAAGGAACATTAGGTGCTTGCAGATGTCCTTGAAAAGGGACAGTCCAAATATCTGCCGGTTGCATTCCCTCCCTCCCTCCCTCCCTCCTTCATTATTCCCACTTTCCTTCTGCTCTTCTTCCTAACCCAACAGGACACTGGAAAACTACCCCATGCACACTTCTACGGATCAGTTAGTCTCTGATGATTGCTTCCTCCAGGAAAACAAGATGAGAGAGAGAGAGAGAGAGAGAGAGAGAGAGAGAGAGAGAGAGAGAGAGAGAGAGAGAGAGAAACTAAATGGGTAGTTTTGGCCCAAGCGAACACAGCTAATCAGTCCCAACTGCGAGAAGTCTCCAAACCTGGGGGAGATGCATGGTTAACATTCGTGGTTCCAGAATGTCCGTTTGTATTTTAAAAAGAAACTCATCCCACGGACTGAAAACAGTTGCTCCATGTTAAAATAACATTATGATTTAAGGGAGGGGGGAAAGAGGGGGAACCTAGCAACTACCTAACCCAGACAGATAGCCAACTCTGAAATTTGGCTTTGCAGCCGCCACCCCCACCGCCACCCCCAAATCCGGAGGTAGCCGTTGGACAAAAGCTGTTTTGAATATGACCGAGATGTCCTTGCAAGCAACCCACAGCATAATACAAGGCAGCTCTAAGAGTTTGGGGTGGGTGGGGAGGAGAAAATAGGTCACTCATCCAATCAAATTTAAGACCTTTTGTTTTCAAAGCCCCTTTCTTCCCTGGCTTGTTTTTTTTTTCTCTCAAAAGCTTCGGACCCTCCTCTCCCCAACCAAAAAAACCAGTGAATTAATGAACTAGCCCTATTCTCAAGTTATGCCCAAAGGGGGGGAGGAGAAAAAAAAACAGGAGAAGGGATGAGCAGCCATTTCTCTTTTGCACCAAGAAAAACAAACACGGTTCTTACATTCATCACTCCCCCAAAAAGACAAGAAAGAAAAGCACACGCTCAACTTCAAACCCTTCTAGCTTTGTCAATACACCGCAGCTGCTCAGCGTAGCAATATTCTGTTACTACACTTGGAGGAGAAAACACCCACCACCACTCCGAAAGACTTGTTGTTTTTTAACCAGCCAATGCCAAATGACACAGGACCCATAAGGAGTTGATTAACCCTGGAGTAAATACTTTGTTCACAACTCTCTGGCGTTTCTCACCAACCTTAAGATACACAAGGCATGTCATGTCAACCTTTAAGGAAGGGGGGGGGGGGAAAGAAACACCCTTCTGTTCCATCCCCCCCACCCCACTTTCATCTTGCTTCCCCCATTCTGCTCTAACCAGCAACTAATGCAACTCACAGCATGCCTTAGAATTCATTATTGATTATTCTTTCTTACCTTAGGTTGAGCTCTTCGGGGAAATGCAACTTTGGGGTCAATCTGTGGGGTGGGGGGTGGGGGGAGAAATGGAAAGCAAGATCATTTGCATATATTTTCTGTAGAAAGGCAAAAAAAAAAGTACAACTGAAAGATTGCACTGAATCATTAATCCTTCAATTTCTCAGGTATAAGATTTCTTGCAGAGTAACTAGCGGGAAAAGTCACTAGTAACACAGAGAACAGGAAAGAAAACAGTATGTTCAGTGACTTAACTGTTGGAAATTTGTAAAGTCTCCTTCCTCTTTCCTTCTTCAAACTAGTGCTAATTAGATCGTCGAATCCTGAATGTCGGACACAATCTGCCTTATTATACGTATTTAAAAATATGAATATGACATTTTGGGGAGAGGATTATTCAGTCCATTTGTGTTTATTTTCTTATCTACTGTTAAGGCCGCAGTTTAAGAGACACGCATATATAAATAGCAACTGCCTCTTTTAGGGAAGTTTTTTATGGCTGCAAAAAAAAAAAAGTTGAATGATTGGATCTGATTTTGTATTTCATAATTAAGATACAATGGATACATGATTTCAAGAACCTAATACAAAGTTTGCATGTTTAGATTTTTACCAGATGTAAATAGATTTATTTCCTTTTTAAAAAAAAAATCACCTGAGGGTATATTGATTTTTTTTGTTATTTTTTTTAAAATAATAGACTGAGGAAACGTAAGAAGAGAGAAATTTTTATAAAGTCCAATTCAAAGAAACTTAACCAGAGTCCTGTTTTACAGCATTCTAAAGCCACAAATTTATAGCTGCCACATTACAAAAAAAATGACTTGCCAATAATATGTTGAAAAAAGTTAATAAAATTTCAAAGCTACAATCAAAATACTCCTTATCAAAGTGTAAGCTGTACTGTGAATTATAAATTTGTTTCACCTCAAGTTCTCAATCATAATGCTATTTGGCTCCAAATGCTGGCTAAAGTATTTTGAAATGAAAAGTACAAATAATTTTATTAGACTCTCTTGAGTAGCAATTTGGAGAAAGGGAGTAAAAATTAGGTTGAGCAGAAATAGGAATTCTCTCAGCCCTCCATAAATTCTTTAGAATTAACTTTACATGTTAATATTTTAGAGCCGAATTTTATTTTTAATGGTTTCAGCCTCTTCATCAATGAAAAAGGAAGTGCTGTTCTAACTGAACTAAAGGGGAATGTTAAAAGTTCTTTCCGAGCACAATCCTATATATATATATCCCTAGTAATTGAGCAAGTTCATAATAATTTTGTAGTTTCAAAAAAACTAAAAAAAAATAAACTTAACAACCCTTCTGCCAACTGTTAACTGCCAACTTCTAAACTTTTGTTTTCATCTGGAAAAAGAGTCTTAACCAAACTTTTGCTATAAAGAGGGTTTTGTGTTTTTTGTCAAAGTGTCTTTGGCAGGTAGAAGAAAACTTTTGTTACTTGCATAGATGATATATTCCAACAGCTATCATTTCACTCAGAAATCTTAGCCTGCCCATTAGGAAGGCAATTTTGCTTGTAATAAAAGTTTTAGAAAGAAAAACTAGGTACCTGAGAAGTGATTGATTATATATCATCGTAACAGTTCATCAAGCATACACACAAAACTCACAAAACTTTCATCTAGAAAGCTACCCTTTTTCTAGGGAGTAACATCCAGTGGTGGGATTCAGCTGGTTCACACCACTTCGGCAGAACCGGTAGGTATTTTTTTGTTGCCCAGGCCCAGAATGGACTTCCGGAAGCGGAGAACCGGTTGTTCACATATTTGAATCCTACCACTGGTAACATCCATCTACATATATACTCAGCACCAGCTAGAATATTTGGCTACCAGAGAAAGCATAACAGGTGTAGATTTCCCACTGTCCAAAACATTAAAAATGTGCCCAAAGGGGGGCAAATAAACATCATACAGCTGTCATATTAACTCCCCTTAAAGTTTTAGCTGTTACTTTAAAAAGAAAAGAGGGGCAAGTTGAACGCAGCCATTTTCCAGAAATTTACCCAAGGAAGAATGAGTATTATCTAACAGATGGGCACCTTTTCAAAATTGGAAGGCGATCCCCACCTTGCCAGCCTGATGCGACCCCATTCAGCAGCTCTATGCCTGTTGTGCATCTCTGTAAACTATTTAGAGACGACAAGGGAAAAAAGAGGCTACTAAAAATAAAATTAGTTCGGTACAATGCTACTTACTGTATCTGCAAGTCCTCTAGGAAATGCCTAATAATAACACTATTTCTGATACCAATGGCCATTACCTAAACCAAGTCTCTAATGTAACCGTAAACAAGAGCAGGCAACTTCCGTGTCAAGAGCAAACCGAACCGTTTCCTGTGCTCAGCGTTGAAACAGGGTCAAAAGCTAGCAGTACTAAAGGACAAGAAACTATCAGAGCTCTAACAAGGCAAAAAAAAGTATCTTTACGTTGTGGCTGTTGTTTTTAAACAGTGATGAGAGATCCATTTCTGAACAAACCACTCAGAAGCATTCGCTCCCACATCCAAAATCAAAGCAATGCCATTTCATCTAGCAGGCATCACGGTATGATAGGAAGTTTCCTATAAGTATTTCCAAGCTTCCCACTTTCGACTCTCAAAAGTGACCAGGGTAACTAACTTCAGATGCACAAACCAGGGTTTGTTCACATAGCCTGCTAACCTCTCCTGGGCCCCCTTCTTCTCTGATGTCCATTTTATAGCACAGTATAAAGAGGCTTCATCCTTTAGTTTGATCTCTAAGTTCCCCACACATACACTAGTGCACAAAAACAAACAGCCATAAATTATCTTCCAACAATTGTATCTTCTTGGAACAAGAAGTTACCTGCCTGAATTTTTACTAAAACTATTTTAGAACTGATTTCTCAGGATCGCTCCTGAGGCTTTGGAAGCTTTCTCTCCCCCCACCCTGAAATAATTGGGGAATGTTTAAACATGAGTCACCTGTTCAGACAAGCCCAACAGGACACATACCCAAAGTTATTAGAATTTGGACGGAGGACAATTAAGCAAAGCTTCACTTAAGGACACTTTTAGAAAATAATAATCTCATTTATTTTAAAAAGAGATTCATATAAAGCAAGGCTTGGTAACCTTAAGACCATAATTTCTCCATAATTTCTTGGTTTAAAGGATAATTTTACACACTTCCCTGCAAGTCAGTGTTGTAATGATGAAACAATAACCATCCTGAAACTAAATAAAAACAAGCTTCTGCTCACAGTTTAAGAGACAAATTACTTTTTATTGGCATCTCTTTAAGCTACGGAATTAAAGTTGCAACTAATTAAATTGGCCAAATACAAACTTCCTTTCTGATGCTACAGAAGAGTTAGGATATCATGCAGAAATCGAAATATAGTGGCAGGAAGATGGGAGTATCAGACGATTAATCCCTTCTTAAACCAAAAAAGTATTTTTGCAATAGAAAAACTTGGGATATGATTCGAAAGGAATAGAAACGCGTTGCAATTTTCCTTTGAAAGATAGCTCTTTTCACTTGTTGCAATGTCTCAAAATGCCCTTTTCTGTTAGGCTAGGAGGAAAAAAATAACTTCCTCAGAATTCTAGAAAGGAAGGCTAAGGAAAATAATACTCTGACAATCTAAAATTGCCCTGAAGTCCTCTTCTTTCAAAAAAATAAAGAAGCATCTTTCTAATCTCTCAAGAAGCTTCTCTAGTTATTCCCTTCCACTCACACAACTTGGATAGAGTGTATGTTTTTGCAAACTAAATAGTTTTAAGCATCAGTTAGCAGAAGGAAAAATAAATAAATACAATCAAACTGAATTGTCTTGGCCAACTAGTTAATATTTGAGCAAGGATGATTTCTTTTCTTTACAATATATAATGGGAACATGAGCTTCCATATCCTCCAAGGTAGCGTAGCATTTCTTTGCACAATTATTGCAGTATTAATAACCTACCACAATACCCCTTCGAACAGACCCAGCCAAAAGGACACTGTCTCTTTAAATGAGCCTGTCACAGTCATAATATTGCAGGAAATAATGGAGACATTAAACACACACACACACACACACACACACACACCAATATCACATTGTGTAACGTACCGTCTTGGAATCTAATTCATGATGAGCTTGAGCTAATACTTTATCAACACTTGCCGGATCAGCAAATGTAACGAAACCAAACCCCCTGAAATAAGACAAAGAAGAGCTGATGTGGAAAGGGCACAAGAAATACTAAGAAAAGACAATAAATATATTTAAGATGCCCAATAAGACACAACCCAGATTCTCATATTGCTCTGAATCAAACCATCAGCCCTTGTCAGAAAATAGATTAGGGTTGAGGGGGATTATAAAAAAAAAACTTATGCGTGCTTCAAAATCTAACTCGCTTTTCCACCTCTCAGTGCACCCATACAAAATCTTCCCATCTTCAGTTCATGCTTTGTTTAACCCAGAAGTAGAAAGCTGTAGGATTGGCTCTTTTTACTAAAAAAAAAATGTACTTTGGTTAGCCAAACAAACAGTTAGAAGCAAGTTTCTCAAAATGAGACTCTGCAGAACCAACCCTATTTAATTTAACAGGTTTCCACTAGCAGAAAACATAAATTTTCCTCCTCATCTCAACCTCTATCTTTAAGACACAAGAGTTTCAAAGACAGAAAGTCTGTCTTTGAAACTCCTAGTTTCAAAGTTTTTTGGGAAGAAAAGCCAAAGGTTTTTTTAACTGCCTAACGTGCCTTAAAGAACTGCTAACACTTATTCTAAGCACACAGACTGTGCAGCCTTCCATAAAAATCACAGGAAAGGGAGAAAACTTTGATTTTTATTTTTTTTTAAAAAAAGAGGACAAACGGTTTACCTGGAGCGTTTTGTAGTTGGGTCCCGCATGACCATACATTCTCTAATGTCTCCAAATTTGCTAAAATAATCTCTAAGATTATCTGCGGAGCAGAAAAAGAGAGGGCAGAAAGAAAGAAAAAAAATGAGGATGGGAAAGAAAGAGAAAGAGAAGAAAACAGAAGCAAGTGTTTAAAAAACGTTATCTGCATTAAAAAAAAATCAGCCACTAAGAAAGGGAGCTACATTTTCAGAGCAGAAAGGGGGACAAATGGATGACCTGAAATTTTTTTTTTTGGAAATAAAACAACTTTTTCCCTCCTCCCCCCCCCTCCCTTGAGCCTACCACCCCTCAAAAGTGCGCGCACACACAAATTTAAGGTCGAATAGAGGACTTGGAAAGAGAAGTGTTATTTGGAGCACGTAAAGGATCTCACCAGCTTACTCTGGTGCAGGATGAAATACGGTTTCTTTACTTGTGGGAAAGAGTGCTGGGGGGGGGAGGTAAGGAGGGGGGGGGAGGAAGACACCCAATGAAACTGACCTGGGATAACAACAAAGGCTCTATCAAAGGAGGCTGGGCTAGACAGGATCTAGAGGGAGTGGGAGATGGGGCTGCCCCCCACCCAGCGCGCGCGCGCACACACACACACACAACACACACACCGGGTCCCCCACCCCCCCACCCCGCTTACCTGGGGAGGTTTGCCAACTCAGGCCGCCAATAAACATTTTACTGGAAGAAGAAAACAGAACAGAGTTAAGCAGAGATGTCAGATCGGCCATTTTGACGTGTAACTTACAAAAGCTAAAAGGAAGGGAGAGGTGGAAGGGGGGGCGGCCTGGGGGGGGCGAGGGAGCCTGGTTTGGGAGGGTGGGAGAAGAAGAAGAAGAAGAGAAAGAGGAGGAGGGGGGGAGAAGGGGGAGATGGAGGGGGGGAGGGGGGGCGGGCAGACCCAGGCAAACGGACCCAAGGTGAGTGAACTCCGAAAGAGCGAGGGAGCGAACGAGCGACGGGGAGAGGAGAAGAAGGAAAAAGAGCCGGCAAAAAGAAAAAGAAAGAAAGAGAGAGAGAGAAAGAAAGAAAGAAAAAGAAGAAGAAAGAAAGAAAGAAAGAAAGAAGAGCCGCTGCTCGGTTCTCCCTTTCGCCGGCGCCGCGCCGCCTCCTCCCTCTCTCCCTCCCTCCCCTCCGCGCTTCTCCCACCAGTTTTGCCCAAGCGGGCAGGGGTCCCCCGCGCGCCCGCCAAAGTGGCAAGGCCGGAGGAGCCAACTTACCCGGGGTCGTGCTGAGAGTCGCTGGGGCTGCCCGAGATGGCTTGACTCCCATCTGCCTCCATGACTGCGGCCACGAAGGACGACTCGAGCCCGCGGAGAGAGAGAGAGAGAGAGAGAGAGAGAGAGAGAAGGAGGGAGGGAGGGAGAAAGAGAGAGAAACAAGAGACACCCCCCCTTGGTAGGACCCCCCCACCCTCCCCCCGGTTTCGTTTCTCCCCTTCTTTTGGCCCCCTTCCCTCCGATCGCTCCGCTTTCTTCTCTTTCCTTCTTTCTTTCTTTCTTTCTCTCTCTCTCTCTCTCCCTCCCTCCCTCTCTCTCTCTCTCTCTCTTTTTTGTCTGCTACCGGTGAATATTACTGGCTGGTGGGGGGGAGAGAGAGGGAGAGAGAGAGAGAAGCCGGCGAACCAGCCAGATCCTTTCACACGTGGGATCAGCTTAGCTTAGCTCAGCTCGAGCGCCTTCCTTCTCTCCCTCCCCCCTCGCTCCCTTTCGCTCCCAGCCATCGTCGCTCCGCGCAGCCAGCCTCGCTCCCTCCCTCCCTCCCTCCCTCCCTTCTTCCTCCTCCTCCTCCTAACCCCCCCCCCGCCGCCGCCGCCAGAACGCACGTGGGGCGGAGTTCTAGAACGTAGAGTAACCCATTCGGGGGACGTCACAAGCCGCCGAGGCCCCGCCCCCTTCGCCTCCTGTACTCCCGATTGCCTCCGCCTCCCCCCCCCCGCGGGAAGACGGGCAAAGAGATTGAAAGAGAGAGAAAAAAATTCTCCACCTCGTCTTTCTTTGCGCGCGCGCGCGTATACGCGCGCACACACACACACGCGAACGGTTTATATATATATATATATAAATTTTAATATATATATAATATATATATATAAAATTTATATATAAATTTTAAATAAATATATATACTACACACACACACACACACACACATATATATATATATATATATGTGTGTGTGTGTGTGTGTGTGTGTGTGTATGTGTGTGTAGTATATATATTTATTTAAAATTTATATATATATATATATATATAAAACCGCTCTTCTTTGTGTGTGTGTGTATGTGTGTGGTTTGTGTGTGTGTCTGTGGTTTTTGTGTATGTGTGTATATATTTCATTTCACACACACCCCCATTTAATCGTGACCTGGATGCTTCGGCTGATCTCTAGCCATGCGCTGCCGGGCTGCGAAGCCGGGTTGTGCGCAGAAAGAAAGCGAAGGGTTGGGCAGTGCCAGTCCGTCTTTCTTCCCCCACCACCACCACCACTGACCCCATTCCTCCATGGAAACAGGTTGGCAAGACTTAATTTCCAAAATCCCTATTAAAGCTGTGGCGATGCCTTGATGAGGCCAACGGAAAGCTTATTGGATAGCGCTTCGAGGTTTCTGAGTTTCTCAAACCGGGTCTGTCAACCGAGGGGATTTTCTGCTCTCTTGCTTGAGGGAGAGTTTTTGAAAAGTCAAACGCCGGGGTTGTTTTTTTTTTCAGAAGCGTCTGTTTCAGAGGTCTTCAAACTTGGCCCTTTTATGACTTGTGGACTTCAATTCCCAGAATTCCTTAGCCAGGCACACAGGCTGAAGAATTCTGGGAGTTGAAGTCCACAAGTCATAAGGTCTACGAAAACCATTTTTTAAAAAAACCAACTAGGGAAGAGAGAGAGAGAGAGAGAGACTAAAAAGGGCTCCTTCTTACAGCCTTATTTCAATTCAATTCAATTTAGACTAGAGCTAGAAGGGACCTTGGAGGTCTTCTAGTCCAGTCCCTTGCTCAAGCCGGAGACCCTATAGCCGTGGTGGCGAACCTATGGCACGCATGCCACAGGTGCCACCCAGAGCCTTCTCACGTGCACCATCGCCCCAGTCCTAGGTCTTCAGCTGGGTTTTATAAAACCTTTTCACTTTAGGCCTCTGCCGTGTGCAAAAAAAAAAAAGATTCAACCAATCCGACAATACATAAGTGGGTTTTGGGTTGCAGTTTGGGCACTCGGTCTCTAAAAGGTTCGCCATTACTGCCCTATACCATTTCAGACAAGTGGCTGTCCAATCTCTTCTTAAAAGCCTCTGGTGATGAAGCACCCACAGTTTAACAACAACAATAATAATAAAGTTGGAAGGGACCTTGGAGGTCATCTAGTCCAACCCCCTGCTCAGGCAGGAAACCCTATACCATTTCAGACAAATGCTTGTCAAGTCTCTTCTTAAAAACTTCCAGTGTTGGAGCATTCACAGCTTCTAGAGGCAGGTTGTTCCACTGGTTAATTGTTCTAACTGTCAGGAAGTTTCTCCTTAGTTCCAGGTTGCTTCTCTCCTTGATTAGTTTCCATTTGTTGCTTCTTGTCCTGCCTTCAGGCGCTTTGGAGAGTAGCTTGACTCCCTCTTTGTGGCAGCCCCTGAGATATTAGAACATTGCTATCATGTCCCCTCTCGTCTTTCTCTTCATTAAACTAGACCCACCCAATTCCAGCAACCGTTCCTTATATGTTTTAGCCTCCACTCCCCTAATCATCTTTGTTGCTCTTCTCTGCACTCTTTCTAGAGTCTCAACATCTTTTTAACATCCTGTCAACCAAGTGTGGCCTTACCAAGGCCTTGTAAAGTGGTATTAATACTTCAAGTGATCTTGATTCTATCCTTTTGTTAATGCAGCCTAGCACTACATTGGCTTTTTTGGCAGCTGCAGCACACTGCTGGCTCATATTGAAGTGATTGTCCATTAGAACTTCTGAAGGCAAGCTGCTCCACCGGTTAATTGTTCTGTTAGGAAGTTTCTCCTTAGTTCTAGGTTGCTTCTCTCCTTGATTAGTTTCCATCCATAGTTTCTTGTCTTGCCCTTCTGGTGCTTTGGAAAATAGGTTGATCCCCTCTTCTCTGTGGCAGCCCCTCAAGTGCTGGAATACTGCTATTGTATCAACTCTAGACTAGCCATACCTAAATCCTGCAGCCGTTCTTCATATGCCCAACTAACAGAGACCAGGCTTGAAAAAAACATACACAATTGTCCCTGCCATAATACAATCCTCTTTTTTAAAAAAACCATAAACCCAGGAAGTTATGGCAGCAAAAGAGTTCAGAGAGATCTGTTATTAATCTTCGGAAATTCCCAAGTCACCTCATGGGTTAGGTTGGGCTATTCTTTAGCTGCAAGTATTCCATGGTAGACTGCCCCTAAGCTAGGGAGTTCCCTATTATATAAAGATTCCAAGGGACTCAAGCCAAGGGTTTTTGAGAAGCGAACAGGATGGAGAATGTTTATCTTTGCTTTGTTCGTTTCAGCAACTACCCCAACAGTAGCCAACGTTCATTAAGATTCATGTTTTATTTGATTGTCAGCTGTATGCCTCCTTTTAGGCTTAGATATTTAAAATCCCTACTTGAAATAAAAACCCATGTTTTTATTGTCCTATGTTGTCCTGTTTGCTCTTGGGCTCTATCGTACAGGTAATCCTCGACTTACAACAGTTCATTTAGTGACCATTCAACATTATAGCAGCAATGAAAAAAAGTGATTTGTGACCGTTTTTCATACTTACGAACGTTACAGCAACCCCATAGTCACAAGCATCAAAATTCAGATGCTTGGCAAGTGACTCATATTTATGAAGGTTGCAGTTTCCTGGGGTCATGCGACCACCTTTTGCAAACTTCAGACAAGACAAGTCTATGGGGAAGCCAGATTCACTTAGCAACTCTGTTACTAACTGAACAACTGTAGTGATTCACTTAACAACTATGACAAGAAAGTTCATAAAATGGGGCAACATTCACTGAACAACTGTCTTATTTAGCAACAGAAACATTGGGTCAATCGTGGTTGTAAGTCAAGGAGTACATATATACAAGGAGTCCTTGTTTAGCATTCACAATTGGGACAGACAGCTTGGTCATTAAGTGAAGTGGTTGCTAAGTGAAACCGCAGCTGTGCTTATGATCTCACTTTTTCAGTTTTCCTTGGTTTTATAGACTTACAAAGGTCATAAATGTAAAGAGTGGGAGCAAAATTACTTTTTCATCACTGTTATCATTGTGAATGGTCTCTAAATGAAGTAGTCACTAAACAAGGACTACCTAAACAAGGTTTCCTGGTTGAGCAGAGGGTTGGACTAGAAGACCTCCAATGACCCTTCGGTATTCTGTACATTCAGCTAAGCATCTGTTATACTGAACAGATTAGATGATCATTTAAAGGCAATGTATTTATCTGAATATTTATTCTTTGTGTTTAGCGCATATGTATTTTATTATTGTATTTTCTTTTACCTATTTTATCCCTGAAATAGACCTTGTATTTTACCTTTATGTTATTTTTTTATATGTTTATAAGACTAATCACTCAATAAACTAGTTATCCAGATCTATGCATCTATCTATTGAGACTCAGAGCTATTGAGAGTTTGATCCTCCATCAGTTTGGCTAATCTCTTTAAAAGCCATCTAAAATTCTAAATCAATAATCACAACTGCATCTGATAGCAAAACATCTACCCTTTCATTCTGCTTTATGCAAATAAGTCTTTCCTTTCTCCATCATTTTAAGTTCAAAGAAAGATTCAAAATTCTAACAATTTCAGATGGAGAGTGACAGAGGGCCTTTTTCTGAGCATTTTCTGAACAGAGCATGGCTTTATATACGTTTGTCATCTGAAAAATCTCACAACACTGTATTCCTTCTCATCTGCTGTATACTTCAATCATTTTCTTCACCTTAGCCACAATTTATTTTCTGGGAATTTCTCTCCTCTTCAAGGTAAGCAAGAAACAGGCATGAGAAGGTGAGTTTGACTTGACGAAGACTTCACTTTAAGCAAGACATCCTTGGGAATTTTCAAATTTAACTCCAACCTGCAAAACTGACTCTATTTGTCCTTGACTGAACTTGAAAAGGCTGCTTACTACTTGATTAGTACCAGTCTGGTTAGTTCTGGGATAGGATACCACCAGGAAATCCAAAGGCTACTTGAAAATTGAAAAAAAAATCTTAAAATAAGATTTAAATTACTTTAAATCTTAAAGTAATCTTAAATCTTAAAATACTTAAGGATTGCCACAAAAAATCTCCATGTACTATCCATAATAACCTATGATGATGAACTTGTCATTCCTTAGATATTACTTTTTTATTATTGTTTTATTTTTCCCCCTAAAGTTAAAATACAAAATAAAGAAAAGAAGAAAAAACAAACCACAGGTAGTCCTCAACTTACAACAGTTTGTTTAGAGACCATTCAAAGTTTCAGTGGCACTGAAAAAAGTGACTTATGCCTGTTTTTCACACTTACAACTGTTGCAACATCCCCAGGGTCATGTAATCAAAATTTGGATGATTGGCAACTGACTCACATTTACGGCAGTTGCAGAGTCCCAGGGTCATGTGATCACCTTTTTTGACTTTCTGACAAGCAAAATTAATGGGGAAGCCAGATTCCCTTAACAGCCATGTTACTAACTTAACAACTGCAGTTGTTCACTTAACAACTATGGCCAGAAAAGTCGTAAAATGGGGCAAAAATCACTTAACCAATGTGTCAGTTAGCAACAGAAATTTTGGGCTGAATTGTCGTATGTTGAGGACTACCTATAATAACCATGAGACACTTATAATAAAGATAAAAAGCCATATGTACAAAAAAAGGGTAACAAATAGCAAATATATCATTCACACCGACATGAAATATAAAAAGTCCACTGGGTGAATGCTGACCAATATATCAAAAGTATCTGATGCGTTTGCCTCCCCTTACATAATATATTCTTTAGACATTACTGACCTATTTTGATGATATGTGGGAATGGACTTGGGATTCAGGAAGAAGAGCTACAGGTTAGACCAGTGATGGCGAACCTTTTAGAGTCCGAGTGCCCAAACTGCAACCCAAAACCCACTTATGTATCATTGGGTGTCGGGTGGGCGTGACCCATTGCATGGGTGTGGCCAATTTCATGGGTGTGGCCCATTGGTGGGCGTGGCTGCAGTGGTAACACCAGACTAGATGGGACTAAAAAGTTCAATCAATCAATTCCAACTTTGCAAGATCTTTTTTTTTCCCTGCAAGAAGTTGAAATTGATTGATTGATTGAACCTTTTATTTTTTTTGCACATGGCAGCGGAGTTTTATAAAACTCAGCTTGAAGGCCTAAGACTGGGATGATGGCGTGCGTGGCCACAGAGAGGGCTCTGCGTGCCACCTGTGGCACGTGTGCCATAGATTCGCCACCAAGGGGCTAGAGGAATTCTGGGAATTGAAGTCCACAAGTCATAAAAGAGCCAAAGTTGCCTGCCTACCCCTGGGCTAGACAGTCACTGTGCAAAAGATGTCTCAGCCCACAGAAGGAAAAGGGGCGTGGGAAGCAGCTCAGAAGGGACCTCCTTATTTTCTGGAAAGCAAAAGTGAAGGAGGGCAGAGGTGCTTTCAGGCTTGCAAGATTCTGCTACTATAACCTTACAAATAAAGATAGTGTTCGTACTCACAGTTTCTACTTTTTGTGTGGACTACAGTTAGTCCTCAACTTATGACCAAAATTCAATCCAAAATTCCCTTGCTAAGCGAGACATTTGTTAAGTGAGTTTTGCCCCATTTTATGACTTTTCTTGCCACAGTTCTTAAGTGAATCACTGCAGTTGTTAAATTAGTAACACGATTGTTAAGTGAATCTGGGTTCCCCATCGATTTATCAAAAGGTCGGAAAAGGGGATCATTTGACCCCGGGACATTGCAACTGTTATAAATACATGCCAGTTGCCAAGCGTCTGAATTCTGATCACATGACCATGAGGATGCTGCAATGGCGATAAGTATAGAAAATGGTTATAAGCAGTGGTGGGATTCAAATACCGGTATGTGAACAACCGGTTCTCTGTGTGGATGCCGCTTCCGGAAGTCTGGGCCTGGGCAACAAAAACCTAGCTACCGGTTCTGCCAAAGTGGTGCAAACCAGCTGAATCCAACCACTGATTATAAGTCCCTTTTTTCCAGTGTCATTGTAACTTCCATCGGTCACTAAAGAAACGGTTGCAAGTCAAGAGATGCCAGCACCTCAAACCCATGGCATAATCTCAGGGGAGGCCACAAAAAAGGAGTTGATGAGGGAGCCTTCAGGGTCTATATGGCTTCCAATCCCCGCAGGGCCCTAGAAATTGTGTTGAACTACATCTCCCAGGAGTCCCAACTATGATGCATGATAGCAAGGAATGCTGGGAATAATAGTTCAGTAATAGGGACGCAGTGGCTCAGTGGGTTAGGACGCTGAGCTTGTTGATCAGAAGATCAGCAGTTTGGCCGGTCGAATCCCGAGTGCCGCATAACAGAGTGAGCGCCTGTTACTTGTCCCAGCTTCTGCCAACCTAGCAGTTCGAAAGCACATAAAAATGCAAGTAGAAAAATAGGGACCACTCCGGTGGGAAGACAACAGCGTTCCGTGCGCCTTTGGCGTCTAGTCATGCCAGCCACATGACCACGGAGACGTCCTTGGACAAGCGCTGGCTCTTCGGCTTTGAAACGGAGATGAGCACTGGCCCCTAGAGTCGGAAACGACTAGCACGCATGTGCGGGGGAACCTTTACCTTTACCTTTACCTAATATTTGAAAGCCGTTGCTTCCTCATTGAGCCCAATTCTTGGGCTTTTGTTCATCTAGCATTCCTAGCGCAGTTGGATATTCATCAGAAGCAAGTGGCATAGGAGCAGAGAGCTGGAGAAACAAAGGCTGCTGGATATTCATTCATTCATTCATTCATTCATTCATTCATTCATTCATTCATTCATTCATTTCTATGCCTCCCACCTCTCCTATAAGGTAAACTCTGAGCAGCTCCCGATATATTTCTGTCTAAAAACCCAGTCACGTTTTTGGCTGTCAATTCTCAGTTTTTTAAAGTGTTTTTTTTTCTACTGTGCTTTCGGGAATACACATAGTCCTCGACTTACAACCTGTCACTTAGCAACCGTTCGAAGTTACAACCTTGGGGCTACTTATAACCCAAATTCAAATTTTCAACAGTCAGCCCCCTCCCTCCCCCCCCCCCCTCAGTGACATGACTGAACTTTGAGTGCTTGGTAACCAGGCCTCATTTAAAACCATTTACAGCATCCTGCCCTCACATGACTGCATTTTATGAGTTTTGCAGAGAACTGGCATGTCTGGTTTTTGGCAAAACTGCACCTATAGTGAACCATTGGTTCACTTAAAAACTGTGGTGTTCATTTAACAACTGCAATGACCGCTCTATGACTGCTGCATTCACTTAACAACTATTGCACCACTCAGGTGACCCTGAGGTCACAGACAATCCTCCGAGTGGCCTCAATGACTCTCTAAAACAGGGGTGTCAAACTTGCAACATCACATGACATGTCGTGACATATTGTGACTTTTTCCCCATTGCTGGAGCTGGAATGGGTGTGGTTTCGGCACAAGACAGCCAGCCTGCAGGCTGGCAGTTTGACACCCCTGCTCTAAAAGAATGCAAATGACCAGCTGTTTGCAAGGAATCTAAATCCTTCCATTCCCCACCATCCAGTCAGAGCTGAAGAAGCTTCTTGGATGAGAAGCGAAACTTCTTCAAAGAAAACAGTCGCCTCCTGAAAAAAGTACCTTTGAGACACATCTTGTTCCCTGCTTATCAACATCTAACAGTCTCATCTGCCCAACCGGATTGCTTTTTTGCCTGTAATTGCCAATTACTGGCAGAGAACAAACCACGCACAGCCTTCTGCTGTCCTGTTTGTGAACAAGGAATAAATACAGTTAGTCCTCGACTTACAACCATTCTTTCAGTGACCATTCAAAGTTACAACAATGTTAAAAAAAAAGCAACTAACAACCGATTCTCACCCTTATGACCACTGCAGCATCCCCAGAGTCACACAATCAAAACTCAGGCAATTGGCCTGTGTTTGTGATGGCTGTGGTGTCCCAGGGTCACGCTGAGTGGTATTTGCAAGTTTCCTAGTCAGCTTCCAACCAACAAAATCAATGGAAGGATCCAGATTCACTTATCAACCCTGTGAGTCATTTCTTAACTTATTGGCCGCAGCAAAATACTGTAGTCATAAAATTGGGCATGACTCACTAAACAACTGCCTCGCTTAGTGATGGAAGTTCCACTCCCAATTGTAGTCATAAGTTGAGGATCTCCTGCAAAATTGGTGCACTCTGGTGACCATCAGAGCCTTGGTGGAGCAGTGGGCTAATGCCTCCTTAAGTAACACTTGCTGCCTGCAATTAGTGCAGGTTCACATCCCACCAGGCTCAAGGTTGACTCAGCCTTCCATCCTTCCCAGGTAGGTAAAATGAGGACCCAGATTGTTGGGGGCAATTAAGCTGACTTTGTAATAATGCCGCTTGGGGGGGGTGTGAAAGCCCTAATAAGCAGGCATATACATAGAATGAAGGCTACTGCTAAGCTTGTAAGCCGCCCTGAGTCTTTGGAGAACGGCGGGATATAAATGGAATTAAAATAAAAAAATAAAAAAATAAAATAAAATCACCCCAGCATTTTTATAAATTATTTTCTGGGAATCAAATGATATCAATTGACTTCATTCACTGGCTATCATGGAGCTGCCCTTGTGTTCATATATATTTGCATATACAGGTAGTCCTCGACTTATAATCATTCATTTTGTGACTATTCAAAGTTACAACAGCACTTAGAAAAGCAACTTATGACAGTTCAAGCAGACAGTGGGAAGTCCACCCTTTCTTAAATGTTCATTTACGCACAGGACATATGCACAGGAATTCAACGGAGAAAAGCTGAAGCTTTCCTCATGATGAAATTTAATCTATGGATTTTATATATATATATATAACATATACATATACAAATACACACACACACACACACACACATTCTCACACTCACGCACACATGACCTATGTCCACAATTGAGCCCAACATTTCTGTGCTAAGCAAGACAGTTCGTAAGTGAGTTTCCCCTCATTTTACAATCTTTCTTGCCACAGTTCTTAAAGGAATTTACTGCAGTTGTTAAATTCGTAACATGGTTGTTAAATGAATCTGTGTGCCCCATTGCCTTTGCCTCTCAGAAGATCGCAAAAGGTGATCACATGACCCTGGGGCACTGCAGCCTTCATAAATACATTTATTTATTAATTTATTAATTTAATTTATATACCGCCCTTCTCTCAAGAGACTCAGGGCGGTTAACAGGGTAATACATAAAAATCAGATACATGCCAGTTGCCAAGCATCCAAATTTTGATCATGTGGGGATGCTACAACGGTCTTAGGTGTGAAAAACAATCATAGCACACAGTTATAACTTCCAACAGTCACTAAACAAATGGTTGTAAGTTGAGGACTACCTGTAATCCAGATCTCCTAAAACAGGAGTGTCCACCCTTGGCAACTTTAAGACCTGTGGACTTCGATTCCTAGAATTCCCATGCTGCCTGGGGAAGTCTGAGAGTTAAAGTCCACAGGTCTTAAAGTTGGCAAAGTTGGACACCCCGTCCTACAAAATGAGAGTGGATAAATAAATTTCATAGAATAGAATAGAATAGAATAGAATAGAATAGAATAGAATAGAATAGAATAGAATAGAATAGAATAGAATAGAATAGAATAGAATAGAATAGAATATTTGGAAGGGACCTTGGAGGTCATCTAGTCCACCACCCCTGCTTAGGCAGGAAACCCTATACCATTTCAGACAAATGGCTGTCCAGTCTCTTCTTAAAAACTTCCAGTGTTGGAGTATTCACAACTTCTGGAGGCAGGTTGTTCCACTGATTAATTGTTCTTCTAACTGTCAGGAAATTCCTCCTTAGTTCTAGGCTGCTTCTCTCTTTGGTTAGCTTCCATCCATTGCTTCTTGTCCTGCCCTCAGGGGCTTTGGAGAGTAGCTTGACTCCCTTTTGGGGGCAACCGCTGAGATATTGGAAGAGAGATGTGGGGAACAGAATGAAGGATAAATCCACATCAGGATCTGTAAACTTTTATTTCAATTCACATCCCTGAGAGAAATTCTACAGAAAAAGGACAGTTTGAAGACACACTTTCAATGTTTATCTCACATCTCCCCACACACCTATTGGAAACATACATCAAGCAATTCTCCAAATCGCATTTTGTCCATTGACTTCTCCTGGCTTCTCATTTTCAATCTCAGTGAATTGGTTGAAGTGGTTGTGGATGGAGGACTAGGAAAGGGGGTGGGGGTGGGGGTGGAAAGGAAAAGGAAAGGGAAATCTCTCAAATGGCTTGATCCCCCCCATCTGCCACACTGTGGGATTTGCACTTTATTCTCCACAGGGGCAGTTTTTCTTGCAGGTGATTCTGCCAATGAAACAAACTTGAAAGGGGCTTTCATGCTTTAATCCAACCCCCCCAAACCCCCTCCTTTTTGTTTTCCCTTAAAATCTAATTGTGTTCATCACCTTCCCCCTGCCCCTTAAAATAATAATAATAATCCCCCAGTGAGGCACTACCTTGACATGGTTGTGGGGCTTGTGTACTCTGAGGAAGATGAGAGCTATGCCAGAGGTTCAACCATACTGCACAGGTCTCGTCAGAGGAGTCAGACAAAGAGTGTCTCTCCCGTAAAAAATATAAGGTAAAGGTAAAGGTTCCCCCGCACATGTATGCTAGTCATTTCCAACTCTAGGGGCCGGTGCTCATCTCCATTTCAAAGCTGAAGAGCCAGCGTTTGTCCAAGGACGTCTCTGTGGTCATGTGGCCGGCATGACTAGACGCCAAAGGCGCACAGAACGCTGTTACCTTCCCACCGTAGTGGTCCCTATTTTTCTACTTGCATTTTTTACGTGCTTTCGAATTGCTAGGTTGGCAGAAGCTGGGACGAGTAACAGGCGCTCACTCTGCTACGCAGCACTCGGGATTCGACCCGCCAGACTGCCGATCTTCTGATCAACAAGCTCAGCGTCCTAACCCACTGAGCCACCGCATCCCTTTATAAAAAATATGGCGAGACGTAAATTTCAGAATGCCATACCGGCTCAGATGTCACTCGTGTTAACAAGGTCCGCGCTAGATGTTGATGTTCCTGGATATCTGGTGAAAAATGGGTTACAGGACTCAGGACTGTTGGCTGAGCAACCAGGGCCAGCAGCTGCAGAACGACTGGAAGAGAGGTGTTTACCCGTCGCAAATACACAGTGATTGAAAACAAAGAAATAATGATCTGTTATTACAGATCAAGTCCAACAAGAAGAGGATATCTAAAACGAATGCACCAGTTCTGGAAAGAACAACATCCAGAATCAGAAGTAACAGAACAGAGACTAGCAGATCAATGTTGATTTATAATACGAAATAAAATATTCACAGAAACAGAATTGGACAAACTGCAAAGGTTTACCCAGGGCAAAGAAATCAAATCCTTGCCAGAAGTAATTCAGAATGTAGAGTCAAGCCAGGGGGAGATGACAGTGAAGGAATCCAGCAGAGATATACAACTGTTCTCATTTGGAAACCAGGCACCTCTTCCTCAGGAAGAACAAAGCCCTCTAACTAAAGAAATAAAAGAATTGAAACAAAGAATAATTACCTAGAACAGCACAAAAACAACAGAATAATGCTGCCTGCATTGAAGCTTGTTCCAAAGAAACAGCTAGCACAAGCATTAAAAGATGCAAATACTGCAATATCAAGTATAAGTACCAATTCACTGCAAGAAACAAACCAATTAATGTACAGCACAGCTGCAGTTATAACTGAATACCTGGGATGCAAAATCAACAAAGAAGAAAAACAAACAAACAGTGCACCACAAAAATGGAAGGTTAGACTAGAAAATAAGATCAGCAAGTTAAGATTACACGCAAGTAAGCTAGAACAGATGAAAGAAAAGAAGCTGAAGAACAAGAAGACTAAAGAATACCTAATCAAGAAATGCCACTTAAAAACAAGGAAGATCAAGGAAGCACTGGAAATAATAAAGCAGCAAATAACAGCTATAGCCAGGAAAATCAGTAAATATAAAGCTCAAATTGCAAATTATAGGCAGAACCTCCAATTTCAATCCAATCAGAAACGTTTCTACCAATCCATCAATGGAGAAACTGCAATGAATCAGTCAGTACCTGACAAGGAAGAAACAGTGCAGTTCTGGAAGCAGATATGGGATAACCCAAAGAAACACAACAAGAATGCGGCTTCATTAAAAGAGGTGGGTGCAAATAAAACAGAAGTTGAAATGAAAGAACTAGTAATAACAACAAAAAGAGTAGAAAAAAGAGTAAGGAAGATCAAGAATTGGTCAGCACCAGGTGAAGATAAACTGCAGGGGTTTTGGTTGAAACATCTAAATGTTATATACCCACTCATTGCCAAGCAGTTCAACAATATACTACAAGGAAGAGAAATTGAAAAGTGGCCAACAACTGGGAAAAACCTACCTAATAATGAAAAATCCAGCAAAAGGTGCAACACCAGGCAACTACAGGCCAATTACCTGCTTACCAACAACTTTCAAATTGCTAACTGGTGTGGTAGCTGATACAGTACAACAGCATCTACTTGAAAATAATCTCTTTCCACCCGAACAGAAAGGAAACTGCCCCAATAGCAGAGGAACAAAAGATCAACTCCTAATAGACAAAATGATCTTGGAAAACTGCAAGAAAAGGAAGACCAACCTGAATGTGGCATGGATTAACTACAAAAAGGCATTTGACTCACTGCCATATTACTGGATAATCAAGTGCCTAGAAATAACAGGAATCAGTAGAAACATCAGAAAATTTGTGCAAAGATCGATGGCACAGTGGAAGACACAGTTGCAGGTCGATGATGAAAGACTGGGAGAGATTAATATCAAGAGAGGAATATTTCAAGGAGATTCATTATCACCACTACTATTTGTTATTGCACTGTTTCCTCTGTCAACAATACTGAATAACTCAGGACATGGCTATCAAACATCAAAAACATCTGCCAGACTATCCCACCTCCTTTACATGGATGATCTGAAGCTGTATGGAAAAACATCATCTGAAATAAAATCGCTGCTGAACACTGTCCATATATATAGCCAAGATATTGCAATGGAGTTTGGCTTGGACAAATGTGTCAAATGTACTCTCAAACAAGGAAAAATAGTGAAAAGTGAAGGAATCAAGATGCCCCACGAAAATAACATTAAAAGTCTGGATGAGATTACTGCAAATACTTGGGTATCCTTCAAGCTGACAACATCAAGCACACTGAAGTCAAGAAAAAGATTAGAGGTGAATATTTATTTTATTCACATCAAGAGAGTGAAGAAGATCTTAAAGTCGAAACTCAATGGAGGAAATACCATGAAGGCAATCAACACCTGGGCAATTCCAGTCATTAGATACACAGCTGGAATAGTGGACTGGACTCAAGCAGAACTAAAAGCAATGGATAGGAAGACCAGAAAAATAATGACAATGAATCATGCCCTTCATCCACGCAGTGACATTGACAGACTCTATCTACCAAGGTGAATAGGTGGACGTGGAATGCTGCAAGTATATCAGATGGTTAAAGAAGAAAAAATGGCTTTGGAAGAATATCTGAAGGATAATGATGAAGATGCACTGAAATTAGTATATCAGGAAGGCTTACTGACTACTGGAGAAACCAAACTGGCCTACAAGAAAGGCCAAATGAAGAACAGAATAGAGGCATGGGAAGACAAAGCACTACATGGCCAGTACATTAAAAAAAAATAGCTGGGAAAGCAGATAATAACAAGACCTGGCAATGGCTGAGAGCAGGAAAGTTGAAGAAAGAGACCGAGGGACTAATTCTGGCTGCACAAGACCAAGCCTTAAAGACAAATGCATAGAAAGTCAAAATTGAGAAGACAGCAACAGACAGTAAGTGCCGCCTATGCAAAGAAGCTGAAGAAACAGTGGACCACCTGGTAAGCTGCTGCAAGAAGATCGCACAGACTGACTACAAGCAGCGGCATGACAAAGTAGCAACAATGGTGCATTGGAAGATCTGCAAGAAATATCATTTGCCTGTAAGCAAGAACTGGTGGGATCATAAAATAGAGAAAGTCATAGAAAATGATAACGTTAAACTGCTCTGGGACTTCAGAATTCAAACAGACAAGCACCTGCAACAGAACACCCCGGACTTAACAATTGTCGATAAGAAAGACATAAAAGTCTGGATAATAGATGTGGCAGTGCCTGCAGACAGCAGAATAGACGAGAAAGAACTGGAGAAGATAACAAAATACAAAGACCTACAATTAGAAATAGAAAGACTATGGCAAAGGCAAGCAAGGGTAGTACCAATAGTAATAGGTGCCTTGGGTGCAATCCCAAAACAACTGGAGCACCACTTGAATACCATCATTGGCACTGACAAATTTGCCATTAAAGGTAAAGGTAAAGGTTCCCCCGCACATGCATGCTAGTCGTTTCCGACTCTAGAGGCCGGTGCTCATCTCCGTTTCAAAGCCGAAGAGCCAGCGCTTGTCCGAGGACATCTCCGTGGTCATGTGGCCAACATGACTAGACGCCAAAGGCTCACGGAACGCTGTTACCTTCCCACCGTAGTGGTCCCTATTTTTCTACTTGCATTTTTACGTGCTTTTGAACTGCTAGGTTGGCAGAAGCTGGGACGAGTAACAGGTGCTCACTCTGTTACGCGGCACTCGGGATTCGACCCGCCAAACTGCCGTCCTTCTGATCAACAAGCTCAGCGTTCTAACCCACTGAGCCATTAGTCAATTGCAAAAGGCAGCCTTACTAGGAACTGCTTCCATTCTGCGACAATATCTGTAATACCATCAAACATACACATCTGCCTATCCCAGATGTCCTTGGTAAGGACTCAATAGGTAGACAGAAATGCCAAATCCAGTCTGAACATCTAGCTGACTGTGCGATGATCAATAACAACAACAACAACTTGCTGGATTGGAGACAGTTTTCTTCAAATGAGCAGAGGGGGAAACAGAGAGAGACAGAGAAAGGAAGGGGGATATTTGCAATAACTCCAACATAATGCCATTTCAAGGTCAAGACAGGACTTTTGGAAGCAAGCTACAAATTCTCCTTTTCTTCAATTAAGATGATACCTGTTTGTTGACACCTCCTGTGCAAATATTTTACACAATTCCAGACCTTATGAATTATGTGCAGGAGGGAGGTATCTTGCAAGGCTATGTTGATTATCCATTAAGGGAATTAACACAGTAAACAATTTGAGGATGGAAGTCTAACCTATATTTAATGAGAAAGCAAGTGTCACTGAATATAACAGGATTTACAGTGCTAGAATAGAATAGAATAGAATAGAATAGAATAGAATAGAATAGAATAGAATAGAATAGAATAGAATAGAATAGAATAGAATAGAATAGAACTGCTGGAAGGGATCTTGGAGATCTTCTAGTCCAGCCCCTTGCTCAAGCAGGAGAACCTATACCATATAGAACAGAACAGAACAGAACAGAACAGAACAGAACAGAACAGAACAGAACAGAACAGAACAGAATAGAATAGAATAGAATAGAATAGAATAGAATAGAATAGAATAGAATAGAATAGAATAGAATAGAATAGCTGGAAGGGACCTTGGAGGTCTTCTAATCTAGTCCCCTGCTCAAGCAGGAGAACCTATACCATATAGAACAGAACAGAACAGAACAGAACAGAACAGAACAGAACAGAATAGAATAGAATAGAATAGAATAGAATAGCTGGAAGGGACCTTGGAGGTCTTCTAATCTAGTCCCCTGCTCAAGCAGGAGAACCTATACCATATAGAACAGAACAGAACAGAACAGAACAGAACAGAACAGAACAGAACAGAACAGAATAGAATAGAATAGAATAGAATAGAATAGAATAGAATAGAATAGAATAGCTGGAAGGGACCTTGGAGGTCTTCTAATCTAGTCCCCTGCTCAAGCAGGAGAACCTATACCATATAGAACAGAACAGAACAGAACAGAACAGAACAGAACAGAATAGAATAGAATAGAATAGAATAGAATAGCTGGAAGGGACCTTGGAGGTCTTCTAATCTAGTCCCCTGCTCAAGCAGGAGAACCTATACCATATAGAACAGAACAGAACAGAACAGAACAGAACAGAATAGAATAGAATAGAATAGAATAACTGGAAGGGACCTTGGAGGTCTTCTAATCTAGTCCCGTGCTCAAGCAGGAGAACCTATACCATATAGAACAGAACAGAACAGAACAGAACAGAACAGAACAGAATAGAATAGCTGGAAGGGACCTTGGAGGTCTTCTAATCTAGTCCCCTGCTCAAGCAGGAGAACATTAGGAAGTTTCTCCTTAATTCCAAGTTGCTTCTCTCTTTGATCAGTTTCCAACCATTGGTTCTTGTCCTGCCTTCTGGTGCTTTGGTGAATAACGTGACCCCCTCTTCTTTGTGACAGCCCCTCAAATACTGGAATACTGCTATAATATCTCCCCTATTTCTTCTTTTCTTTAGACTAGCCAAACCCAAGTCCCATAGCTGTTCTTCGTATGTTTTAGTCTCCAGGCCTCTAATCATCTTATTTTGCTCTCCTCTGGGTTTTTTTCCAGACACTCAACATCTTTTTTGTGATATGGTGACCAAACATGGCTGCAGTATTCCAGGTGTGGTCTTACTAGGGCTTTATAAAGCAGTACTAATACTTCACATAATTTTGATTCCATGCCTCTGTTTATACAACCCAGGATTGTATTTGCTTTTTTGGCTGCTGCTGCACATTGCTGGCTCATAGTCAAATGATCGTCCACTAGGACTCCAAGGTCCCTCTCACAGTTACTGTTTGTAAGCTAGGTCTTACCTAATCTGTAATTGTACCATTGATTTTTCCTGCCTAAATGTAAGATTTTACATTTCTCCACATTGAAACTCATTTTCTTTGATAGGGCCCATTGTTTAAGTTTGTCAAGATCTTTTTGGATCCTGAGTTTGTCTTCTGGGATGTTGGCTACTCCTGCCAGTTTGGTGTCATCTGCAAATTTGATGAGTTCCCCTTCAATTCCCTCATCTAAGTCATTGGTGAAGATATTATTGAGTACTGGTCCTAGGACTGAACGTTGTGGTACCTCACTGCTTGCTTCTCTCCACGTGGATGTAGTGCCATTGAGGACTACTTGTTGAGTACGGTTTGCCAGCCAGCTACAGATCCATCTGGTGGTGATGTTGTCTATTCCAACTTTTTCTTGCTTAGCAAGGAGTAGGTTGTGGTCTACTTTATCAAATGCCTTACTGAAGTCTAAGTATACTATGTCCACAGCATTTCACTGGTCTACTAGTTTAGTCACTTGTTCATGTGACCATGAGGATGCTATGACAGTTGTAAGTGTGAGTATCAGTTATAAATCACTTTTTTTCAGTGCATTGTAACTTTGAACAGTTTATTTATTTATTTATTTATTTATTTATTTATTTATTTATTTATTTATTTATTTATTTATTTTATTATTGGGATTTATATGTAGCCCTATCTCCCGAAGGACTCAGGGCGGCTAACAACAACAAAACACAATAATACAAATGTTAAAAAAAAAGATTGAACTAACAAGCCCCAGTGATAAAATAATAAAAACATTTTCTTTTTTAAAAACCCCTATCATCAGTCCAGGTTGGCCTGTTGGAAAAGATATGTCTTAAGGTCACGGCGAAAGGACCGAAGGTCTGGGGCCATCCGGAGCTCCCAGGGGAGTTGATTTCACCAAGCAGGTGCCCCAACAGAGGCGGCCTTCCCCCTGGGGGTCGCCAGCTGACATTGTCTAGCCGACGGCACCCTGAGGAGGCCCTCTCTGTGTGAGCGCACCGGGCAATGGGAAGTCGTTCCTGGCAGCAGACGGTCCTGCAAATCTCCCAGGCCTAAGTTGCTAAATGAATGGTTGTAAATCGAGGACTATCTGTATGGATAATACTACATATGTCTTAATAAACTAGTAAAGCCAAGCCTCCTCAGGGTGCCTCCGGTCAGAGAATGCCGACTGGTGGCCCCCAGGGGGAGGGCCTTCTCTGTGGGCGCCCCGGCTTTATGGAACCAAGTGCTGGTTGAGCTCCGGATGGCACCGGATCTTCGCTCCTTCCGGCGCGGGTTAAAGACCCATCTATTCGAACAAGCTGGCCTGGCCTGATGGGGGGAAAGTTAGGGTTTTAATGTTTTTTATATTTTGATTGTTTTAATTCGGGCAATAATTTAATCCTTTTTTTAACTTTTGTATTTCTATTTATATGCCCTGTTCACCGCCCTGAGTCCTTCGGGAGAAGGGCGGTATAAAAATTCAATAAACTTAAACTTAAACTTAGTTATGGTTTATTCATAATTTTGCATAATCACAATGCAAAGTGTGAATCAGATCTTAATTTTGCTAGTCTTTTTGAAGCTCACTTGAAGGACCAATCCAGGCAAAAGATCAAGTACCATTTATCTGCTACATATCCCAATTTTGCCCATGGTTCCTAAAGACTAAGTCCTGCTGAAGTGGAATTTAATTCAGAACTTAATTAGGATTCAACTGCAATTTGAAAACTTCTCCTGGTATCTAAGGAACAGAACCAAAAGTCAGGGAAAATATCAAGGATTTCCACTCTAGGGTTTTTAAAACTATTTTAATAGATGCCCTGCTTTCCTTTAGAGAAAAAAAGTGACAAAACAACTAGTAATAAAAAGTATAATGAAAGTGTTACAAACAAAACAAATTACACAATCAATTAAATTGTTTCTGCAACCAGAAAACCCGCAAAAATAGAAAAAGGAAAAAGCTGTCAGCCATTGCTAAAAAGCTTAGTGTTATTTTGCAATCAAAAAGTTAGGCTGCCACATTTAATCGAATAATTGGTTAATCTTCTTTTTAAAGATCTCTTGATTGACACTAAAGGTACTGCAGTTAATTGGGCCACACATTTCCTGTAAAGACTTTATTATTTAATATAAGTGCTTTAAAAACTGTAGATGGCAAGCATTTTGAAAGGTCTTTTGTACAAGGGAATGTCCTTTCCAGGTTGATGTCCCTCTTGACGAGTATGGGCACCTTTCAAGAAAAAATAATTACCCTGCTTGATTCAGAAATAATATTTTTACCCAAATGCAGATTTAATGGGCGACTAATGGATGACCTGTGTTGAAGAATTCATTGATTGCAATTTTCAGAATGAAGTATGGCCCTAGGAAGAAGCCAACGGAAAAAACTTTGGTTAAGACCATTGTCACCTAGAACTAAGGAGAAACTTCCTGACAGTAAGAACAATTAACCAGTGGAACAACCTGCCTCCAGAGGTGGTGAATGCTCCAACACTGGAGGTTTTTAAGACGAGACTGGACAGCCATTTGCCTGAAATGGTATAGGGTTTCCTGCCTGAGCAGGGGGTTGGACTCGATGACCTCCAAGGTCCCTTCCAACTTCTTCTTCTTCTTCTTCTTCTTCTTCTTCTTCTTCTTCTTCTTCTTCTTCTTCTTCTTCTTCTTCTTCTTCTTCTTCTTCTTCTTCTTCTTCTTCTTCATTATTATTATTATTATTATTATTATTATTATTATTATTATTATTATTATTATTATTATTATTATTATTATTATTATTATTATTGCTATGGTGGCAACAAGACTGAAGAGATCTTGTTTCCCCATGCTACTGAACCAATCTTAGATTAGAAGAAAACAGATATTAACCTAAAGCAGAGGTGGCACCTTGTTACCCGGAGCCAATTTGTCCTCAGAACAGTGTTTCACAACCTTGGCAACTTTAAGACATGTGGACTTCAACTCCCAGAATTCTCCAGCCAATCATGCTGGCATATATTAAGAACAGTTGAAGGAACTGGATTTGTCTAGTGACAAGAAGGACTAGGGCAGTGGTGGAGAACTTATGGCATGCGTGCCAGAGGCGGCACTCAGAGCCCTCTCTGTTGGCACGCGCATCACTGCTGCCAGCAGCAGGTCCATCAGGCCACCACCGCCACCCGGAGCAGGAGCCCCGCCCAGCACAAAGGAGGCAAAGCAGCCAAATAGCAAGCTGGAGTAGTGGTGGTAGAGCAGAGGCCACCAACCATTGTCGATTGGTGGACTGGAAGAAAAGGGAGGGGGAAGCATTTTACATGCATGCATGCGCGCACGGGGCTGCAAGCAAGCACGCGTTGCAAATGGGGTGGGGCTAGTGCCTGCGTGATACTCACTAGCCCTGCTCCATTCTTGCATGGTGCAGCACCTTGCATCTGCACCCTGTGGCGCGGCGGCAGCCGTTTTTGCGTCTTGCAGCATGGTGGCCCATTTTTGCTCCCGCAGTTTTTGCGTGCCAGAGGTGGCACTCAGAGGTGCTTCCCTGCCACCGCCTGAGGGCACCACAATGCTGATGTGGCCCTGGCACTTTGCGATAAATAAGGGGGTTTTGGGTTGCGGTTTGGGCACTCGGTCTCTAAAAGGTTCGCCATCACTGGACTAGGGGGTGACTAGGGGATAATATTTGAGGGACTGCCCCAAAGAAGAGGGGGTCAACCTATTTTCCTAAACACGGAAGGCAAAACAAGAAGCAATGGATGGAAACTAATCAAGGAGAGAAGCAATCTAAAATTAAGGAGAAACATCCTAACAGTGAGAACAATTAACCAGTGGAACGGCTTGTCTTCAGAAGTTATGGGCGCCTCCATCACTGGAGATTTTTTAAAAAGAGACTGGACAGCCACTTGACTGAAATGGTATAGGGTCTCCTGCTTGAGTAGGGGGTTGGATTAGAAGACCTCGAAGGTCCCTTTCAACTCTATTATTCTGTTATATGTCTGTACAATTTAGTATAAGGTGTATCTGAAAAATTTAATATAAGATGGAGGAACCGATTGCTTTCCAGATGTTGTAGGATTCAAGCTGCCATCACTGCAGCATGGGCAATGATTAGAACACAGAGAGTGGTAGCCCACCATTTGAAAGGTTAAAGACTACCACCAATTAAGAAAATAAAGATGCTAACTGGGCATGCCAAAATCTGATATCATTTGTATTCAGGATATAAAAACCAGATAAAGGAGAATCACCTTCAAGTGAAGGACGATTCCTGGAAACGAATATGGCCATATTCATCTCGACACGATGGAGAAGTGGCTTATCACGACCATCTTTCACAATGTTTCTTCTGAATCAGTTATCCCGGTCAGTTTTTCTCAATCTTGGCAGCTTGAAAATCTGTGGAGTTCAACTCCCAGAATCCCACTTTCTAAATGTTCCTTGTTTTTAATGTAAATGGCTTTAAGGGTAGCATATGTGACAGCTGAACCCAGCAGTATCTTAGAAGGGTGACTTTAGCTTCAGACAGGATTAACTGAGTCTAAATTAACTCTCTCATGAAAGTTGTGATGATCGTAAAGTGTCATGTGATCAGCCCAATTTCATGAGCTTTTTTTTATGTTCTGATCATAATGCCACCACTGTGGTCATTAAGTGAACCCATACTTTGCTGAGGGGCCAGTTTTGCTGAAAATAGTACCTGCCAGTTTGGGGCAAAACCGTTGTAAAATAGCAGTAGTACTCAGACTCTTCACAGTGCTTTACAATCCTCTCTAAGTGGTTTACAGAGTCAGCCTATGGCCCCCAATAATCTGGGTCCTCATTTTACTGACCTTGGAAGGATGGAAGGCTGAGTCAACCTTGAGAATCGAACTGTCAAACTGCAGGCAGCCGGCAATCAGCAGAAGTAGCCTGTAGTACTGCATTCTAACCATTGTGCCACCACACAGTAACATGACCACAGGTCACTATAAACAGCAATAAATGTCGTCCATTTGCCTGTTGCTCAAAGTGGGGGGGGGGTCAGGTGACTGTAGGGGGTAGAGGTACCATCAGAACTTTGAATCCAGGTCACAAATAGCTCCCAGGTAGGTCCATCAGACTTGGAACAGTCACTAAGCAATCAGTCATAAGTCGAGGACTGTCCGTACTCTTTACCTGCAGTCAGACAACATGTCTAACCTTACTGACTAGCATTTATCCCTTACCTTACCAAGACATTTATCCATACACTGATCAAATAGTGAGGTCTGCAGTGATTCCGTGCCACCGAAACCAACCAGCCAAGCTTTAATTGAGGTTACCGGGTTGCGCTACTAGCTCTTTACTTGATCTAGTTAAGCAAATTGTACAAACACAGCCTTTCTGTTTCCCCAAGAGAATATATAACAGGATTTCTCAAGTGACTTTACATTTCATGGGTACTCATTTCTGAAGGCCTAGTGTCTACATTCATTAAAATCAGCCGGTACATCTTTTCCTAGACTGTGCCTAGGGAGGAACAAAATTAACTTATTTTACATAGAAAAATAGGACATCAGCCAAGACTGAAATGTTTTCTCGGCACGGTCTTTTTCCTTCCTTAGACAGAGCTGTTTCTTTACCTTTCCTTCATACAGCACATTCAGAAGGGTGGCTACTTATATGTTCCTTGTCCCCCTCCACAACAAAAGGAGGCCACAGATAAATCACTGGCACCGATCTACACAAAATTGATATACACTGATTTATATGAACACGAATGTATTATTCTGTCAATCAACCAATGCAGATGGCTGCCTATCTACCAGAAGGATAAACAAGAATAAAAACACAATAGAAATTTATTTTCAGAACATAGAATCATAGGGCTGAAAGGGACCTCAAAGGACCTCTTGTCCAACCGCCTGTTCAAGACAGGAGTACTTATACCATCTCAGTCAAATGGTTGACCAATGTCTCTTTGAAAACCTTCAGTGATGGAGCACCCATATCTCCGGAGGCAAGCTAGTCATTGTTCTCATTGTCAGAAAATTTCTCCTTACTTCTAGGTTGGATTTCTCCTTAACAAGCTTCTACCCGTTACGTCTCGTCCTGCCCTCAGGTGCTTTGGGGAACAGGTTGATCTGCTTTGTGACAGCCCCTCAAATATTGGAAGGCAGCTATCAAGTCACTGCTAGTCCTTTTCTTCCGTAGGCTAGACATACCTCAACTATTCCCCGTACAATTTTGCAGACCCCTTATTTTTGTAGCTCTTCTCTGCACGCCTTCCAGGGTCTCAGCCAAAAAAGCCAATGCAATCCTGGGTTGCATAAACAGAGGCATAGAATCACGATCACACGAAGTATTAGTGCCGCTTTATAAAACCCTAGTGAGACCACACCTGGAATACTGCAGCCAATTTTGGTCACCTCACCTTACTACAAAAAACATGTCGAGACCTTGGAAAAAGTTCAGAGAAGAGCTACTAAGACGATCAGGGGCTTGGAGACTAAAACATATGAAGAACGGCTGAAGGACTTGGGTTTGGCTAGTCTAAAGACAAGAAGAAATAGGGGTGACATGATAGCAGTATTCCAGTATTTGAGGGCCTGCCACAAAGAAGAGGGCATCAAACTATTCTCCAAAGCACCAGAGGGCAGGACAAGAAACAATGGTTGGAAAGTACAGGAGGACCTCGAGATGGTGCAGCAACATGACTAGAGAACGTAGAATAGAATAGAATAGAATAGAATAGAATAGAATAGAATAGAATAGAATAGAATAGAATAGAATAGAATAGAATAGAATAGAATAGAATAGAATAGAATAGAATATGGGAATGGGAATGGGAATGGGAATAGGAATAGGAATAGGAATGGAATAGGAATAGGAATAGGAATAGGAATAGGAATAGGAATAGGAACAGGAATAGAATAGAACAGAATAGGGAATGGGAATGGAATAAGAATAGAATAGAATAGAATAGAATAGAATAGAATAGAATAGAATAGAATAGAATAGAATAGAATAGAATAGAATAGAATAGAATAGAATAGAATAGAATAGAATAGAATAGAATAGAATAGAATAGAATAGAATAGAATAGAGCTGGAAGGGACCTTGGAGGTCTTCTAGTCCAGCCCCCTGCTCAAGCAGAAGAACATATACCATCTCAGACAAGTGACTGTCCAGTCTCCTCTTAAAAATCTCCAGTGATGGAGCGCCCACGATTTCTGAAGGCAAGTTGTTCCACTGCTTGATTGTCCTCAGTGTCAGGAAGTTTCTCCTTAATTTTAGGTTGCTTCTCTCTTTGATCAGTTTCCAACCATTGTTTCTTGTCCTTCCCTCTGGTGCTCTGGTGAACAACCTAACCCCCTCTTTTTCATGGCAGCCCCTCAGATACTGGAATACTGCTATCATGTCTCCCCTATTTCTTCTTTACTTTAGACTAGCCAAACCCAAGTTCCATAGCTGTTCTTCGTATGTTTTAGTCTCCAGGCCCCTAATCATCTTAGTTGCTCTTCTCTGATTTTTTTTCCAAACTCTCAAGATCTTTTTTGTGTTATGGTGATCAAAATTGGCTGCAGTATTCCCGGTGTGGTCTTACTAGGGCTTTATAAAGCGGTAATATTACTTCATGTGATCTTGATTCTATGCCTCTGTTTATACAACCCAGGATTGTATTAGCTTTTTTGGCTGCTACTGCACGCTGCTGGCGCATAGTCAAGTGATCCTCCATTAGGACTCCAAGGTCCCTCTCACAGTTACTGTTTGTAAGCCAGGTCTCACCCAATCTGTACTTGTACCTTTGGTTTTTCCTGCCTAAATGTAACCACAGCCAGCTTTACATATGGCAAATCCCTAGATATTGTTGTTAGCATTTATTTCCAGTTTCCGGCAAAAAATGCTCATTGGGGAAAATGGATTTGCTTACCAACCACCGTGTTTACTTAATGACCTTCCAGTTTGCTTAACGACCCTCATAAGAATGGTCGTAACTTTGAATCCAGTCATATGATGCCTCAAATTACAATTGCATAAAGTTATTATCATAATTCTAGGTTCAATGTAGACATGGATTACTTGAATGAGCAGCATTTCTCCCTTTCCCCTCTGATTTCAGTTCAAGAGTTAATCTTGAGTTATTTTCCACCAACCATGGGATAAATGTTTGCCTGGTTTTTTACATGTTCACCCTTATCCTTCCAAAACCAAACAGGTACAAACTTAGTTTTAAAAAGGATAAATGTCAGAAACTGATTTGAAATACATACCACAGAACTGTTGCATACCATATTGGATTTGTTTTCTGGCTATTTATTTATGAAGTTTATATTCACCACCTGTCTCACATGAAGTCACTCTGGGTTGCAGACAGTAAAGGAATTCCTCCCTTGTTCTTATTTATTTATTAAATAAATTGGCAAATCTGGCAAAACATGGTTTTTAAGTCATAAAGGGGAGGGTCACATACTAACCAAGATCACACAAGCCACACTGCATTTTAGACCAAATATGAACCTTACCACAGAACCTAGAACACATAGTTCATGTCAGGACTATGAGGAGGGGCAGTGCCAAAAAGTCAAGATGGCGGACACAACCAGAATAATTATGATTGCTATCTTGACATTTCTTTTCCTATTGCAGACTCCCCTGGCAGAGACTGGAATGTTGCACTTACTTAACAGAGTAACAGAGTTGGAAGGGACCTTGAAAGTGCTTTGGAGAATAGGTTGACCCCTTCTTCTTTGTGGCAGCCCCTCAAATACATTGGAACTTGAGAAGCATCACCATATTAAGCATATTCAGAAATAAGAAGTTTTCAAAATTCAGAAGAAAAGGGGAAAGCATGGATGTAGAAAACAAGTAATAATTTAAAATGCTGTCCTCGATACTTCTTGTTGGCTAAAGCAACGATAGGAAGAAACTGACATGAGGTGAGAAAGAGTGATGTATTATCAGGATAACATTATCTTGAGAAAGTATGGCACTAATACATCAACAGAGCAACAGAGCTTTAATGATATATATAGCCAAAATGGCCCTGGCCAGAGAGAATGAATCTGGAAGACTTTGAACATGTTGATTTACAGTATAATAATTTTTCAGCCCCTTTTAACACTGGATGTCTTTTTTTATTTTTGGTCAAAGTTTCAATGATGAAGAAGTTCAAGGATAATCATTGGTAGATACAGAAGTTTCAAGACATACAGAATTACAAAATAACAGAGTTGGGAGGGACCTTGGAATTCTTCTAGTTCAACCCGCTGCTTGGGCAGGAAATCCTGTATCATTTCAGACAAATGGTTGTCCAGTCTCCAGTGTTGGAGCATCCACAACCTCTAGTGGCAAGTCATCCCACTGATTAATTGTTCTAACTGTCAGGAGAATCTTTTATCTCCTTCTCTCTACCATAACCTGACTTAATACATCCATTCCAGGCTGAATTTCCTGATGAGCCATGATCTTGTGTAAAGATGGGATAGTTTCCTGTAAGTCAGCAAATCTCAGTGATGAGAGATTTATCTTGAGGTATGAATTGCTGATGATACTATCCTGATAGCTGAAAATGTTATCAATGAGATATCATGCTTTATTCTGAACTCAGAAATTTTAAAATCTCAGTATTTTAAGCTCATCATGCTTTAATGAACTTACACTTGCGAACTTTTGCTTTCATCTTAACTTAATTTTCTTAAGTGCAAATTCTTTATTGTTCTCTTCTTCCTTTCTCTTTTTCTTCATTGCATTCTTTCTTTTATCCTCTGTAATGTGGTTGTAACCTATGGTCACAACGATAAACCTGTTGATTGATCAAGTATGTGGTTTTCATGTTTAGAAGTCATGGCTCTGTTTTTATTATGTTCATATCAATCATATTTTAATGAACTTACACTTGTAATGTTTTGCTTTCATTGTTGTGAGCCACCAAGAATCTTGCATACAAAGAATGCAAATATAAATATCTAAAAGAAAAATAAAGTCTGTAGGGACAGGATTCCACATCTTGCAAAATGATTATAGGATTGTGATACAAATTGTTGTATAAATGTGATCATCCACAGAAGCCTTGTATTATATGCTTTCGTATTACAGAAATGAATCCAGGTAGTTCTAGATGTACAACCATAATTAACCCTGCAATTACAATCATAAGTTGTGACAGTCATTAAGTGGGTAACACATGACTGTGACCATTTTTATGATTTTTTTTTGCAGAAGAAGTTGTTAAGTGAACGCAGTGGAGAATAGAGTACGGTAGGGTAGGGTAGGGTAGGGTAGAATAGAATAGAATAGAATAGAATAGAATAGAATAGAATAGAATAGAATAGAATAGAATAGAATAGAATAGAATAGAATAGAATAGAATAGAATAGAATAGAATAGAATAGAATAGAATAGAATAGAATAGAATAGAATAGAATTGTTTATTGGCCAAGTATGATTGGACACACACAAGGCACATAAGTTCTCAGTGTACATACAAAGCATAAATCATGAGATACCAATAGGAGAAGGCAATAGAAAATATGTGAAGATGAGGAAGATGAGAAGATGAGAAGGATAATAGTAATTCAGCCGTATTACATGGGCAAATATCTTTAGGCATAAAACAATGCTGTGGGAGATAGGTGTCTAGCAGAGTGATGGCACTGGGGAAAAACTGCCCCTGTGTCTAGTTGTTTTGACACGCAATGCCCTATAGTGGGGTCCAGAGGGGAGCAGTTGAAACAGTTTGTGTCCAATATGTGAGGGATCTGCAGATATTTTCTCAGCCCTTTTTCTGGCTCATGGAAGGCAGGCTGGTTGCAATTGTTGTTTCTGCAGTCCTAACTATCCGTTGAAGTCTGTGCCTGTCCTGTTTGGTTGCTGTGCCAAACCAGACAGTTATTGAAGTCAATAATTCCTCTGTTGAAATGTATCAACAGATCCTCGGGCAATCTGAGCAATCTAAAATGTACACTGTAGACATTAAGCGAACACCATGGACATTAAGTGAACCATTGTTCACTGTGGGGTGTTTTTTGCAGGAAACAGGAAGTAAATGCCAGTTTCCAGAAAAAAAATGTCATAAATCACAGTCATATAAATACCTCAAGTACTGGTCAGTTGTAACTTTGAATCAGGTAAGTATGTTTTTTTGAGGTCTGTCGTAAATTCAAATGGTTGCAAAGCAACTGGTTGCAAATTGAGGCCTATTTATTTATTTATTTATTTATTTATTTATTTAATTTATATACCGCCCTTCTCTCAAGAGACTCAGGGCGGTGAACAGGGCAATACATAAAAATTAGATACAAAAATTAAAATTAAAAATTATTAAAACATAATTAAACAATGCCCATAAATAATACAAATTTAAAATTGAAGTCATAATAAAAATCCCACCCCGTCCCATCAGGCCAGGCCAGCTTGTTTAAAGAGATGGGTTTTAAGGTCGCGCCGGAAGGAGCGGAGATCGGGCGCCATCCGGAGCTCAACCGGAAGATGGTTCCATAAATCCGGTGCACCCACAGAGAACGCTCTCCCCCTGGGGGCCACCAGTCGGCATTCTTTGACCGGCGGCACCCTGAGGAGGCCCTCTCTGTGGGAGCGTACTGGGCGGAGGGAAGTTGACGCCGGCTGCAGGTGCTCCCCAAGGTATTCTGGACCCATGCCATGGAGGGCTTTGTAGGTCATTACCAACACCTTGAACCTCACCCGGAAGACAACTGGTAACCAATGCAGCTCGCGGAGCAAAGGTGTGACACGGGAGTATCGGGAAACTCCCAATACAACTCTCGCGGCTGCATTCTGTACCAGTTGGAGCCTCCGAGTGGTCTTCAAGGGTAGCCCCATGTAGAGAGCGTTGCAGTAATCAAGACGAGAGGTCACGAGCGCATGAGTGACCGTGCGCAAGGCATCCCGGTCTAGATAGGGCCGCAACTGGCGCACCAGGCGAACCTGGGCGAACGCCCCCCTAGTCACAGCTACAATATGATCTTCTAAGGAGAGTTGTGAGTCTTTGTACTCAACAGGGCCTATTCCGAAGAAAGAAACATTAGTCACAGTTCCAGAAAGTTCCAACTAACTCCATTCATCCCACACTTAAGACTTTGGGAGGGGGAGGACAGGCATTCTAGCTTTTAATTAATTATATCTGCTTCATTCTCTTTCATGGTTTGTTTATCAGAGTTTTCTATCTTACTCTGAGTGCTCGGAGGATGGAGGGATTCAATAGTTAAATTTAAAAAAAACAAACAAACAGCATTTCTAATAGCAGCCTGAGGAAGCCAAGTGCTTTTCAAATGAAACGAAACAAAAGTGAGAGAAGCTTTTTCAGAAACAACACCTAGAGGAAATATCGAGACACACAGGAGTACATCAGTCTGTGATTTACACCAACAGCTCACAAGGATGGAGGCGATAGATAAATTGCATAACTAAATAAATAAAATAAACCCCGTGATAAGGTCCTGTCAGCTGGCAGCATTTTCAGAGTGCGGGAGTAGCAGTGGAGAGAAAAGATTTAAAACACAAGAAAATGAAAAGAAAAAGAAAAAAAACCGGAGAGAAGTTTAAGTTAATCTGGGTCACATCTGTTCTGAGGGAACAGATCTTAACCTATTTTAATAAATTATTGATTCATTTTTTTTTTAATGCTTGATTTTGACATGACGATGGCCTTCGATTATTTTAGATGCGTGTCTGTGTCTTCTTTTTATTCCAAGAAAGCAGTGCCCTAGCATCTTGATGGAGCTTTGCCCTTTTCAAATTGCAGTGACTGCCATCTGAACTCTCCCAGAAAAGGGGAAAAAAAAAAGAGGCTCCTCTCGGTAATTTAATTGTGTTTACATCTAAATTACAGCAACACATCTTCTTACTACGGGGGAATGAACTTTTTTTTTTCCTCCTTAACTTCATATCACAATATGAAAGAAATGCGTCTTCATAAAAGCGGGTGGTTTCCCTCCCCCCTTGCCTTTTCACAGCTAAAGTATGACCCTGAAGGCAGTCTCCACCTTGATTCAGAGGAAATATCTTCTAAATTGTGGGGTTCGCTACAGCAGCGTTTTGCAACATGGGCAGCTTGGAGATGTGTGGTCTTCAACTCCCAGAATTCCCTAAATTGGCTTGCTCGGAGCAGATAAAAAGTACAAAAGTGACTTTTAGCCTGCCCTTTCTCATAAAACAGGATTTGTTTGTTTTAATTTTTAAAAAAGAGGGGGGAAAAGTTTGCCCCTCTCAAATTTGGTGACTTTGCCCCAAATTTTAGAAGGTAGGTAGGTTCTGGCAGGTTTTTTTAAAATGCAAATTAGGACCTATGAATTGCCCCGCCCAGCTTAGCGTACGGTATTTAACAAATTCTGGCAAATGTTGCTTACTCAGTAAAACATAGTTAAGCAACCCAAAACTTAGCATTCTAGTGCTGAATCTAGTGAATGTGATGTAAGCTGAAAGGATTTTATTTATTTATTTATATCCCGCCTTTATTATTTTTACAAATAACTCAAGGCGAGAAGGGTCACAGGAATTGGGTATGTCTAGTGCAGGGGTAGGTAACCTCAGCTCTTTTACGACTCATGGACTTCAACTCCCAGAATTCTTGAGCCAGCCATGCTGGCTCAAGAATTCTGGCAGTTGAAGTCCATGAGTCATAAAAGAGCCGAGGTTGCCTACCCCTGGTCTAGTGTAATGAAAAGAAGAACTAGGGGTGAACATGTTCCAATACCTCAGGGACTCCCACAAAGAAGAGAGGGGGAGGTCAACCTATTGTCAAAAACATCTGAAAGCAGGACAAGAAACAACGGATGGAAATTAAACAAGAAGAAGTAAGGAGAAACATCCTGACAATTAAAACAATTAATCAGTGGAACTACTTGCCTCCAGAAGTTTTGGGTGCTCCAACACTGAAGGTTTTCAAGTTTCTGAGCGGTGAGCTGGGCTGAAACAGAATGACTGGCCCAAGGTCACCCAGATGGCTTTCATCATTAAGGTGGGACTAGAACTCACAGTCGTCTGCTTTCTAGCAGAAATTTCCTGACAGTGAGAACAACAAAATCGTGGAATTGCTTTTCTCCTGGAGTTCTACATGCTGTGGTGCTGGAGATTTTCAAATACAGACTGAACAGCCTTTTGACTGGTTTCTTGCCTTGAGCAGGAAGTTGGACTAGAAGACCTCTGAAGTCCCTTCCAGCCAAACATGATTCCATGTTTGGATTTGTCTATAGTTCCAGCCTTACATTCCTACACAGGGGAATTTCCAGATAGCACCAATTCTTCCTCTCCCCTCCCCGTCCCAATAATCCCCACTGTAGGATAGCAATTTTTCCGATTCCATTGCTGGAAGTTGCATTCTGCCTGCCACCAGCTAGCCCTTCACTCCCCCTGCACATTTTTCTATATGGGAACTCAACCATCTTCTATCTAGCCTAAAGGATTGGGGATCCACAGACAACATAAAATCCGCCTGGAAGCTTTTCATTAGCAAAAGAGAAAGTAAACAAACCAATCAAGTATCCAAGGTCAGTCAATAAACACCCGCAATTTTGAGTTGTCATTTGCATAACATCACCAGGAAGAGCGCCCCCCCCCCACCTTCACATGCAGAACACAGTAGCCTGCCCTGAGGATCTTACAGTGCAAGGCACAGTCGCGTTGAGACAGCCTTTGAAACTTGGGGGAAGGATGGGAACCAAGCAAATTTCTCCATTATGCCTCAGGCTTCCAAATTAAAATTCTACAATAGTGCTTAGTCACTGGGTTTCACCCTGAACACTCACTGATTTGTACAGAGAGAGGCTTATTAATGGGGGCAATTTAAACTGATTAGACGGCTCTTTTACCAAAGCACAAAGCTCTTAAAGCCTGCACCCCTGGTCAAACCATATCGGTATAATCTTTTCCTTGCTCACCACTCACTGAGACCAATGAGTTGGAATCCTAGAGCGTCCCTTTCATGAGCATCCCCTCCTCTTCAGAATCCCCCCACTTGGTTCCTGCAGAAAGATGTATCAACAGAGGCATCAAAATCACTAGAAGTGATCGTACCACTCTATACTGCACTAATGAAACCACATTTGGGACACTGCATCCAGTTTTTGGTCACCACGATACAAAAAGGATGTTGAGACTCTGGAAAGAGTGCAGAGAAGAGCAACAAAGATGATAAAGTGCATGGAAATTAAATTGTAGGATGAATGGTTAAGGGAACTAGATATGTCTAGCCCAGGGGTAGGCAACCTTGGCTCTTTTATGACTCGTGGACTTCAACTCCCAGAATTCCTGAGCCAGCATAGCCAAAGTTGCCTACCCCTGGGCTAGACAGTCATTGTGCGAAAGATGTGTCAGCCCACAGAAGGAAAAGGGGCATGGAAAGGAGCTCAGAAGGGACTTCCTTATTTTCTGGAAAGCTATGCTGGCTCAGGAATTCTGGGAGTTGAAGTCCACGAGTCATAAAAGAGCCAAGCTACCCCTGGTCTAGCCTAATGAAGAGAAGGACTAGGGGTGACATCGTAGCTTTTTTCCAGTACTTGAAGGCCTGTCACCAAGAGAACAGGGTTGACTTATTCTCCAAAGCTCCAGAGGGTAGGAAAAAAAAGCAATGGATGGAAACTAATCAAGGAGAGATCTAACCTAGAACTAAGGAGAAATTTCATCACAGTGAAAACAATGGATCAATAGAACACTTGTCTCCTGGAGTTGTGGGTGTTCTGTTGCTGGAGGTTTTAAAGATAAGATTGGACAACCATTTGCACTAGAAGGTCCCTTCCAACTCTATGATTCTGTGATTCTGAGATTCTGCAGCCCTGTCCTAGAGGATAAGAGGCAACCACCGCATGATCTCTTGATTGGTCAGTTGAGGAACCGATTTCAGCAAAACCCATTTATTACCTGTGCTGCAGAAATCACCAGAGATGGTACCAAGAGATATTCTGTGCTTGCTAAAGAAAACTAGTTGGGTTACTTCAAGCTATTTGTCTCCAGGATGAATGGACTCCTTTGTGTCTTTCTTTTATTTTAGGGACAACCTGGATATCTCAAACCTTGCAAAAGGAAATTATGACACCATCCATAATCCTCGAAACCGCCCTACCCCCGACTGGACTGAAATGCCAATATCCTTGCCAATAAAGTGAAGACAAACAAAATGTAAACATGTCAATCCTGTGCCTTTGGTCGTGCCACCCAAGGCTAGATAGGAAGGGGCAAAGGGTGCAGCTAAAACGGATTACCCTTATCACTTAACCATGAGCCAGCAGTGTGCAGCAGCAGCCAAAAAAGCAAATACAATCCTGGGTTATATAAATTAGTGCAGGTTCGCATCCCACCAGGCTCAAGGTTGACTCAGCCTTCCATCCTTCTGAGGTAGGTAAAATGAGGACCCAGATTGTTGGGGGCAATAAGCTGACTTTGTAATAATGCCGCTTGGGCCCCCCCCCCAAAAGCCCTAATAAGCAGGCATATACATAGAATGAAGGCTACTGCTAAGCACATTGGTTTGTGCTTAAATTGTAAGCCGCCCTGACTCTTCGGAGAAGGGCGGGATATAAATGGGATTAAAAATAAAATAAAAAATAAAAAAAACAGAGGCATAGAATCAAGATTATGTGAAGTATTAGTACCACTTTATAAAAACCCTAGTAAGACCACACCTGGAATACTGCAGCCAATTTTGGTCACCATATCACAAAAAAGATGTTAAGAGTTTGGAAAAAAATCAGAGAAGAGCAACTAAGATAATACAAAGACCTGGAGACTAAAACATATGAAGAATGGCTTCAGGACTTGGGTTTGGATATCTAAAGAAAAGAAGAAATAGGGGAGACATGATAGAAGTATTCCAGTATTTGAGGGGCTGCCACAAAGATGAGGGGGTCACGTTATTCTCTAAAGCACAAGAGGGCAGGACAAGAAAAAATAGTTGGAAACTGATCGAAGAGAGAAGCAACCTTGAATTAAGGAGAAACTTCTTGACAGTGAGGACAATCAACCAGTGGAACAGCTTGCCTCCAGAAATTGTGGGCGCTCCATCACTCAAGATTTTAAAGAAGAAGCTAGACAGTGACTTGTCTAAGATGGTTTAGGTTCTCCTGCTTAAGCAGAGGGCTGGACTAGAAGACCTCCAAGGTCCCTTCCAGCTCTATTCTATTCTATTTATCTTGGAAGAACTCCAAGATCTCTTTAGTAAAAGTAAGTCCAACTGCAGTTTAGTTCATACATTGTTATAACCATGATACGTTGAATGAGACACAACCATATTACACAGCCCACAATGGCTGGGCTTGTGCAAACATAATTACAGAATTGCAGAATTGGAAGAGTCTCAAATCAAATAGTAGTAGTAGTAGTAGTAGTAGTAGTAGTAAAAGTTGGAAGGGACCTTGGAGGTCATCTAATCCAACCTCCTGCTCAGGCAGGAAACCCTAAACCATTTCGGACAAATTGCTGTCCAGTCTCTTCTTAAAAACTTCCAGTGTTGGAGCATTCACAGATTCTGGAGGCAGGTTGTTCCACTGGTTAATTGTTATAACTGTCAGGAAGTTTCTCCTTAGTTCTAGGTTGCTTCTCTCTTTGATTAGTTTCCATCCGTTGCTTCTTGTCCTGCCTGCCTGGCTCTTCTCTGTACTCTTTCTAGAGTCTCAACATCTTTTTTACATCGTGGTGACCAAAACTGGATGCAGTATTCCAAGTGTGGCCTTACCAAGGCATTGTAAAGTGGTATTAATAGTTCACGTGATCTTAATTCTATCCCTCTGTTAATGCAGATTAACACTGTGTTGGCTTTTTTGGCAGCTGCAGCGCACTGCTGGCTCATATTTCATTTCATTGCCCTTAAATTTCTCCCAAACTGGCACAGGACAGAATTGTCCAAGGAGAAGGATACAAAAAAAATATCTAGATGGTGGCTGTGTGATAAAAACCCTACTCCTTTTTTGTATAGAAGGAGGGAGAATATTATTACATTGGGTATAAAATTATACCTGCTAAACAAACATTTCTCTCTCTCCTTAACACAAGAAAGCTGGGTGGGCCATCAAATAAAACTGAATCAGGGGAAATTCAGAAAAAAAACACAGCCCAACAAATGGGATTATTTATTGCCTGATATCTATGATATTCAAATGACATGCTACCCATATTGTGGCTTGTCTTATCATGTTCTCCAAACACAATCATTTTGTGACTTGGTGGGAGACAGTTAATCACGATCACAGGAGTGTGTGCAGGATATGGTAAAATATGTCAAGATCGTAGTTGCGATAGTGTGATTGAAGCTCTATTTTTTATGTCTGTTGAGTTTTTTAAAACCACAACCGGGTGAACACCCTTGTACAATCAGAAATTAGAATGTTCTCCTTGGATAATCAGTATCATGTGTAGAAAGACAGCACACACAGAGGGAGAAAAAGAAATATTTGGGGGAATATTAAAAAAGGCAGAATATTATATTTCTCCAAAGGAATAATAAAAAAAAAGCTTAGACAAAACTAGCCCCCAGAAACCAACCCGCCTCTCCCTGCTCCAAGCAGAAACCAGCTTTTAGAAATGCAGATTTAGTAATCCCATTCAGAAAGACTGGAGCCAGGAAGCTTGGAGCTGATAGGATTAGAAAGACAAAGACCCCAAAAAATCTACATCCCTCACCCAAAGTCTAAAGACATGACCTTTAGGAGGATTAACCCACCACCATCAGAATACCAAAAAGGTATTCTGAACCTCACACTGAACCTCAGATCAAAGTTCATGCCACAGGAACAGGAACAACTCCAAACACAAAAGCCCACCACTCCCAGCTCCATGTGGTCAGCTGCCCCAGAGCCACGCTTCTGTCTGGTTCTGCAACTCAGTAAAGAACCTTCTTTCCAAATAGCCTCCATTTTATTTATTCTTGGCTTGGACTGGACCCCGATGAAGATTTTTCTTTCAACACATGTATGCCTTAGTACCCAAATGAATCAGAAGTTTACACTTAAGGTGTCATTAGTCCCCCATGAAATTGATGTAAAGGCAGAAGCACCTGTAAATTAAATGTGCAGGTAGTCCTTGTCTTACAACCACAATTAGGAGGAGAATTTCCATTGCTAAGCAAGTCAGTTGTTAAGTGGGCCACACTCAATTTGACTACCGTTTTGCCATGGTTATTAAACGGATCACTGCAGTTGTGAATTGTGGTCATTAAACAAATCTGGCTTCCCCATTGGTTTTGCTTGTCGGAAGCAGACTGAGAGGGTTGGAAATGTGATCCCGGAATGCTGCAACCATGATAAATTCATGCTGGCTGCCAAGCACCCAAATTTTGGCCGTGAGACCATGGGGAAGCTGCAAGTGCAAGACTGGTTGCAAGTCCCTTTTTTCAGTGCTTTGTAACTTTGAATGGTTGCTAAATGAATGGTTGTAAGTCAAGGACTAGCAACATTATCTATATTGCTGCAGTTATTTTTTGTATCTCCTTTCACGGTGCAAGACTGGGCAGGAGGTAGCATTTCTGGATGCCACTAGTAATAGTTCTGACACCTATCAGGCCATTTCAATGTTTTTGCTATTGTTTTCAAAAGAAAAATAAATTATCATCAGCATCTAGGTTTTATATAATACAGGCAATCCTCAACTTATGACCTACCCGGAACAAGGGAGTTACAACCTGGTTCCACAGTTCTAATGGCCATCACCCCTCCGCAATCAGATGACCGCATTTTGGGCACTTAGCAACACGGTTGCATTTAAAGAGCCCTGGTGACGCAGTGGCTAGAATGCAGCACTGCAGGCTGACTCAGCCCACAGCCAGCAGTTCGATTCTCACTAGCTCAAGGTTGACTAAGCCTTCCATCCCTCCAAGGTCAGTAAAATGAGGACCCAGATTGTTGGGGGCAAATATGCTAACTCTGTACATGGCTTAAAGAGGGCTGTGAAGCAGTATATAAGTTTAAGTACTCATGCTATTGCTATTGTTATTTAGGGCTGATGGCAGTGTACCCTGGTCATGTGATCAACTTTTGCCACCTTCTGACAAGCAATTTATAAACCAGATTCACTGAACAACCGTGTTACTAACTTAACCACTGCAGTGCTTCACTTAACAAGAGTGGCGAGCAAGATCGTAAAATGGGGCAAAGCTCACTTAAGAACTGTCCCACTTAGCAACAGGAATTTGGGGCTCAATGGGGTTCGTAAGTCAAGGACTACCTGTATGTTGTTGCTAGCATGGCTAAGTAACTGGGTCTTGCCCAGAACTCCCCAATTTATGTCCTTATGATTTAATCCCTATTTGAATTGCCTACGTTTAATGCTTTTTAATTGTGCTTTATTGTCACTGTTTGTCATCTCTCTCGATCACCACTTGGTGGGAAGATGGAATAGACATATAAATCAAAAAAGCAGACGCATAAGATTTAAACTCCTTTGGGTGCTGTTCTAATGCTGCAGGCCGAGGAGGAAAGCGGGCCTTGCCATCTGGTTTAAATTCCATCACAAAAGGGATAATTGAGATAGACTTTTATCAAGGAACTCAAGCAGGTTAGATCCACAACCATTCATTTCTCCAGGCCCCCCAAAAAAGCTGTCCGTGGAGGGAACATTAATATATCACGGAAGAAGCTGTACATTTTCAATGCCACGCGCATGCCGGGCCTCTGAGAATAAATACCATCAGTCTTTATTTTGGGGCTATTCCAGCTTAGTTTTATCATCATAATGGATTGGAAGCATCAAAGTCAGCGGTCTTAATACAGAAAAAGAATTTGGAAAAACGTCTTCTCTTGGGCATTCATGCAGCCGTTCTGCTTAAAACTAGACTGAACACCTCTTTTTTTGTCAAAAGCCAGGGTATCGAGGATGGTTTAGCAAGCTATCCGCAATGATGTATTTATTTATTTGTTTGTTTGTTTTATCCACTTAGGTTGCTCCTGGAAATACAGGTTGGTGAGGGATGGTTGAACCCAACAATGCAGCAAAGTATCTTTCTGAAAGAAATTTAAAAAGAATTCCAATATGTTCAGATCTTAAATCCAATCTCTCAGAATTTTCTAACCTTCCAGAGAGAGCTAGAAGTGTTAATACCACTGTATAAAGCCTTGGTAAGACCAAACTTGAATATTGCATCTGGTTTTGGTCGGCACGATGTAAAGAAGATGTTGAGATTCTAGAACGAGTGCAGAGAAGAGCAACAAAGATGATTAGGGGACTGGAGGATAAAACGTATGAAGAACGGTTGCTGGAATTGGGTATGTCTAGTTTAACGAAGAGAAGGGCGATGGGGGACATGATAGCAGTGTTCCAATATCTCAGGGGCTGCCCCAAAGAAGAGGGAGTCAAGCTATTCTCCAAAGCGCCTGAAAGCAGGACAAGAAGCAACGGATGGAAACTAATCAAGGAGAGAAGCAACCTAGAACTAAGGAGAAATTTCCTGACAGTTAGAACAATTAACCAGTGGAACAACCTGTCTCCAGAAGCTGTGAATGCTCCAACACTGGAAGTTTTTAAGAAGAGACTGGACAGCCATTTGTCTGAAATGGTATAGGGTTTCCTGCCTGAGCAAGGGTTAGACTAGAAGACCTCCAAGGACCCTTCCAATTCTGTTATTCTGTTAAGCAAATTAGATAGATCCCTAGTAGTCAGGTCAGAGACCAGGGTACATGGTTGCACTTGTGAATGATCCATGGGACTTATTACATTCACTCACCCACTTCTCACTTCCTAACTGGATTACAGTAATGCATTCTGGAGGCTGAAACATATAAAGAACGGTTGCTGGAATAGGGTATGTCCAGTTTAATGAAGAGAAGGACGAGGAGTGACATGATAGCAGTGTTCCAATATCTCAGGGGCTGCCCCAAAGAAGAGGGAGTCAAGCTATTCTCCAAAGCGCCTGAAGGCAGGACAAGAAGCAACAGATGGAAACTCATAAAAGAGAGAAGCAATCTAGAACTAAGGAGAAACTTCCTGACAGTTAGAACAATTAACCGGTGGAACAACCTGCCTCCAGAAGCTGTGAATGCTCCAACACTGGAAGTTTTTAAGAAGAGACGGGACAGCCATTTGCCTGAAATGGTATAGGGTTTCCTGCCTGAGTAGGAGGTTGGACTAGATGACCTCCAAATTACCTTCCAATATTATATTATTATTATTACCATCATCATCATCACCACCACCATCATTATCATTATTATTGTTCTCCAAGGACCTGCCCCTGTAGAACATTCAGAAGCTACATCTGGTACAGAACATAGCTTCCCAAGCTATAAGGGGATATATCTATGGATATATCATGATGACCTCACTGCTTAAGGAGATGTACTGACTGCTGGCCAGTTTCCTGGTGTTATTCAAGGTGCTGCTGACCGTCACATTCAAAGTTCTGCATGGCTTTAGATTCGATCATCTGAGAAACCACCATCCCATATTTATCTGCCCATCCAACCAATCAAAGAGGATCAATTCCTTCCAGGTCTTATCCCAACATGGTTGCCATCTGGTGGGGCTCCATCTCATGTGGAAGGAATAGACAGCTTAATTGTCTGAAGGGTTGTGCAAGCACATGATTGCTTGTTTTTATTTTTTAATTTTGATTAGTCCTTTTTTTGCGTCTTTTTCTTTTTATTGCTGTTCTTTATTTTACAACAACATTATTGGGTACCTAGTCCTAGACCCTTCCAAGATTGGGTAGCATAATAAACAAACACAAATAAATCCAGGTTTTCCTTCAAATGATGCCAGTTATGTCTAAGCGGTGATTTTAAAAAATGTTTAAAATTAAAACCATCCTTTTCTTCCAATTAAAGCCAACCAACTGCTTGCAGAAAGGTAAAAATTAAGATATAATTTGGTAGAAAAGACAAAATACAGCACAACCACATTACAGCTGTCCATATTAAATAGATTCTTCCTATATTAAAGGTAAATTTAATAGGTTCTTTGTATGAAAGCAGAAACCCAATCATTTTTTTTCTTAAATAAGGTCAAGCTGTAATTTACCCACTGAGCTAGTTCTGAAGCCTGCCAGAAACTGATTTTTCCCCAAAGAATATAAAAGCTGGGCTTTATACGGTTGATTCAAGCTATATTATGAGCATGCAAAAGAAAGAAAAGTTTAGTTTCAAAGACATCAGCAGACAAAATACAGAGTCCAAAATAAAAATAACTACATGATTACTTCCACTCAGTGCAGGAAATGTTGGACCTTCTTAAATATCATCTCAAGCTGCATAGAAAATGGCTTTGAAATGAAATTAAAAAGAAATTAAAAAGCTATTTGTGATAGGTGAAAGAATTTTGCTATAGGAAGGCAGAGAGAGGGCACTGCTTATGTCTTAATTCCAGAGACGAATGTAAGAAGAGTCCTACAGAATTATACCACATGTTTGGGTACCTAGTAACCCATCACCAACTATGGGAAGGCATCGCCAAAAATAAAAAGAGGGCACCTTACTGTATAACAAGGATGACAACCTGAATTCATTGCTGGAAATTTAGAACTGTAATTTAAATACAAGGATCCCTCTCTTTAGGATAGAAATTTGTGTTCAGATGATCTGCATTCCATTTTGTGGACCAATTGTGGCCCTTCTAGATTCTCAGGGTTCTTCTCATAGTCATTCATTCCTTAATTACTGTCAGTCTTGTAAGAGAGGGGAGGGGAGGGGAGGGGAAGGGAAGGGAAGGGAAGGGAAGAGAAGAGAAGAGAAGAGAGGAGAGGAGAGGAGAGGAGAGGAGAGGAGAGGAGAGGAGAGGAGAGGAGAGGAGAGGAGAGGAGAGGAGAGGAGAGGAGAGGAGAGGAGAAGAGGAGAGGAGAAGAGAAGAGAAGAGAAGAGAAGAGAAGAGAAGAGAAGAGAAGAGAAGAGAAGAGAAGAGAAGAGAAGAGAGGAGAGGAGAGGAGAGGAGAGGAGAGGAGAGGAGAGGAGAGGAGAGGAGAAGAGAGGAGAAGAGAAGAGAAGAGAAGAGAAGAGAAGAGAAGAGAAGAGAAGAGAAGAGAAGAGAAGAGATGGTGAGGCGAGGCGAGAGGAGACAAGACAAGACAAGACAAGACAAGATAAGATAAGGAAAGGAAAGGAAAGGCAAGATAAGATAACCTTTATTGTCATTTTTAACGGCACACATTAAAAATGAAATTCTGTTGTCCCTGACAATACTGCAGACCCTGATTAAGCAGCGCTTCTATGCCATGATAGAAGGAAGTGAACTTCCACTAATCTTTTCTTCCATCCCCACCACTCTCTGTACCGCCTTCCTATCCAAAGCAGTATCATCATCGTAACTGAGTCCATCCACTTTGCTGCTGGTTCTCCTCTTCTCTTTCCCGGTGACTTTGCTTATGAGAAGGTCACGAAAGGTGATCACTTGACCCCGGGACACTGTAACCGTCATAAATACAGACCCACTGCCAAGCATCTGAATTTTGATCCCATGACCACAGGGATGCCGCAACTGTCCTAAGTGTGTAAAACACACAAGCCCCCTTTTTAAGTGCCACTGTAACTTTGAATGGTGACTAAACAACGGTTGTAAAGTCAAGGATTGTCTATAAATGTGGCCGTATTGATCAGATCTTCCTTCTGGCACACATGTTTTTAAAAAGCATGTATGGGTTTTCTCAGGGCACAAACCAATTCTGAAAAAAAATAAATCCTCAAGGTATCATTAGGAGAGCAACTGTGGCTTGCACCATTGAAGTTGAGAGTCGCAGATGGGCCAGTCATTTTGGGGAAAGAAAGTTCGAGAAAGTTCTGGATGAAAAAAAGCTCCAGATACTTTGAGGCTCTTCCGTTGTTTCCCAACCCTCTGTGTTCGCTTGCGTTTTTCCCACAAATGGAGTCGTGTGGCATCCAACCTCGCCCTCTCCATTATCTACATCAGCGTGACCAATTGCTCAGAAAAATAATCATGGCATTTAATAAAATAAAAATACCCCCTATTCCATTTTCCCTGCAGCTCCTGGCTGTACTTCTCCTTAATAACAGCACTCACTGAACATTTGTCAGATGCAAAGCGGAGCTGAGTACGAGAGCAAGCAGAGAACAAGACTCTGCAGACCTACCAGCCAATCAATCTTAAGAAGTTGCTAAGTGAGAGATGGGATATAATGTAAGCCATTATTTCTTCCTTATGCATGAAAATGAATTATTCAGTAAAGATTTAGACTCCTTTTTATTACCATGTTGAATTTATGCTGCATACAAACCGTAAAGGCAGACTGGAAATTGCTTTGTGCGCCTTCCCTCTCCTGCTGCTGAGCTTGGCCAAGGCTTACTCTTCCTTTGCACCTGGCTGAGTGCCTTGCCAGGATTAGGGAGGGTCTGCAAGGGGGGGGGGGTGTAAAAAAAATCAAGATGGTGGCTACCACCAAGCAATCTAAGACCCTCCCTCTTTTACAGGGGTTTGATCCCTTCCCTCACAGGCACATCCGCAGAATTGTGGGCCACTCCCTTACTACAACCAGAACGAGATTAAGCCCTACACACCCGAGTACCTGCTCACTCCTCTCCGGGGATCGATGCCTGTTTTTATCTGACACTACTGATTTTTGTTTTCTTTTCATTGTGTTTTCATTATGGATGGATCACTGAGTTTGCATTCTTCTGTATCCAGTGAAATAAAACAACAGTATTTTCCAAGCTGACCTAACTTAATTTTTTTTTAAAAAAAAGAAAATCATTAAAGTTTATTATGATAAAAATATAAAATGAAACAAAAGTTAGAAAGCTAAGAGAAGAAAGAAGAAGGGTGGAAAGAAAGAAAGAAAGAAAGAAAGAAAGAAAGAAAGAAAGGAAGGAAGGAAGGAAGGAAGGAAGGAAGGAAGGAAGGAAGGAAGGAAGGAAGGAAGGGACTTTCAATTTTCTTCAGTGCAATAGAATAAAAAAAAAGAATTAGAACCCCAACCTTTTGCTTTATATTTCTAAACATTTCAGGTGTTTAGAAATCACTTTAACCATCCATTCTTCAACTGTGGGAACAAGCTGACCCAAATGTCTGACCCCACGCCTGGGTGGAAATCCTCTCAGGATATTACAAGTGAAGAGTCCTTCAGTAAAACTGGCTTATGCATTATGGTTTAAGGTTTGAGCTGTGGTCTGAACCCAGCTGATGGTAGCTCACTCAATAAATCACAATGAAGGCTGTTTTTTTTACTAATGCAACTATGGACTCAGGACTGGGGTCAAAGTGTGAGAAATGTGGAGAAAGTCTCAAGAAATTTCTAGAGACTTATATTTTAGAAGGATATTTTGGGTCTAGATTGGCCCAGTGCCCCACTATTTAATGCAGCTTGAATTTGCAGCAAAAATTGGTCAAGTAGAGCAGGGGATTTACCTCAGCTTTGAGATGAATCAAAGCATCACAGAATCAAAAAATGGTTCAAAGTAATATTCAGCAAACTTTGCACCTTCTTGGAAAGAAAAATCTGCCTCAGTTAGCCATTTGTAGCAATTAAGGTAGAGTTGGGTGTAAATTTGCTGAGAAAAATTTCCCCTTTCCTCAACCCAATCCTTCCATTCCTTTCTTTTTCCTCACAACCTTTGAATGACCAATACTCTGTACAGTGGTCTTGTGTTAATAACATCACTGTACAGGTAGTCCTCGACTTATGACCACAACTGGAATTGTACTCTTATTGTTTTAACTAGGGCAACTGTTTAATCTCTTTTTAATGTTTGTATTTGGTATTTTATTCTGCCCTGTGAACCGCCCTGAGTCCTCAGGGAGAAGGGCGGTATATAAATGTTATTAAATTAAAATTAAAATTAAAATTAAAATTAATTAAATTAAAAAACTGAGCCTGAAATTTCTGTTGCTAAGCAAGACATTTGTAAAGTGAGTTTTGCCCCATTTAACGACCTTTTTTTGCTACAGTTGCTAAGTGAATCACTGCAGTGGCAAGTTCATAACATCATAACATGGATGTTAAGTGAATCTGGCTTCCCCATTGACTTTTCTTTACAGAGGTTTGCAAAAGGGGATCATCACGTGATCCTGTACACCGCAACCGTCATAAATATGAGTCGGTTGCCAAGCACCTGAATTTTGATCATATGACCGTGGGATGGCTGCAATCGTCATAAGCGTGAAAAGCGGTCGTAAGTCACTTTTTTCAGTGTCATTGTCATTTCAAGTGATCACTAAATGAACTGTTGTAAGATGAGGACTATCTGTGTGAAGGTGCCAGGGCATCTCTTTTGAAGCTCTTTCCTTGATTGGCAGGAAGAATGTAGAATAATCCTGGTGAGGCCCCTGCCTCCAAGTCCCTAGGCTTCTTCATCTCTTTCTTTCTCCTCAGACCCCCGCAAAGCTTCTTGATAGCCATAAAGAGCCAGGAAAATCTGACTGGAGAGATATTTAAAATGCCGGTAAAGTGAAATAATAAAATCAAATAAATCAAATTCCTTATTGTGCCTGGGCATGCCAACTGAGCTAGGACATAAATCCTGGTTTTCAAACCACAGTGTCTGGATTCCTCCGTTTTATTAAACTAAACACGCATAATGGCTTAAGAGTAGCTTTATTAGGCTGGAGTCCATGTCGTTTGGCAGTTGTCCTTTTGGGGAGGGGGCAGAGGTTATTTCCAACCAAACAGACATCTTTCTGTCCTGAATATTCATAAAACATCTGTGTCAGACTATTGTGACACACACACACACACACACACACACACACACACACACGTTGCCCAGGGATAATTAATCAAAGTTTTAGTTCATTATGTAAAAGTGCAACCAGCTCTGAGTTTTCCAGATTCTTTCTGGTAAGTTGGGACCTGCACATCAATTGTTAAGCAATTTACTCATTAAGTAAGTCATTGTGTGATTGCACCCAATTTTGCAACCTTTTTGCCACGGTCTTTAAGCAAATCATGCAGTTGTTAAGTGAATCTGGCTTACCCCATTGACTTTGTTTGTAAGCCACTTTCTTTGGCACTGTTGTTACTTCAAATTGCTGTTAAACAAATGGTCATAAACTGAGGACTACCTTCAAGCAGTATCCTGAAGAACTGTAGAGATAGAATAGAATAAAGTAGAGTAGAGTAGAGTAGAGTAGAGTAGAGTAGAGTAGAGTAGAGTAGAGTAGAGTAGGACAGGACAGGACAGGACAGGACAGGACAGAACAGAACAGAACAGAACAGAATAGAGCTGGAAGGGACCTTGGAGGTCTTCTAGTCCAGCCCCCTGCTCAAGCAGGAGAACCTGTACCATCTCTTTGAGAACCTAATGGGGCTTTGTGAGAGACTAAGGCAAGAAGAAAAAAAGACCACTCGAATTCAGCCAATCTTTGATCACTCCAATTTTGGGGTTGTGGGAATCTTTTTTTTTAACTAACAAGTTAAAAGTTTGAAAACTTTGGCTATCATCAGACTTTCTAGAGAATGGAAGGGGAACACACAATGTTTCTATGAATGTAACCTTACAATTAAGCTTACTTCCCTTTTCTACCTTTGCAACTGGAAAATAGTTGCAATGGATTAGTGAAAAAACAATAACCACATTTACAGGTAATTCTCTATTTATGACCACAACTGAGTCCATAACTTCCATTCCTAAGCAAGATAGCTGTTAAGTGAGTTTTGCCCCATTTTATGACCTTTCTTGCTATACTTAAGTGAATCGTAGCAGTTGAGACTAGACTAGACTAGATTAGACTAGACTAGACTAGACTAGACTAGACTAGACTAGAACAGAACAGAACAGAATAGAACAGAATGGAGCTGGCAGGGACCTTGGGGGTCTTCTATCTCCAGCCCCCTGCTCAATCTGGCTTCCAGATTGACTCTGCTTGTCCAAAGGTCGCAAAGGGTGATCACATGACTCTGGGACACTGAAATCATCATAAATATGAGCCAGTTCCCAAGCATCTGAAATTTCTATGTTGATCAAATGACCATGGGGGATGCTGCAACAATCATAAGTATGAAAAACCGTCATAAATCACTTTGTTCAATGTGCTGAAACTTTGAACAATTCCTAAACTAATGGTTGTTGGTCCAAGACTAGCAGTATTATTGACTGGAAACCCTTATGGTCTTTTTGTTGAAAAAAGAAAAACGATGATTAGAAAGAAATACTTGGAATACTTGCAGCCGATTTTGGTCAACATATCAGAAAAAAGATGTTGTGTGTCTGGAAAAAATTCAGAGAAGAAAGAGCAACTAAGATGATACAAAGGCCTGGAGACTAAAACATACAAAGAACGGCTGCGGGACTTGGGTTTGGCTAGCCTAAAGAAAAGAAGAAATATATTTATATTTATTAAATTTTTATACCGCCCTTCTCCCAAAGGACTCAGGGCGGTGTACAATAAATATCAAAATATACATACAAAAGTTAAAAAAGAATTAAATAATTATGCCCAATATAAAACAATGATTAAAACAATGTTAAAACCAAATCCAAACCCCAACCCCATCAGACCAGGCCGGATTGTTCAAATAAATAAGTTTAAATAGGGGAGACATGATAGCAGTCCTCCAGTATCTGAGGGGCTGCCACAAGGCAGAGGGGGCCAGGTTGTTCACCAGAGCACCAGAGGGAAGGACGAGAAACAATGGTTGGAAACCAATCAAAGAGAGAAGCAACCTGGAATTAAGAAGAAACTTCCTGACAGTGAGGACAATCAACCAGTGGAACAGTTTGCCCCCAGAAATTGTGGGTGCTCCATCACTGGAGGTTTTTAAGAGGAGACAGGACAGTCACTTGTCTGAGAGGGTATAGGTTCTCCTGCTGGACTAGAAGACCTCCAAGGTCCCTTCCAGTTCTATTCTATTCTATTCTATTCTATTCTATTCTATTCTATTCTATTCTATTCTATTCTATTCTATTCTATTCTATTCTATTCTATTCTATTCTATTCTATTCTATTATTCTATTCTATTCTATTCCATTCCATTCCATTCCATTCCATTCCATTCCATTCCATTCCATTCCATTCTATTCTATTCTATTCTATTCTATTCTATTCTATTCTATTCTATTCTATTCTATTCTATTCTATTCTATTCTATTCTATGGAAAGACTATGGATTTTTTTTTAAATGTTAACTTGAGAGAGAGGCTAGCATATAAATGTACTTGCAACTGCTAAGAATGGAAACCGCTTCTTTATAATTTTTTTTCTTTTCTTTCTCTTTGCACCTGTTTTCATTTATTACTTTTTTACTTTTTTCTTTCAATATTTCTATTATTTTTATTCTCTTAAAATGTTTTATCTAGGGGCAGTGCTTTCTTTCTAAAAGAAAAAGGTGCCGGAACTCACACATGTCATACAACCCGCCTTGCCTACCCTACAAGGTTCCATCCAAAAAAGGTGCCGGAACTCCGTTCTGAGCGTTCTATGAGAAAAAAAGCCCTGTCTAGGGGTAATCTTTTGCTCCTGGAGCGGCTTGCTAGTTGATTTGGCTATTTGAAGGGTGCAAAAATTTATTTCCAAGAATTTTTCTAGGAACTAAGGGACTTGTCACTCTTCTGAGACAGAATATTTAAGCTTGTCTGGTATTAATCCAGGCTTTTTTAAAAAGATGTATTTACATGTTGCCTGTTTCATTACAGTAGATCATATTCCAATGAATCCCACCAAAAAGGTAATTTGGTATTCAGAATAAGTCTGTTCTGTCTGAATGCCAACACAGAGTTTGTTATTAAATCTGAACTGATGAAGTTTCTTTTGAATCAAACTTAGCTTGGTATATTATGGACACACCATGCATTTTTCTCGGCAATAGTAAAAAAATAGTTTGCCATAACCTTCCTTGACAGTTTTCTTACCTTTTTAGTCTACCACTTGTCTTTCTGATATTAGTGTTGATTTGTCATCCAAGGAAAACAAGGTCTGTCTCTGGTTTGGTTTTTTTGAAGTCAGTCAAAGCAGTCTAGGGATTGCTATCTGGGTGGGCCTTGCAGTTGATACCTAGGTTTAAAATGAATTAACAAGCTGTGTGAATTTTAAAAATAATCCATTTGTTATATGTATTCTTGAAAACCACTGAATGTATAATATGGTTTTGATCACTGTTGTGTATTAGGTTTTGGGAAACAGCTATTCACATGTTTGAACTCTAACAGTTCTGGTGGGAGTTTTAGTGGCAGGATTGTTAGGTTCAATCTAATTGGCTGAACGAACGTATATAAGCTTGCTTGTAATCCCTAACCCCTCAGTACTGCTAATGACTGCTAATAAAACATCAGTTTGTTTGTACTCATCTGCCTGGCGTCTTCTCTACGTGGCAGAACCCAATAATGTTAATGTTAATGTTAATTTTATTTATATACCGCCCTTCTCCCGAAGGACTCAGGGCGGTGAACAGGGCACATATAAAATACAGGATACAAAAGTTAAAAAAGAATTAAATACAAGGCCCAAGCTAAAACAATAAATAATAATATAAGAACCACAATAAAATCCCAACCCATCCCCCATCAGGCCAGGCTGGCTTGTTCGAATAAATAGGTCTTCAGATCGCGTCGGAAGGAGCGAAGGTCGGGCGCCGTCCAGAGCTCAACCGGCAACCGATTCCATAAGTCCGGGGCGCCCACAGAGAAGGCCCTCCCCCTGGGGGCCACCAGACAACATTCTCTGACAGGTGGCACTACTTAATAGTGGCGACAAAGGTGGGATCCTGCTTCGCCTGAGAGCTGAAGTCACGTGCTGGAGGAAAGAGGCATCTTTCCCCCCCCCCTTTCTATCGGCCAGCTAGTTCAGCACACTAGCGGCCTCATGCTCAGACAACCCATCTGAGTTGGCAGAGCAGGATCCAAGACCAGAAGAAAGAAGATGCCAAAAGTCGGCCAGCCTTGCGAATTCGACATTCGCCACCCCGAACAGTGGCCATTGCACCTCGGACAAATAGAGAATTACTTGCAGGCGAACCAGATCGCAGAGGACGGCTTGAAAGCAGCGATACTACTCTGCATAAGCGGGCCTGCAACATTCGACCTGGCCGAAAGCTTATTCACCCCAACACCCATAGAAACTGTCTCATTCGTTCAGACGTCCAAACCCAGTAAGCTGGAAGAAACAGTACACCACGAGGCCGTCTCTTACAACGAGAATGAAGAAGAGGAAACAGAAGTGGACGAGATTCGGAAAAAGACAGAGCCACGAGAACGTGGACGCGAGCACAGAGAGAGCAACCAGAAGGCCGTTTTCTTCTCAAGGTGTGGGGGCTGCGGCGGCAACCATGCAAGAATGAACTGCAAGTTCCGGTCGGCCACATGTTGGGCCTGCGGTTGAACGGGACACATCGTGACAGTTTGCCAAAGTCGTTTCAGGGACAGCCAACACAAACTACAATGGGGAAACTCGCCAAGGAAAGGTACCCGGGCTCATAGCCCGAACAGTGTGGGATTTTGTGAAAGCTGAAGGGCTATTTGCTGAACCGGGGCCCACCACCCCTTAAAACCTAAGTTAAAACTTGAAATTCATCTTCAAGGCATTCCTTGTAAGATGGAGATAGATTCTGGATCTGCGGTTTCGATTATTTCATACAAGACCTTTAAATTTGTGTGCGGCCGCAGTAAGCAGTGGGCTAAATTGAGACCCTCTAGCATTGTGTTAACTGATTTTCAAAATGCCCAGGTCAAAACTAAGGAGGAGGCTACACTATCTGTTAAATTCAAAAGGTTTCAGGGGCACCTGGATGTTGTTGTGGTCAAAGGCCAAAGGACTAGCCTAATAGGATTAGACTGGTTTGATGCGTTAGGAATAGCAATCACTGGCATAAACCGTACTCAGGAGGTTAACATCGAATCTGTGTGTGAAGAATTCACAGATGTATTCGATTCCAAGCTTGGTAGATACACTGGGCCCCCTATCTCATTTAAGTTGGACCCGAACGTCTTGCCTATCAGAGTTAAACACAGGAGAGTCCCGTTCGCACTTAAACATAAGATTGAAGCTGAGTTGGATAAATTAGTAGAACAGGGGTTGCTGCAGCCCGTTGAGGGGGGGAATGGAAGACTCCTATAGTCACCCCATTCAAATTGAAAGGAGAAATTCGTATCTGCGCTGATTACAAGTGTACCCTGGAAAAAGCCCTTAATCAGCATGCTTACCTGGTCCCCATGGTCAGCCATGTGCTTGCTTCCCTACAAGGTGGTGCCATTTTTGCAAAGCTCGATCTTGCATAGGCGTACCAGCAGCTGCCTGTTAGCCAGGCTACCTTGGCTGTGCAGACCATAGTAACTCACAGTTCGGCGTGAGTGTGGCACCTGGGATTTTTCAAGAGGTAATGGAACGTACTCTAAAGGGCATTCCGGGCGTCTGCCCATATTTTGACAATGTTTTAATTGCGGGGGAAACCGAGGAAATCTTAGCAAATAGACTCAGAGCTGTGTTAAACAGATTTCACTCAACAGGTCTCAAGCTGAAAAGAGACAAATGTAAAATTGGGGTCACTTCTACAGAGTTTTTAGGATTCAGAATTGATGACAGTGGAATTCACCCTGCAGAGTCAAAAGTCAAGGCAATTAAATTGGCCCCCAGCCCTAAAAACAAGGCAGAGCTTCAGGCATTTTTAGGGTTATTAAATTTTTACCACTCATTTTTGCCTAACAAGGCTGAAATAGCTGAGCCACTTCACAGGCTGCTGGATAAAAAAGTCGCATGGAAGTGGACCACTTTACATGAGAAGAGTTTTCAAAAACTTAAAAGCCTTTTATCTGACAAATCCACTGTCACCCACTATATTGAATCCAAGTCTGTCTGCATCGCTTGTGAGGCTTCCCCTTATGGAGTGGGAGCTGTTTTAAGTCATCTGGGTAGGAATGGGGAACAAGTCCCCATCACGTATTACTCAAGAACCCTATCAAAGGCTGAGAGGAATTATGCTCAGATAGACAAGGAAGCTTTGGCTATTGTTGCTGGGGTCAAAAAATTCCATGATTACCTGTATGGTAGGAATTTCACTGTGTTTACTGACCATAAGCCTCTCTTAGGTTTATTCACAACTGACAAGCAAACCCCTCACATACTCTCACCAAGGATGCTTAGATGGTCCATATTTTTATCTTATAGCTTTAAAATAATTCACAAACCTGGGAAAGAAATGGGCCATGCTGACGGCCTAAGTAGGCTTCCCTTACAATCTATTGATCCAGATCCAGCCCCTGCTGCTCAAATACTGTCCATTCAAGAGTTACCAGAATTTCCCCTTCACACAGGGGACGTAATGGCTGAAACTGCTTCAGATAAGATTCTGAGCAGAGTTCTATCTTGGGTTTTCACAGGGTGGCAAGACAAAAGTCCGGGTCCTGAATTCCAAGCTTATTTTTTAAGAAGGCATGAGTTATCAGCTCACAAAGGGTGTTTACTATGGGGAAATAGGGTTATCATACCATCTGTCTTAAGAGATAGGGTACTACAGTCTCTACATGAGGGACACCCTGGCATAGTGCACATGAAAGCGTTAGCCAGGAGCTACTTGTGGTGGCCTGGGTTAGACAAGGCTGTTGAAGAGCAGGTACATGGGTGTTATATTTGTCAAAGGTCTAGACCCGAGATGCCTCAGGCACCTGTTCACAGATGGGAGCCAACAAACACGCCCTGGTCCAGAGTCCATATCGATTACGCTGGCCCATTTCAGGGGCAGCTCTTTCTAATTGTTGTTGATAGTCATTCAAAATGGCTGGAAGTTGTTCCAGTCTCTAGCATGACTTCGGCCAAAACAATCCAGGTACTCAGGAAACTTTTTGCCACTCATGGGCTTCCTGATGTCATAGTTTATGATAATGGGACTCAATTTACCGCTGCTGAATTTCAGGCCTTCCTGAGAGTAAACATGATTAGACACACCACTTCCGTGCCCTTCCACCCATCGTCCAACGGTCAAGCAGAATGGATGGTGAGAACAACCAAAGACTCACTAAAGCGCATCATCACAGGTGACTGGCATCACAGGCTCACAGACTTCTTACTTTGCCAGCACTCCACACCTTGTACTTCCACGGGGAAAAGCCCTGCGGAGTTGCGCTGGGGCAAATGCCTCATCACCAAACTGGACAGACTACACCCTGATAGAGTGGCACCCGATGCTGCTCAACCCAAGCCCCCAAGGGGACTTCAACCAGGTGACATTGTCTGAGCCAGGGAGGGCGTCTAGTGAGACGGCACATAGATCAATTAAGGAAACGATTTCCAGAACGGTCACTAAGCGTAAGTGACAATCCCTCACATAGCTCTCAAGCTGACACACAGGTTAGCTCCTATGCACCCTACCAGCAATTTCAGCAGTCAGTTGAGTTCCAGCCTGAGGAGGATCCAGAGGAGGCAAAGGTGCAACAGGAACCCCTGCAACAAGTGGATCAACCCATTATCTCGGACCACTGTGCTGATCCTTTGTCAGGACCTGACTCTGGGGTGGGCCTACCAGACACAACCAGCCAGAGAAATTCTTTGGAGTCTCCAACTGAGAGGGACACTGGGTCATGGGGCATTCCAAATGAGTTGGTACACTACAAGGTGAAGGAACCACAGAGACATTCCTCACGCTCTCATAGGCCACCTGCCTATCTCAATGATTATGTGGTCAATTAGAGAAAGAAGTATGTAAAGAATTCTAGTAGGAAAAACATGCCTCTTGTTTTTTTGGATTTTGTTAATTTATCTGTATATTTAATTTTGTAAGGGAACTTACAGGAGAAGTCTATTCATAGACTCATACTGGGTCATTGTGTACCACTTGTCAGTACAAGGATACTGGCAGAACAGCAGAACGGTCTGTTGTGATCTTACAGGCAGCAACCCATAAATACACGTCCGAGAAGGTCGTGTTTGACAAAACCTCTACCTTGAGTGAGGTCAATCACTTAACCAAATACAGGGAAGCTCATAATCCCTGAAAATGGGTGATAAAGATATTACCTTGAGTGGGATCAATCACTCAGAATTAATGTTGGTGGTTGGGAGTGAGTTTTATAATCTTGAGAAAAGATTATAGAAGAATATAACCCTGAATGGGGGCAGTCATTCATTGTATAAAGTTTTAAGTGTAAGATGCCAAAGTTGGAGTGTTATAAAGTATACTGTCTGATCCTTGATAGGGGAAAGGGGTGTTGTGTATTAGGTTTTGGGAAACAGCTATCCACATGTTTGAACTCTAACAGTTCTGGCGGGAGTTTTAGTGGCGGGATTGTTAGGTTCAATCTAATTGGCTGAACAAACGTATATAAGCTTGCTTGTAATCCCTAACCCCTCAGTACTGCTAATGACTGCTAATAAAACGTCAGTTTGTTTGTACTCATCTGCCTGGCGTCTTCTCTATGTGGCAGAACCCAATACTTAATAATCACCATATTATAAAAAAGATGTTGAAACTCTGGAAAGAGAGCAGAAAAAAGCAACAAAGATGATTACGGAGCGGGAAGCTAAAACATCTGAAGAACTGTTGCAGGAATTGGGTATTAATCTAGTGAAAAGATGGACTAGGGGTAACATGTTAGCAGTATTCCAATATTTGAGGGACTGCCACAAAGAAGAAGGGGTCAATTTAGTCTCCAAAGGACCAGAAGGCAAGACAAGAAACAATTTATAGAAGCTAATCAAAGAGAGAAGCAACCTAAAACTAAGGAGAAATTTCCCAACAATGAGAACCATCACCAGTGGAATGACTTGCCTCCAGATATTGTGGGTGCTCCATCACTGGAGGCTTTTAAAAAGAGACAAGACAGCCATTTGTCTCAAATGGTAGGGTCTTCTGCTTGAGCAAGGAGTTGGACTAGAAGACCTTCAAGGTCCCTTCCAACTCTATTATTCTGTTATCCTGTGGTGTGTACTGTAATCTTACAGTTTGCCCTAAGGTTTTGATCTTCCAGTTGTCTGCTCTCTGGATGTCAAATACAACAGACAAAATTTTAGGTTGGATTTTACACACACATACCCTCCAGTCTAAAATAAAAGTGTTGTTCCTGAAGCAGGCCAAATAATTGATGTAATTTCTGTCATTTGCACAATTTGTGGAATAAAGTAATTGACATTTTTATGTTTTTTGCATCGTATGGACTTAAATGGATGCAAATGATGGAGCAGCACCAATTTGGATGTAAAAGGGGGCTTTAATAATGCCCTTTCCCTCCTAATGATTTGTTAAATCAAGATTTCACTATATACGTAATAAAAGCTGCCAAATTATTTCAGAGCACCCAAACTAAACAGTCCAAATATCACCTACCATTTCTAGCCTGCTTTCATCTTCATGGCTTTATTCTGACAAGTTTAGAATCTCAAAATTCAAAATGGACTAAAAGGATGGCCACTGTAATGGGGTTTTTTTTAAAGCATTGCTGGACCAGAGGGACCACAACTGCAGCTCCATCCCCTGTTTTCCATTAGCCTATTACTTGACAGAGCCCAAAATAGTTGCTAAAGCCAAAATCTAGCAGGAAAAAAAAAGGCCACCTTACCAGACAAGGATATCGATCTAAATGTATTTGCTTGTTGCTTCTTAGAACAATAATGGCAGTTTGCAGGAGATTATAGGTATCCTTTTGATTTTTCTGGGTAAACAAACAAGTCCAGGAAAACAAAAAGTTACTTGCTACCCAGAGAGACAATATTTGCAGAACAGGAGAACTTGTTAGCTGAAGTTGAAGCAGGATGAGCACTTCACAACAATTAATTACCACTTTACAGCCGGAAGGAAAAAGTCCATCAGGAGTGACAATAACTTGCTATTTTCCTGGCCATGAAATCTGCAAGTCAAAGGTGAGGAAATAGCTGCACACTGCAGAGTGATAAAGCTGTGCTGGAGAGCAGGTCTATGGATGCAACATAGCAGTACAATAAGAAGCCCTGGCATCAGATATTTTGGAAGCCAGAATAGCTAGTAATTTCTGTATCCCTGCGCTTCAAATTGGAAGAATATGCTGAAATGCAAAAACCGACTGAGCGGATGTGATTTTTGCATCCTGCTATGAAAATATAAGGGTCAGAGAATGAACTGTCCCAATATGTTTGGCAAGCAGCACTCAGTGATGGGAAAGTAATTAGAATGGAAAAGAACAACTAGAACTGAATAGGAGGGGAGGCAGCATGTTGTAGGGGCATGAAATTTGTGGGCACCCTTGTAATCTTGATGTGGAGGTCATGAATTGCATCCAGCTAGAGGAGGAGGAGGAGGAGGAGGAGGAGGAGGAGGAGGAGGAGCAGGAGCAGGAGCAGGAGCAGGAGGAGGACAGAAAACCTGCAAACATCCAACCAACTAATGACATCAGTGAAGGGGACACCAAGTTCAGGGCTTAAGAAGACAGCCCATGCCCCCTTAGATGGCTAACAGGATGGGAACCATATAGTTCTCAAGGGGGACGCCCATTCCAGAAAACCACAACTTTCACAACTTTCTATGCTCTGTCAACAGACAAATTATGATAACAGATGACAAATGCCTTTTGTTTCTGAGAAAAATGTAGGATACAGATTTAACAGGTAAATAAATCTATACATTTTTTTTACAAAAAAACTACCATTACTCTTGGGCTGGGTTCACATATACCCGAAGACTGTATTTGATAGTATGTACGTATGTACGTACGTACGTATCTACCTATCTATCATCCATCTATCTATCTATCTATCTATCTATCTATCTATCTATCTATCTATCTATCTATCTATTTATCTAATTTATTGGCTGGGTTCCTTCTTCACCCATATACAATCACAGCCACCCATTGTTTTTGACCCAGTAGTACAAAGCCAAGTATAATGGCTTCTTAAACATAGTTCATGATCCACATGGTATGCAAACTGAATCAATTGTGGTTTATTGTAATCTGTTGTCTGATTGGCTGACTATCCAGTGACACAGTAATGGCACTAGAGTAGTTTGGTCTTCAGCCAGCATGCATGTGTGGGAAGTCAGCTCCCATCAGAATACCAGAAAGGCACACTCAGACTCAGGTTAAAAGTTTATGACACAGGACATAGCCTCAAACAGAAACAGGAAGCAGCTCCAAACAAAAGGCTCCAGAGCAGACATGTTAAACACAAGGCCCGGGGGCCGGATGCGGCCTGCAAAGTGGTTTCATGTGGCCCGCGAAGCCATCCTGGAAACAGTGAGGGAACGGCCCCCGCTGCCTTGGCCCTGGCCCAGAGACCCTCCTTCTGCCAGAGACCCTCAGATCTGTCCCACTCCTGCCCAGGCCCCCATAGGCACCCTTGATGCGAACGATGTAGAGCTGGCCACGCCCACCCAGTAGGCCATATGCACTCTAGCCACGCCCACCCAGTAGGCCACGCCCACCCTGGCCATACCCACCCGGCCCCCTGAGGGCAACCGCAATGCTGATGCGGCCCTCAATGAAATTGAGTTTGACACCCCTGCTCCAGAGGATATAAAAACCCACTCCCTACATGTGTTCAGTCCTTTTTCCCCTCTTTTCTGTCAGCCATCTTCCTGTCTGTTTCTTCTCTTCAATAAACTACAACCTTCTTCCTAAATCAGTCGCCATGTTTGTTCCCAGCTTGGACTGAACCACGAGGAAGATTTTTCTTCCAACACCTGGCTGAGGAATTCTGGAAGTTGAAGTCCACAAGTCATAAAAGGGCCAACATTGAAGACCCCTGATTTAAGATATCTTTAAAAGTGACAGCATAAGAGACATCAGGTTTGGGGCAGGTATAATAGGGACAATGGTAGTTGCTTCTTGCCAGGGGGGGCCTTCTCCCATTTTCACCCCAGTTTAGGCTGGTGAGAATGGTGGAGGAGGCAAAAAAAAAATCTTGCTGCTGAAATTCAACTATTTTGCCACCCAACTAATGGGAGTTGCTGACCAGGGCTTCTGAAGATCACCAGATTCAAGAAGATTTAAAACCTCATCCTGATAAAGTAGAATTGTATTCCCTTTTCAGGCTTCTCTTTCAGAAACGCAGGAAACAAGGATTGTAAAATCAAATAAAGTCATTCAGAATGCCGTACTCAGTTCAGGCTATAATTCGAAATAAGTCCTGAATATTTTGGAGGGTGTAGACTTGCCTCAGAAGCACAGATGAGAACATCCAGGAGAATTCTGCAAACAGCTAAATTTACTTTCCGGTGATGAAAGTTTGAGCTATATTTGTTGAAAAACAGTTCTTGAGATCAAAGTCCTGTTTAATCCACTCTCTTCCCAAAGAGGAAACTGGAAGGGTGACAGTATTCTTGTATTCTTCTAATGCAACTCCATTAACAAGAGCATGTTGCTTTGATGCTAAAGGTGTCATGATGTTTTATCTCCCTTCCACCATCAAGTTGCTTCTTCTCCTTTTTAAAGGCTGTAGGCCCATCATGATATCTTCGGGACACGCATTTTCAAATATACATTTTGCGCTATGAAACCACGTAATCTGCAGCAGGTAGTCGGGTTTGACTCAATGCTGATTTATCTGCTGGCTGCATGCTTCTCCCTCCAAGTGTTCCATATAAATAAATGCAGATTTAGGTCACCACTCAATCCTGGCATTTGTGTAAGTTTGGACATTTTTTTCACAGCCATACTTTTCTTGTGGGGGTTGTTGCTGTAAGGCAGGGGTCTTTAAATGTGGCCACTTTAAGACTTGTGGACTTCAAGTCCCAGAATTCCTCAGCCAAGCCAAGTTTGAGGACCCAGATTGTTGGGAGCAATAAGCTGACTTTGTAATAATGCCGCTTGGGGTGTGTGTGAAAGCCCTAACAAGCAGGCATATACATAGAATAAAGGCTACTGCTAAGCTTGTAAGCCGTCCTGAGTCTTCGGAGAAGGGCGGGATATAAATGTAACCAAAAAAAAAAAAGTTTGAAGGCCCCTGCTCTAAGGATAAAATAAGGGAAGAATCTCGTTTTTTCTTCTTGGGTCATCTTAGAACGAAGAGGGGAAATGAAAAAAAAGAGAGAAGAAAACAATAAATAAATATGTTCTTTTAATCCAAAAAATGCATGTTTTATTTCAACAGACACAAAGTCCTTTTGATGGGGAACTTCCAATTTGCATGAAAAGGTTAAATCTGATACATCCGCAAAGTTTATAATGCAGAGCGTATTTTCCCAGAAGTCCTATACATACAGTCCTCAAGTTACATTCGTTTAGTGACCATTTGAAGTTACAATGGTGCTGGAAAAAGTGACATATGGGTGGTTCTCACACTGACGATTGTCACAGCCTCCCCATTGTCACATGAACAAAAATCAGGTGCTTGGCAAGTAGCATGTATTTATGACGAGTGCAGCCTCCTGGGGTCACCCGTTTGCCATTTGCGACTTTCCCAGCTGACTTCCAACAAACAAAATCAATAGGAGAGGCCAGATTCTCTTAACAACCATCCAATTCACTTAGCAACTGTGGTGATTCACTTAACGACTGCACCAAGAATGTCACAACATTGGGTGTGATTCACTAAACCATTGTGTCACTTTAGTGACAGGAGTTCTAGGCTCAGCTATGGCTGCAAGTCAATGACTACCTACAGCAGGGGTCTTCAAACTTGGCCCTTTTATGACTTGTGGACTTCAACTCCCAGAATTCCTCAGCCAGGCATGCTGGCTGAGGAATTCTGGGAGTTGAAGTCCACAAGTCATAAAAGGGCCAAGTTTGAAGATCCCTGACCTATAGACAGCAGTGGAGTAACTTGTAGCTAAGCTGAGGTGGAATTGCAGCTTGAACGTTTTTCGGTCTAGCAGAAAGTTCTAGTTGCTTGTTGGCCTCTCTGTTCTTGGAATGACTTTGTAGGAGTTTTGACACTTGGGGGAGATGAGAGCAGAATTATTATTTATATGTTGCTGTTCGGGGTGGACGGAGAAGAGGAAAGCTTGGGGTGAGAAGGGAAGAAGGATTAATGAATCATGCAATAATTTTTTTTCACATAAGGGGGGGAGAGAGAAAACCCCCAATATATCATGTTTTTAGCTCCTTTTCAGAGTGGAGTATCCCATTTGTGAAGAAATAGCTTTGGAGATTTGTGTGTGTTTGTTTGTACACACACTTTTTCTTCTTCTTTTTTACACGCGGAGCATATTTATATATAAATAGGCCTGTAAGAATCGTAGATTAAAGAATCTATTCATCCAAAAAAAGAGTTATGTTCCTGTCATCCTGCATAATGGCTGCCTGGTTCAGAAAGAAAAATGCCTTTTATGAAGATGTGCCAAGTGTCACATGACAAAGGCATTAGCCAAGGCTTCTCTCTGAAATTTCGGAGCTGTTTTCTAAATCTGTCCTGTGAAATTGAGTAAAGGGAGATTGACTTCCCCATTGAGAAAAAACTATAGCAATAACAGACCTTGACGTTTTCCCCAAAATCAGCAACCTGAAGATACGTGGACTTCAATTCCCAGAATTCCCCAGCCAGCCATGGGAATTCTGGGAGTTGAAGTCCACGTATCTTCAGATTGTTGAGGTTGAGAACATTGATCTATATGCAGCCTCCGACTTCCTCTGTATGCCTGTTTCCCAGGAATATCATAAAATTAATCCTGATTATTGCACACCATAAAAGTGGTCCCATTAAATGCTCTTTAGTTACCCATCCTCCCTTTTAAATATTTAATATAGGGATAGATACTCTTCTGGACCACAAGTGCACCTGGAAATGGAGAAGGATTGATGGGTGGTTTTCATAAATGGCTGATGATGGAGGGCGTTGCAGCAATATATCTTTAAATTTTAAAATACTGTACATAACACTACATAATAAAGTTTGGTTTGGGCACTTCCTGAAGGGATTGCACACAGAAATGTGTCTGCAGACAAGTAGCAGTTTAATCGTATTTTAACGCAGTAAATACAAGTAGATTGCTGCACCCCTTGGATTTACCTACAACGTGAACTATGGTTTTACAAATCATTCTTTTTCTCTTCTTTTTCCTTTTCCTCGACTATTTCTTCCCTTCTTCCTGCATTTCTTCCTCCTCTTCACCTCCTTCTGTTCTTCTTCCCCTCTTCCTCCTGTTTTCCTTCTGTTCTTCTTCTTCCCCTCCTCCTCCTCTTCTTCTTCTCCCTTCTTCTTTTCCTCCTCTCCCTCCTCCTCCTCCTGCTCCTCCTCTTCTTCTCCCTTTTTCCCCCTTTCTCCTCCTTCCCCTCTGTTAAGTCGTGGGCTCTTGGGTGCAGGAAGGAAGACACGAGGCTGAGTACAAGATAACACATGCTTTATTCTTGCCAGAACTGTACTGGAACTTGGGCTGCAACCAGCCACAATATATAGTCTAGCCCCTAGGCGGCAGCCGATAGGTTTGAACCCACTCTTGCCGCCTGGGGCTAGCCAATTGCAGGACAAGAGGCAGCTAGTCTGGGTTGCTGGAGAGCCGTTAGCTGCTCCAGCAACGCACGTGGTGTAACACCACAAGCCCAATACATAACACCCTCCATTCTCCTCTCCTTCACTTCTTTCTCCTACTTTTCCTCCTCTTCCTTTTCCTTCTCCTCTTCCTCCTCTTTCCTCCTCTTTCTCCTTCTCTTCTTCCCTTCCGCCTTTTCTTCCTCTTCCTCCTTCTCCCTTCTCTTGTTCTTCCTCCTCCTCTCCTCCTCCTCCTGGTGGCTGATTTTCTGGTTTGTTCTTTCTATTTTTTATTTACTTACTTACCTCTTTGATTTCTACAGCTGCCCAACTCAACCAAGTGACTCTGGTTATGTTGGTCTAACATTATTCCATCAGCTCTCAGCATCCAGTCAAATAAATAGTTAAAATATAAAAGCTCCCTCTCCTGCAGTTTTTGAACTGTTAAATATTTCTTTCTCAATCCGATTTAATTAATTACCTTGGCCCAGTGCAGTTGACCAAATACTGAGCAGCTTAGAGAGCTGCTGCCTTTGAGCTGTCTTTTCATTTGAAGTTCCTATTTGCTATTTCTGTGTTACACTCCTTGAGTTTAGAAAAGACTCAAACAGCAGCCAGCAATGCTCTGAATTGCAGCCACCTCTCGTCCTGTGATCCATATCTTGTTTTACAGTTGCATCTCCTTTGATAGAGGGACTAAACCCAGGGAAAAATGAATTACCTGCTGAAACTGAAAGACCATATAGACCAACACAGCCCAATCAAGATATTCTCCCCACGCCCTGAAAATTATCTTTCCCCATATTCCTTCAAAGATTTCAGACATAATTCTTTGAGAAAGCAGGGCCTGTCTTTTGTTCTTTTGTTTGGAGAGAAGAAGAAACAAAACTTTTAACTGTAATGACCAAAATTCTGGTCTCACCCGACTCGCCTTAGCCAACGAGGCAGAACAGGAGGCTTGATTTGATAAAGCGATGAATATAAAATTTGGAACGCCGGGGTGATGCTGATAGAGGGACCGGTGAAGGCAGGGCATGAGATGGGAATACAGGGGAAACAGCTGTGCTCAAGGAGAGACATATGAGGTGTTAGGGGAAAACAGAAGGTCATCATGATCCATGAAAGTCTCCAAGAAATAATGACTGTAAGAAAAAAGAGCAGAATTGCTGAGGAGACCAGATGTTTCTACACCAAGACAATGATAGAACAGTAATTACCGAAAGACAGAGCATCCTTCAGATTCACAGAGCGGTAGAAGGAAAGAGATGCATGGCAGGAAGCTGAGGCCAAACAGCCCATAATAAGCACATATCCTGGCTATTTATTTCACAAGCAACAAGTCACCCGGGGAAAACAAAACATATATATATATATATATATATATATATATATATATATATATATATATATATATATATATATATATATATATATATATATATATATATATATATATATATATATATATATATATATATTTAACCTAAATGGCAATGTTACTAGGTTAATATTGTTACTACAGGTAGTTCTTGACTTACGACCATAACTGTCCCCAAAATTCCTGTTGTTAAGTGAGACATTTGTTAAGTGAGTTTTGCCCCCATTTTACAACCTTTCTAGCCATAAGTTGGCTAGCTGATAAGTTAGTAAATTGGTTGTTAAGTGAATCTGACTTCCCCATTGATTTTGCTTGTCAAAAGGTGGCAAGAAGGGATCACCTGACCTTGGGACACAGCAACAAATCATAAGTATGAACCAGCTGCCAAGCCTCTGAATTTTGATCACATGATCACGGGGATGCTACAAAGGTTGTATCTGTGAAAAACAGCCATAAGTCACTTTTTTCAGTGCCATTGTAACTTTGCAGTCACTAAACGAATTGTTGTACCTTGAGGACTACTTGTACAGTATCAAAAGTCCTGTGAAACCTAATCAGTGGGTGGGTACATGTCGCCCTCATCATTTTGGATCTGGTGTGATTTTTTTATATAGGTAGTCCTCAACTTAACGACCATAAATGGGAGCAGGATTTCCATTGCTAAACAATGCAAGTGAGTTGCACCTCACTCTACACTCTTTTTTTGCCAGGGTTGTTAAGTGAATAAGTGTAGTTGTTAAGTGAGTCACGCTGTTGTTCAGCGAATCCGGCTTCCCCCATTGACTTTGCTTATCGGAAGCTGGCTGGGAAGGTTGCAAAGGATGAGCGTGTGTTCCTAGGACGCTGTAACCATTGTAAATACACAACAGTTGCCAAATGCCTGAATTCTGATAACATGACTGCAGGGGATGCTGTGATGGTGGCAAGTCACTTTTTCCCCAGGCCGTTGTAACTCTGAATGGTCGCTAAATGAATGGTTGTAGGTTGAGGAATACCTGTAAGTCAAACCATGAGTGAATCCACTCTGTACCCCCAGCTGTCAAAAAGCTTATTTAGCTTTGCTTCGCCACATTGAATAACACTCATCCATTCTTGTTTACAAACATGGATTTTAATTTAGCACCATTTATATATTTACAATTAAATGTTTATCTTGTTTTCCTATTTGGTCCAGTACTCAGGGTAGCTTGCAACAATTTAAAAAAATGAGACTAAAATTAACAGACATTAAAAGGACAAAATTAAAACTAGTCATCACTACTGCTTAGTTTTTAAGGTGTTTTTAACCATCTTCCTGAATGACCCTGACAAGGGTGGCCCGCACAACAAACCATAGTTAAGTGAACTGTGGCTTAACACAATTAAACTGGATTCGTCAGGACAGATTTCCAAACTGGGCCATTTCCTACATCCTTCTGTTACAGAGAATAAACATCATTTTTCACTCCTGAGGAAAGATGAGGATCACATATGAGGAAAGCAGAAAACTGGGATTAAGTCTGCTTTCTCCTTTAAAAGCCAGTACAGAATCTTGTGCTAATCTTTCTGTTAAGGTTGGTCTCATAGTCAGCCAGATGTTTGGACTGGATATGGCATTTTGTCCACCTATCAAGTCTTTCCCAAGATCCTGGGACAGGCAGTTGTCGTTTGATGGCATTAAAACTATTGTCTCAAGATGTCAGCTGTTCCTGGTACAGCTAGCTTACTGTCAAGTTTCTGACGTATGGGCTTTTCAATTGAGTGGTGGTGATTTTGTCTCTGCCAATAATATTCCAGTGGTGCACCAGATATTTGGAATTGCATCAAGGGTGCCTATTACTATTGGTACAATTTTTGCTTTCTTTTGCTGCAGTCATTGCACTTCTAATTGCAGATTTTATAGTCTGTGCAAATAGAAGTAGAAAGACTGTGGCAAAAGGAATCAAACAAAGGACCTTGGGTAAAATTACAAAACTTCTGGAGTACCAATTTAGATTATTATTATTATTACTATTTTAGTTTTATCCTGTCTTTTCCTCTCAAGCAGCAAACATACCTAATACTCCTGCCTCCCCCTATTTTCCCACAACTACAACCTTGCAAAGTGAGTTGGGCTGAGAGAGAGAGAGAGTGACTGGCTCAAAGTCACCACCACCACCACCCCGGCTTTCATGCTTAAGGCAGGATTAGAATTCACAGTCTGTTGATTGGCCCCAAATCACCCAGCCAGTTTTCATGCCTCAGTTTCCTGATTTCTAGACCAACACCTTCACTACTACACCAAAGAAATGATACTGGATACATCATTCCCATCGACCAAATTCTTTCCTTCATGGTGTAGGATGAAGGAGGGATCACCTGGTTACCTACGTTCCATCTCTATTCTGCTACTTTTCTATACATAAAAGGGTTAGGGCCAGTGGTGGGATTCAGCCGGTTTGTACCAGTTCTGCAGAATCGGTAGCTAATTTTTTGTTGCCCAGGCCCAGAATGGACTTCCGGAAGTGGCACCCACACAGAAAACCAGTTGTTCACATATCTGAATCCCACCACTGGTTAGGGCTGAAATAACCAGAGAGTCCTCTCATCGGGATTATCCACGCCTGTTACCCACAGGCAAGATTTCAGGGACTTTGCAAAGTTCTCCATCCTTTTGTTAAAGATATTTAAATACAGTACATTACTGCCTGTGGTTCATGTCTTACTCTCCCTGTTCTTGACTGCCTTTTATTCAGTTTTTGCCACTTAACTATTTTGGATATTTGTTGATGTTTAATAAATAAGCATCCAGCTCTGTTTTTCCTAGCTGCATGGGAAAAGCACCTGGGCTTGCTCTGATTTGGAAATAGGGACTGGCTGGGAATGCACTGATGCAAACAAACTGGAAATTATTCACCATAATTTTTCCAACACCACATTGTACTTTTCATGCTCAAATAGATTTTCATGCTGGCTGTTTGAAAAGGAGAAATTAAACCCAACCATTTCTTGAAGTCCACTTTGCTTTGAAAGAGATTTCTCCTGTGGCTTAATAAAGAAATGATTGGATACCCACAAATCTGCTGAAGAAAACAGAAGGAAATTTGGTTCTTGGATGAAAACACTGCATTAAGAAGCTAAGGGCCATTAGCCCAATATGCTAAGCCTGGCTTAGGCCAAAAGTTACATATAAGCCTAGATTAATGACTATGTGCCATCAAATCCATGCCAACTCTTAGCAAGAAAACCGGTTTTCTCCAGAATGATTGGGAGAACTTAGTCTACAGTCGCATCATCACCATTATAATTGAATCCAACTCTTCTCCTGCTGATCAACCTCTTCTTCCCTTTGTCTGGAGCTGGGTAAAGATAAAGGCTTCCCCTGTCCAGTTGTGTTTGACGCTAGGGGGGCAGTGCTCATCCTTGTTTCTTAACCGAGGGAACCAGGTTTGTCCGAAGACATTTCTATGGTCATGTGGCCAGCATGATTATACACTGAGATGCATGGAACACGGTTACCTTCCCATCAAAGTGGTACCTATTTATCTACTTGCATTTGCATGCTTTCAAACTACTAGGTGAGCAAGGAATGGGAGCTCACCCCATTGTGGACCGCTCGGGTTTCAAACTCAGATGGTCAGTTTTCCAGCTGACGAGCTCAGCATCTTTAACCGCTGAGTCATCATGCCCCCTGGAGATGGGTAAAATTGCAGAGTAAGTGCAGTCCCTTCTGTTTATCTTAGCTTCACAAGGCATCTGATGCTAAACATTTATCCCTTTCTTCGGTCAAATTGTGTTATGTGAACCACTGAAAAGGAGTAAAAGACGATGAGCCAAAGATGTCAGAGACATGAGATAAGAAATGGAAATATCGATAAATCTAGATGGCACCAACACCATTTGCTGTTCCCCTAACTCAATGTTTCTCAACCTCAGCAACATTAAGCTACGTGGACTTCAACTCCCAGAACTCATGCTGGCTGGGAGAAGTCTAGGAGTTGAAGTCTTTTCAATCACAATATTTTTCCAGCCAATCTTTATTTTTAGAAACATATTCTAGTGATAATATAAAATCAACAACACACTTTTCAAATTGCAGCATAGAAACATATGACACACTCCTGAGATCAAACATCTGAAGTGGCTGGATTGAAGCTGAATGTTGGAATCAAGAAATAAATTAAATAATGTAAATTTAGTCCATGTCTGTTGGTGGACAAGGGAAGAAAGAGACAGACAAGAACCAGTTTGGACCAGTGGCCTAGAAATCAGGACACTGTGTTCTAGTCCTGCCTTAGGCACGAAAGCCAGCTGGATAACTTTGGGTCAATCACTAGGAGACTGTGAGTTCTAGTCCCACCTTAGGCATGAAAGCCTGTCACTCTGAGCCCAACCCACCTCATAAGGTTGTTGCTATGGGGAAAATAGGTGGAGGAAGGAATATTAGGTATGTTCACTACCTTAAGTTAAAAATAATGAAGGCAGGATATAAATAAATACATACAGTGAATGAATAAATGTACAAGGTCACAATACATGAAGTTTTCAATGATTTCTGTTGTGAAAATAATCCAAACCACCCCATCACAGGACCCCTAAAAAGCAGGACAATATTTGATTTTAAGGTTATGCCTGCTAGAAAAAGAAGACATGTAACTAACCGTAGCCAAGGAGGCTTCCAAAGTAAGCTTCCTTACCCGGCTGGAAGTTTTCATATCTTCACTCCTTGCAAAGTTGGTCAAGTACAAGGTCTCCATGTTTCTCATTTGAAGGAGAGGGACAAAATGAATTGTTTTGCCTGCGTAAGGGGAAAACAATAGTGGCTGGCTGGGGGACAGACGGAACGCTGCCTTTGTAAGCAACAACCAATATTTGCTTGCACTGCTTAATCAAAGGAAACTGGTACATTGATTTAAGACCTTTAAAATATCCTGTCTATCGAGCAAGTGCAATATTTGCTTTATCTTGATTAATTCATCAATTAAAAGCAGGGCACAATCTGCTTCAGGGGACAAAAGGATTGGTCAAGGGACAGAAAACAAAGCCAAAGGAAGGGCTTATTTTTAACCAGGAATTGAGAGTAATGCCGGGTTAATCAAACAACAGCTTACTCCTGGCATTTTCAAAACATGTGTTATGTGCTAGACATAAAATATGTTGGTTGATTTCTTCCAATAAGTAAAAGTGCAAGGAGCTTTTGGGAAAAAGTGTGGTTGTCTGAATATATAAGGCGCCTGAATAGATTATTATATCAGGTTGTGGAATTGGGTGGGATTAGATCCAACCGAGTTGGAACAGGCCAGGATAGAACAACTCTCCCGGGGTGCTTTGGCTTCGGACCCTGTCTGGAGCCAAATAAAGGTCGAAGCCAGAGGGAATGTTTGGGGGTATCACAAGCTTATAAGGAGAGTGCAGGCAACTGAGGGAGTGGAAGAGGCTAAGGAGGCGACAGCCGAGTTGCTGGTAGGATGGCCCTTAGGCCCAGGAGTGGGAAAGGTGAAGTAGGAGGAGGATCGGTTAACAACGATGCAAGCCCAGATACTGGATTTAACTAACATAATGGCTTCCTGGACAGTAATGGGTGGCCCATCCCCGAACGGAGGCCAGGTTGGGCCAACTGATGGGGGGATGAGCCCGTCTGCCTTGGTTAATAATTCAACAAGACAAGTGATCTGTGTGCACGTACAAAACCATACAGAAGATCCGGGAACCCAGTGCAGTCGGGAATGTCAAGGGCCCCAATGAGGGAGCTAGCTGGTGCCTGGTGATATCAGTCAGCCCCAACAAGAGAGGGTTCCCTTGGAAACCCTCATCAGAAATGGGAGTGACGGGAGTACCCGCTTTAGTGAGACATCTCCATCCCCTTGAATTGACAGAAGCTGGAGCTATGGGACCCCAACAACAGTCTTTGAAGAATCAGGTGCAGGCCGTTGAACCAAACATTGGGTTTCCCACCACTGGGGCTCCTCGGCAGCTGGTGGGCCCTTCTCCAATGGTGTCAGTGCAGGTGGAAGGTATTTACACTAAGGCCTTTCTGGATTTGGGTGCGCAAGTCACATTATTGTATAGGGATTTTTATGACAAATATTTGACATACATGCCCATACAGGAATGTGGTGATCTGAAGATCTGTGGTATTGGGACTGAGAAATTTCCCTATGATGGATATTTACCCATACGGCTGACGTTTGGGCCTTTTATACGGAGACATTTGATACTCTGGCTATTGTGTGCATTCACCCCCCCAGGAGTTAATCAGGGTTCATTGATTGTGAGGACGAACGCCAGTTTGGTTAGGCGGTTACTCACCCCAGTTGTTCCCTTGGGGAATGACCCGATAGCAAGGGATGTTCACACTGTGCTGCAGACAGTATGTCAGAGTTTGGTGCGGGAGCATCAGGCCCCTGCAGAGGGGTTGGGGTGGTTATGGAAATTGGATAGGGAAAAGAGGATAATACAACCAGGGGAAGTGGTGTGTCTGAGGGCTTCTGTTAAGTTAGATTGGGAACAGCCTGGTCTGTATCTCATTCTTGAACGTGGCCCTAAGGGACAGAATGGTGGAGTGGAATTAATTCCAGAGGTAATCTCCATGGGGGTTTTACAGCAGGCAAAAGGGCGGATCTCGGTTGGGGTTCAGAATACAATGGGCATCCCTGTAAGGCTGAGGGATCGGATGTTGTTGGGACAGATGAGCATAGCTACTCCAATTGGATGGTAAGCGAGAGACTGAGGGGGAGGTTTCGATGGATCAGTTCTATCCCAAGAATACACAGCTTTCTCCTAAGTGGCGGGAGAGAGCAAGAGACCAGCTTTGGAAGTGGAAATGTTTATTCTCAAGACATAATTTTGATGTGGGGTGTGCTAGGAGTGCCCAGCATGTAATCCAACTGAGGGAGGATAAACCTTTCAAGGAGAGATCTCGGCGGATACCCTTAAGTGACCTGGATGATCTTGGGGAGCATCTAGTAGAGCTGAAAAAGACTGGGGTCATTAGGGAATCCTGAAGTCCTTATGCTTACCCTATAGTGGTGGTCTGGAAGAACGAGTCCCTGAGGATGTGTATAGGTTACCGCACTCTTAACTGGAGGACTATCCCTGATCAGTATACAATCCCTCAGATTAGAGGATGCCCTGCAGTGTTTGTCAGGGGCGAAGTGGTTTAGTATGCTGGATTTAAGGAGTGGTTACCATCAGGTCCCCATGCATCTGGAGGACAGGGAGAAAACCACGTTCATCTGCCCACTGGGGTTTTACGAATTTAATTGAATGCCCCAGGGGCTGTCAGGGGCTCCAACAACTTTTCAAAGGCTCGTGGAATGGACAGTGGGGGATATGAACCTGATAGAGGTGTTGGTTTACCTAGATGATATTATTGTCTTTGGTGAGACCCTTGAACAGCATGAGGAGCATTTGGAGAAGGTATTGACAAAGCTCCATGAGGAACAGCTGAAACTGTCATTGAAATGCCAATTCTACCAACCATCTGTCACTTATTTAGGTCATGTTGTCTCGGTCGAGGGGGTGGCAACAAACCCTGCCAAGCTTGAGGCAGTTGTTTCTTGGCCCAGGCCCAGAATGTAGCTGAATTGCAATCATTTTGGGGATTTTGTTCACATTACCGGAGGTTTGTGGAAGGGTTTGTGAAGATAGCTCGCCCGCTCAATGAGTTGTTAAAGAATGAAGAAGTAGAGGAAGTGGTGGGTTGTTCGAATCTGATCCATAAAACCAAGAGACCCACGAAGTCTCAGATATCTATTCATGCAGAATGGACCGAGCAAGCTTTTGACCAATTGAAGTGGAGGCTTACAAACACCCCAGTCCTGGCTTATGCCAACCCTAATCAACCGTATGAATTACATGTGAACGCTAGTCGGGACAGCCTTGGGGGGAGGTTGTTATATCAGGAACATGATCAACAGTTGAAGCCCGTTGCATATATCAGCAGCCCAGGAAAAAGAATTATCCCACTCACAAGCTGGAATTTTTGGCACTCAAGTGGACGATTGTGGATAAATTGAAAGATTATTTGTATGGGGCAGAGTTTGAGGTTAAGACAGATGATAATCCACTCACATACTTGCTCACTACCACTAAACTTGATGCCACGGGGTGTAAGGAACACGGATGCAAATGCTTTGTCAAGGAGGCCCCAGGATTCAGAGGCAGGTGTCAGAGTGGATACAATTGCCCCCTGATGGCATTCAAGCACTGTATCGAGGGGGTTGAGCATCGAGCTATGGGAGCAATTGGGGCTGAATTGGTGGGGGTTACTACTGCAGGTGTTCCCAAATTATACTGTAATGGCATGCAGGTCAGAGGGGAGGGGAGGTTTGCCCTAAGAAAGATCTGAGGAGGGACCAGGTGGAAGATCCCCTCTGTGGCCTGGTCAAAAGAGCTTTGGGAAGTGGTCAGCAGGAGGTTCCACTTGCTGATTCGTCGAGAGGAACCCAAGTGCCGTACAAGGAGTGGGATCGCTTACAGCTTCGCAGTGGAGTGGTTTATCAGAGGTGCCCTTCAGATGGGCCTGAAAAAAGGTGGCAACTTTTGCTTCCAGAGAAACACAGAGAAGCAGTGTTGATTGCGCTACACGACGAGCACAGGCATATGGAGCTGGAAAACACTCTTAAGTTAGTAATGGATCGATTCTACTGGCCCTGCATGAAGAAGGAAGTCTGGGACTATTGTAGATGTTGTCTGCGTTGAGTTCAGAGAAAAACCCTACCTTCAAGGACTGCGCTGATGGGCCATTTGCAAAGTTATGGGCCCTTGGATTTTGTTCGCCTTGATTTTCTTTGCCTGGAACCGGATGTAAGTGGTCGTATTGGTCATGACTTCCCAACAAAAGATCAGCGCACTGTTACGGTAGCCAAAATATTGTTGGAGACGTTTTTTGTATATTATGGGCTACCTCAGTGCATACATTCCGACCAAGGGAGGGACTTTGAAAGCAGGCTTGTTAAGCAACTACTGGGCTTACTGGGCATTCAGAAGTCCTGTACCACCCTGTATCATCCACAAGGAGATCCGCAGTCTGAGAGGTTTAATCGTACTCTTTTGGATATGTTGGGGACACTCACTGAAGAACAGAAGCAACACTGGACGCAACATATGTCTACCGTCGTGCATGTGTATAATAGCATGACGAATAATACCACCAGGTATTCCGCGTATCGAATGATGTTTGGTAGGGAAGCCCGCCTGCCAGTAGACATAGTCTTTGGCACCTCAATAGATGAGACCTCAGTTAGGTCACATCGTAATTATGTAGATAGATTGAGGAAGAATTCGAAGGAGGCTTAAGAAAAGGCCGCAGAGACCGCAGGGGTTCAAGAATGGTGAAATAAGAGGAACTATGATCTGAAAGTGAGAGTTCAGGATTTGCAGTCTGGTGATCGGGTGCTGTTAAGGAATTTGGGTCCCTCTGGGAATCACAAACTGGCAGATCGGTGGGGTCCCCAGTTGTGTGTTGTTAATGAGAAGCTGCCGGGACTACCAGTGTATCAGATAAGACCAGAGGGAAGCTCAGGGCCTTTGAATGTGTGGCATCGGAACCATTTATTGCCCTTGAATGAGACAGTACGAGTCACCCAGCCAGTCATCGCAGCTGAGCCCCATATAGTGGGATGAAGGTTAGGAACTAGGGCAAAACCCGATCTGTCTGTAGGAAGGGAAACGGAAGACTCTAAAGAAGAAGAGAGTATAGGTTGGTTGTGGTCATCGGGGGATATTGGGATCACACCCCCCCACTGTGGGTAGTGAGGTGGAATTAGAACAGTCTGGGTCTGACATTTCTGAACCCATGCCTAAAACTTGTGAAGGGGAGAGGACTCCTCAAAGATTTGAGGTAGGGGATCAGCCTGGGGGATTATTGGGACAGGAGGGGTCATTGACCCCAGAGATCACAGAGTTAGGGGAGCCGTTAGAGATGGATCGGGGTACTTCACATGGTCCATGATCACCAGCGTTAGAGGAGTCACCAGGGTACTTCCGGGGGTGGGGAGTTACGGGGAGATGGCGCCCTTGATATTGCTGAGCTTTAAGTGCAGAGACCAAGGCAGGTGATATGCCCGGTGAAGAGATTAACATATGATGCCCCGGGCCATAGCAGAGAGAGAGAGAATGATGCTTACTTGTAATGAAGGTTGATTTGCTTCTGGATAATATAGATGCTTGGCAGAAAGTTCCCTATTCTTTCGGGGACCAAAGAAACTGCTTAGGTGGGGGGAGTGTGTAGCAGGGCTGGCTGAAAGGCTTTGCAGGAGCCTGTCTGAGGAAAGTTGCTGCCAGTTTTGGGCGTGGATCAGGCAGAAGGAAAGAAAAAGGAGGAAAGAAAATGGGTGGGGGTGGTTGTTGTTGCTGTTGAGAGAGACCAGATGAAGTCGAAGAGGGATTTGAGGTTTTAGGTGGTCCCTTTCTGTGAAGAAGGAGAGAGTGAGAGAGAGTGAGAAGGTGGAATTTTACTGCTTTCTTTTGCAGGGCAGATATCCTGACGGAGGCAAGAGAAACAGTGAGGAGAGAGAAAGTTGCTGGGGTTGCTAAATTCAGATTTTTAACAATAAAGGAAAGGGGGGAGACTGACAAGACCTGAGACTGTGAGCGACAACGGAAGAGAAGGAGAGGCTGGTCATTACTGCTTTGGAGACTAGCGGCCATCCGAACTTTGATTATTGTTACTTGTGCAAGTTATAGACATTGTGGGAGTTGCCTTTGCGGGGCAAGCTGTTGCTGCAGAATGCTGACTACCTTCATTCGTGTTCCTATCACTGCCTGGAGCCGGGGTTTTCCCCACCCCACTTGTTTCCAAATGGTCACTGTGAAAACATTGACCATTGCTGCTATGACTGCCTGGGGCTGTTAAACACCATCACGCATTGACTATTGGGGCTAGGGGTTGGTCATCTTTGTTCCCTTTGATGATGAGAGTCTGCCACCTCCTCACTTCGTGTGAGCTTCTGCTAGAAAAGACACTTTGCTAATACCTTGAGAGTGCAGCTGCAGAGCATGATGGAGGGGAGCAGGATTGGGAGGGACTGGGCTTTGGCGGCCTCTGAGGAGGTAACGCTACATATCTATCTATCTATCTATCTATCTATCTATCTATCTATCTATCTATCTATCTATCTATCTATCATCTCTCTCTCTCTCTCTCTCTCTCTCTCTCTCTCTCTCTCTCTCTCTCTCTCTCTCGATATAGATATAGATATAGATATAGATACGCAGAACAGACTGCTTTATTTTTGGTAGACCGAGTGCTCCACCCAACACGTATCTATATCTATATCTGTATCTGTATCTGTATCTGTATCTGTATCTGTATCTGTATCTGTATCTGTATCTGTATCTGTATCTGTATCTATCTGTCAGGACCCACCCCAAACCACGTCTTAGGAAGACAAAACTCTTGGAGCCAATTCTAGTCCAAAAGGAATCTTTACTATGACATGCTTGGCTGTGGGAATACAAGACAGGATCTAATATTGTTCTACAAATTGAAGAGTTCCCTGTTCAACCCCCATTCCCTAACCCCATTTGGTCAGCCCCCCATCATTTACCTCATGTCATCCCTTTCGTGGGAAAAAGGAACTTTGGATTTTTATGGTTATTGCTCTTTTCCTTACAAATTCAAAAGGAGACACAAGCCAGATGCCACCTACCCTAACCCTCCCTTTTGTTCCCCCAGTTCAAAAGGCTTCTCTGAATCTTTGAAATGCCTAAGGCAGGCTGAATCCACATTCGTTCCTTCCTCCTCAGGAGATGGCAGAATCCATGGAATAATGTTTTAAACATACATTTATGAATATGATATAAATGGATTCTGACAATATCTATATCTATATCTATATATCATCTATATCATCCATATCTATATCTATATCATCTATATCTATATCATCTATATCATCCATATCTATCTCTATCTCTATCTCTATATCTGTCTATCTGTCTGTGTATTATATGAATATAACATAGTATATTTTTCCACCTAGCTGGGATGCTCCCTTCTCCTTGTCTTCTTAGCTGACACGTATAAATCAAGCCAGCCTATACATGTCACAGTGCAAAATTGGGGTGATGCATTATGCCTTCACAGCATCAATAGCTTCCCAACAAGCAGAGTTTCTGTCAGTGTCAAAACACAGGGAGGCAAAAAAACTCCTAGAATCTGCCCTGTGTCTGAGATATAACTATGCTGGAGACAGAAAGGAAAAAGGCACCCGTTAATTTATCCTTACTGTTATTTTATGACATTTTGAAAGCATCAGAATGCAAGATCTTTTTGAGTGTTTGATGTCTGTGTGTGTCTTTTGAAAAGCATAAATGCAGCCGGTTGGCCTTTCCCAGCAGAGGGAAAGAATATAGGTACTCCTCGATGTACAGACATTCATTTAGTGACTGTTCAAAGTTATGACGGTGCTGAAAAAGTGACTTACAATTAGTCCTTGCATTTACACATCATAGCATCCCCACATCAGGTGATCAAAATTGGCATCTGGCATGCGTTTACATGTATTTACAGCAGTTGGCAACGGGTTTGTATATTCACTGGCCAACGTTGCCAGTAGGTTTTGCAAAGAGTTGTCAATTGCTTATTGTGAAATATTATTTTATTGCATCTTTCTGCTATGGCTACCTTGACCATGTGCCTTTTATTACAAAGGACAGTCCTTTCTTTCAGAAAGCTGCCCTTTAGATTTCTTTATTTTCCAACAGCTCACTTTTGCCCTTTATTTTGGTCTTTTAACTTTTTGCCATACAAAGGGTGCCACTTCATGTGCAGTCATGTAATTCATCAGTTCACTCAATGCATAGAAACCGAGTGGCCTTTTCAAAATAAATTTATATTTAGGTAGTCCTCAACTTGCAACCACAATTTCCATTGCTAAGCAAGGCAGTTGTTAAGTGAGACATGCCTGATTTTACGCCCTTTTTAAAGCCACGGTTGTTAAGGGAGTCAGTGCATTCATTAAGGGAATCATGTGGTCGTTTAGCGAATTGATTTTGCTTGCAGAAAGCCAGCTGGGAAAGTCTCAAATGGCACTTTTCAGCAAAACCATGCCCATAGTGGACAACGGGTTCACAATTCTGACTGCCACATTTGAGGAGAAGGAGGAGGAGGAGGAGGAGAGGGAGAAGGAGGAGAAGGAGAACGCTGCAGTCATTACTTAATGACAGCAGCCAAAAATGTCATAAAATGATTCTGGAATGTTGCAACTGTCATAAATAACTTGCCAATGGCCAAATCCCCAAATTTTGAACACCTGACTGTGGAGATGCTGTGACGATTGTAAATGTGAGCCCCAGTTATGTTATTTTTTCCCACGCATTGAAATTTCAAACGTTGCTAAATGAATGGTGGTTAAGTCGAGGACCTTAGATATTTTTGTTAGAGCATGCGTTTTTGTAAAGCTTTTCTTGGCATGGCTTTTGAGTTTCCCTTTGTTAAACAAAGTTAAAAATATATAAACTTTTTTTTAATCCTTAGAATTTCTTTCATATTTGCCCTTTTTTCAGCTTTCTTCTTTATCCTTTCCAAGAAAATATAGTCACTGAGGTAACAGCAGATCCTGAACTGGCACTTTCCAGCCCCACTGAGATGTGTTGAGGAATCCCCACAAGAGCATTCAGCCAAAAAGGTTTGCCCTTTCTTGGCTTGTAACGTAGCATGTTGTGTGAACCCACTTGGACTTAGCTACCAGAAATGCTTCAACTACAGTATGGCTGATTCTGAGGTAGGCCTCCATTGCTCATTCCAATGGACCCAGCTGACTGGAGCATGAAATTTTTGCTCTCCTCTGTATCTTTCATCGATATTCAAGATTTAGCAGCATTCTGAAGGTTTTTTCCCCCCATTTCTTCCATGTTTCTGAGGACATAATACCTTAAGTTAAGGAGAATTAAATTAAGGAGAAACTTCCTAGCAGTGAGGACAATTAACCAGTGGAATAGCTTGCCTTCAGAAATCGTGGGTGCTCCATCACTGGAGGTTTTTAAGAAGAGACTAGACCAGAGTTGTCAAACTTGACATGTCACGTGATGTGTCCCGACCTATCACGACTTTTTCTCCACAACAACCCTGTAAAGTGGACTAAGTGGACTAAGAGAGAATGACTGGCCCAATGTCACCCAGCTGGATTTCATAGCTAAGATGGGATTAGAACTCGCAGTCTCCCGTTTTCGACCCTGGTGCCCTAATTGCTAGACCATACTGTTTTTAGGCAACTATGATCATTTTTGAGTTACAGGAGAACTGTCTAATTTGAAGTCCCTTCCCCTCTACACAGGAGTGTCTGCAGGAAGAGAGTCAAAACAGTCAAAATGGCTGCCACAGCCAATTTAGTTGAAGCTCTGTCACTTTTTTCATGCACAGGGGCACCCATAAGAAAAGGCAGAGCTCCAGATTGCCTTTTCTGCTCACCCTGCATGGGTACACCACACTCTCAGTACAAGATGTCCTGCCCCTTGATGCATTTGTGGGTCCATTGGTGGATTTCAAAAATAGTTTTCAAAATTCCAAAAGAGTTCCACATTTTGCATAAGATATTGTCGTGAAAGCTTTATCACTGGAAGCTTTCAAGAAGAGACTGGATTGCCATCTCTCAGAAATGGTGTAGGGTCTCCTGCTTGGGCAGGGTTGGGGTTGGAATAGATGACCTACAAGGTCCCTTCCAACTCTGTTATTCTAACCTAAGCTAAATATATGTAACAACTTTAAATATTAAACTTTCCTTTAAAAATATTTTCAGTACAACCTGCGAAGGCTACTGAAAGAAATAATATAATCTCCCTTTGATGGACGTCAATCCGCAGTGAGTCGAGGACCAGGTAGTTCTTCTGTGTGGTCTTCTAAATTGACTTCACCCCTTTCTAAGGTAGTGACTTGCAATGTCTAGTAGTCCCAGGCCTGATCCTGCTTAACTCTTTTTGAGGTCAGCCAAGGTCAGCCCGGAAAAGTCTTGGAAAATTAAAATTAAATTAGTGTGAAATAGACAGCTACCACAGAGCAATTTTGCAGTGACAAGGAGCTCGTTTGCTCATCCATCTCTGTCTGTTTCATAATCGCACTCAAGGACAATAGAACAAGATGAAACTGTGCTGCTAAAACCATTGATTTTGGGAAACTACTATCTTCTGTTTCAAAAAGAAAGCCAGATCTTCAGCTTTCCAGATTTGCAGATAGGTGTGTATAAATTAGGCATGGCAATCTAACAGAATAAGAGAGTTGGAAGGGACCTTGGAAGTCTTCTATTCCAGGGCTTTTCAACCAGTGATATGGGTACCACCTGTGGTACATTGGTATCCTAGAAAAGTGGTAGTAGGGGAGGGGAATGATATGAACTGGTGGTACCACTGCAGAAGCCTGAGCGAGAGATGGCTGGAGCTGCAAGGCTGTCAGGGCTCAGCAGAAGAGCCAGGATCAGCGCCAGGCTCCAGCTGGAGCTCGGCACTGATCTTGGCGTTTCTGCTGAGCCCAGAAGAAGCACCGATCAGCTGGAATGTTGCACATCTCCAGGTTCTTGTGATTTACATTCAGATGCTCGGCAACTGATTCATAGTTATGATGGTCACAGTGTCCCAGGGTCATGTGAAATGACCAAAACCTGCTGCAACCACCCAGCAAAGGGGGGGGGGAAATAAAAACCAAACACACCCCACCCCCACCTCACCCCTACTGCCAATCCTCAACAGAAATGCTCACAACAATGAAAACCTCGGACAGGAGGAAGAAGCACCACTGGACAAGCAGGCAGGTGTCCTGCTCAGCTGTGGCTTGGGGGACACTTTTTTCAGTGCCATTGTAACTTCAAACAGTCACTAAGCAAACTGTTGAGGACTACCTGTACTTCATCACTTTTTTTCCTTTTTTTTTTGGTCATCAAGTTTTTGACACCTTGCTAGGCGACTGGTGGTACTCGTATGTTGTTATATCCTAAAAGTGGTACAATGGGTGAAAAAGTTGAAAAGCCCTGTTCTAGTCTGCTCAAGCAGGAAAAATTATACCATTTCAGACAAATGGCTAACCAGCTTCTTCTTAAAAACTTCCAGTGTTGGAGCATCCACAACTTCTGGAGTCAAGCCATTCCACTGGAACTCCATCTATGATTAAATGAATCATGGTTTAGCGAATGAAACCAATCCCATTCCATACCCATGTAACCTCACCCAACACTTCTGCGTATTAGACTGACCCTCAAACTATCTGCTTCATTTCAGCTGTACAAATGCTACAGCATTCATACCAGACCTGGTATGAATGACCCCAGGGTCACATGTGACTAGTTGACTGTCTCTGTATGGCCCGCATGAGGTCAGTTGGAAATTAGAAATCAAATGTAAATAACATTTCCCTGTAATTCTTTAATAGTTTTTTATTTTAGTCCAGAAGCCTAGGAGGTCAGCTGGGGCTTGAAAACAAGTCACTCTGAATCTCTATGGCTACCAAGTTGGGAGAACCAAGGCAGATGAAGTATTTTGGATACTTATGGATTCTTCTAGGGACCATCTGCTCCAAGTTGATGGTCCCTAGAAGTGACTCCACCCACTTATATGAATGGGTGGAAAGATCACACTGAATATTTCACCCATCCCAAGATTTCACTTGAAAAAACTGGTTTCCAGGTGTGGGCCTTCTACTTGCCCATTTTGGAGGACAACATAAACATAGACTCCCTTCTAGTACTGATGATGTTACCTAGTTGGGTCATGAAACGTCTACAAGAAAACAATCAAGCTCAGAGAGCACCACAGTTCAACCCTGAGCTACAAATATCCTCTTCTATGGCAGCAGCTTGGAATATGACCAATATTACAGGGCTGTCCAGTCGAAACAGTCAAGATGGCAACTGTGACAGTGTGACTGAAGCTCTGCCTGTTTTTTATGTCATTAAAAATAGGAAGAGCTTTGGTCATATCATGTTGACTGCCACCTTAACGTTTTGTTATTAGAATTTGAAGACACCCCTGGGTTGATATAATGAACATGTATGATGCAGGGCTTTGCTTTTTTCTATGACCTCCAAGCCACCAAGAATCTTTGGATGGGATGCTCTACAAGTATCTATAAAAACGCATAAAAAATTGAATATTGATCATTGGACAGTTAAGACAAAATAAGGTGAAAAGAATACAGAAGGGCCATTTAAATTTTAATATTTGAGTCATTACACACTGAAACACTCTTAACGTAATTTATCCAAGAATATATATTTGGATATTAAATTTGAAAATTTTGAAAAATCATTTACAAGTCACTCCCTCACTGAATTTTCGTGCTGGAAGCTGGCTGGGAAGGTCAGAAAGGGTGATCCTATGATCCTGAGATACTCCTACCATCGTAAATACATGTTGGTTACCAAGTGCCCAAATTTTGATCATGCAACCGTGGGGATGCTGCAACGGTCATAAGTGTGAGGACCACTTGTAAGTCATATTTTTCAGTGCTGTCATAACTTTGAACGCTCGCTAAATGAATAGTTGTAAGTTGGGACTACCTGTAATTAAGAACCCAATTTTGTTTCCGAGCTGATGAAGAAATGCATTTCAGGATGCTTCACTTACTTTTGTGACACTGGGAAAACTCAGCAAAGAAATATACGGTAGTTTGTTATCTTAGGCTGTATTGCCATCTACTGACTGTTTCCTTTTAGTGCTTTAAATTGTCCACATTCTTCAATTGGAAAGGGTTGTTTAGATCAGAGATTTTGCTACTGTTTTTCACGGCACCTTAAAGTTTGATGAGAACTTGTTGGGCTTCCTTGAAAGACCAAAAAATAAAGTTCACTCAAATCTAGGCAATTTTCTATCATTAGAGTTGTGAAAATCATTTGTGCAGGGCAGAATTTTCTCAACCCTGCTGACTTTAAGATGTCTGGACTTCAACTCCCAGAACTTCCCAGCCAGGCATGTCTGGCTGAGGAATTCTGGGAGTTGAGGTCCAGATGTCTTAAGGTCACCAAGGTTAAGAAACATTGGTGTAGAACAGAGGTCTTGAAATTTGGCCCTTTTATGACTTGTGGACTTCAACTCCCAGAATTCCTCAGCCGGAGTTGAAGTCCACAAGTCATAAAAGGACCAAGTTCGAAGACCCTTGGTGCAGAATCTGATCTCCTGTCAATGCAAATGCAAATCCCAGTATCCATGGTGGATAGCTATCCAGCCTCTGCTTGAAAGTAGAGGAAAGCCCATTTTTTCTCCAGTAATGGATTGTTTTGCTATTCTGTTCTTACTATTAGGATTAACATTTAACATCAGCCTTGCTCTTATTGCAGTCCATGCTTTAGTGTCTTCTGCAATCTCTCCAGCCTTCCACCCTTTAAGTCTGCTTTGTACAATATGTCCACATGGTAACTGAATTAATCCAGTCTCTGCATTGAACAATTAAATTACAGGAAAACGTGTTTTGGAGCTGAATTGATAGGTACAAAGCAGTAAGAGAGCATTATGTATAGGTAGTCCTATAGAACAGCCAGGCTGTTCTCCAGAGCACCTGAGAGCAGGTCCTGACAGTTAGAACAATTAATCAGTGGAACAACCTGCCTCCAGAAGTGGTGAATGCTCCAACACTGGAGGTTTTTAAGAAGAGACTGGACAGCCATTTGTCTGAAATGGTATAGGGTTTCCTGCCTTAGCAGGGGGTTGGACTAGATGACCTCCAAGGTCCCTTCCAACTTTATTATTATTATTATTATTATTATTATTATTATTATTATTATTATTATTATTATTATTATTATTATTATTATTAATTATTATTATTATTATTATTATTTACGGCCACAATTGAGCCCAAAATTTCCATTGCTAAGTGAGACACTCTTAAGTAAGTTTTGCCTTATTTTATAGCCATTTTTGCCACAGTGGTTAAGTGAAGAGGATCACATGACCCCAGGACACTGCAACCATCATAATTTTGAGCCAGTTGCCAAGTGTTCAAATTTTGATCAAGTGACCATGGAGGTGCTGCAATAATTGGGTGAAAAACAGTTATGTCACTTTTTTCAGCGCTGTAATATTAATATTACTCTTGTGCGCAAAAATAGATTTCTGGGCAGGGGTTCTGCTGACCCCCGATTATTCAAATAATTACATTTACATGATCTTACCTTTGATCTCTCTTTGGCTAGAGAGAGACGAAAAAAATACCACTACACTTGTTCTTTCCTTAAGAGAAAATCAGGGCTCTTCTCCAGATGAAGGCTTTATCACAAGGGGCCTCATTGGTTTGACCAAAGCACACTATAATAATTACTTTTATTTTAAAAAGCAGGCAGGATTAAGTCTTGGAAGAGGAACTCTGTATTCACTATGTTTCATTGATTACATGCCATCCAGTCATTGTCAACTCTTAGCAACCACATAAATCAGGGGTCTTCAAACTTGGCAACTTTAAGACTTGTGGACTTCCAGAATTCCTCAGCCAGCCGGCTAAGGAATTCTGGGAGTTGAAGTCCACAAGTCTTGAAGTTGCCAAGTTTGAAGACCCCTGACATAGATTTTTCTCAGTAATGACCTGCTCCCCAACCTGGTCTTTCAGATAGCCTGATGGCACACCCATCATCTCTGTAACTGAGTCCCTCCACTTTCCCACTGGTGGTCCTCTTCTTCTCTCACCTTCTTCCATCATTCCCAGCATTACAGGCTTCTCCAGAGAGCTGGGTCTTCGCAGAGTCCAGAATAGGATAATTTCAATCTGTGCCACAAGTGAGGACTCTGGGTTGATTTCACCCAGTTCCAAATGCTGCTTTTGAGCACCAAACGCCTTGTTTTGTGCACCACACTGATCCCAGCGTGTGAAACCAGGTTGTTTGGAAATCGTTTTTTTGAGGTGGTCTCAACTTGACATCAACCTCGTTCTGAAATCAGCTCACACGCCTTACAGGTCCAAACTGATCCATGTCAGTTGATCAGTTTGTCAACTTGGCTGGACTGGTGTAGGGTTTCCTGCTCAAGGAGGGGGTTGGACTAGCAGACCTCCAAGATCCCTTCCAACTCTGTTATTCTGCCAGTCTCATTTTGCACTTGAAACACATGCTGTGTGCACAACATTGAAAGGGCTGTAGGTTGATCTGGAAAATAATTCCCACGTAGAACTTTTAGTTAGCCTAATCATTTTTGCTTGCTAGGATTTTCTCATATGTGCAAAAGCTCACAATCCAGGTTCTTAAGAGCTTAAACTAGCACCATTTTGGCTATACAGGTAGTCCTCAATTTACAACTATTCCTTTAGCAACCATGTGAAATTACAATGGATGAAAAAGTGACATATGACCGGCCCTCTTATGAATGTCATAACAACCCCCTGGTCATGTGTTCAAAATTCAGGAGCTTGGTTAACTAGTCAATATTTATGACAGTTGCAGCATCCCGGGGTCATGTGATCATCTTTTGAGACTTTCCCAGTTGGCTTCTGACAAGCAAAGTCAATGGGGAAGTTAGATTTGCTTAACAGCCCCTTGATTCACTTAACCACTGCAGTGACTCACTTAACACTTAAGATGGCACAAAATGTAGTAAAATCAGGTCACTTAACAACCATCTTGCTTAATAACAGAAATTCTGGTCCCATTTCTGGTTGTAAGTGGAGAACTAACTATAACGTTCTTTCTAGTCCTTCTCAGCCTTTCCTGATTAACCATTGTCAAGGGTGGGGGAAGCAAAACAAGCAGGAAGGCCTTGTACAAGGGATACCTTTGCTATCTGGATCTTCGCTGAGTCACTTCATGGTAGCCATTTTGTGACTGCATTGACTATGTTACTGTTTACATAATTGTAATGGCTGCATTGCATCATGGATGTTTATGTTGACTGACCTTCTGTACACCCTTGATTGATTGTGGCAATTAAAAAAATCAAAATAAAGACTTAAACTCTATTATTAGGTCACTGTTTCTCAACCTCATCACCTTTAAGATATGTGGATTTCAACTCCCAGAATTCCCCAGCCAGGGAATTTTCACAAAAAGTGAAAAATTAGTTCCCTGAAAAAATTTGGCCAAGTCTTTTAGCCAAGCACCTTAATCATACAAAAGAAATTCATGACACTAGTCCCTCACATTTAGAGGCATTTAATTGCTGAAAATCTTAAAGGTTGACTGATTCACACAATATTTTTTTTTCTACATCTTTTGAGGAAGATTTTGCCATACACGCCATGTTCTATATAAGACCAATATTTCAAAAAATCTGTAATAGAATTGACATACATACAAGACATTTTTACATTTTCTCCCTTTGGTAATAACTCCCAACTCAGCAACCATGTTTTAAATTCATTTATATTTTAATAGTATTAAATTAGCTTAAATTACTTGATTCTTTTTTTTTTAAATTCCACATTTGAAACCAATCTAAAAAGGAGCAAAAAAAAGACGCCACTGCAATATTAATTCCAAATGTTACTCGTTTTTCCCCATTCAGTCAGATCTGTACAGCAAAAAAGCAATAAGAATTTGCTGATTACTCTTCCTACCATACAGCAAGCAGGGGAAAGAATCATGCTATACAAGGGTTAGAATTTTTTTTCACACATTCTAGTGTTTTAAGCTGTGTAACCATACACCCCAAACTATTTTTCTACAGAGGACATTTTGGTATGGAAAAAAAATTCATTTTGTTTGAAGTTCCCTTTTTTAATTCTCCAGTTTTTCTTCTCTTATACAAAATATTACAATGATTTTTATATATATTTACATAGGGTTCTTTTTTTCAAACAGCTAGAAAACAGCGATGTCTTACAATCAGGCTTGGTGAACCATTATTCTTTTCTCTGTGTATTCAACATGACTGGGAATTAAAAAACGCCGCAGCTGTTTTTTAAATTCATTGTTTAAGGTGGTCTGCAAAACGAATATAACCTGATTTCTTGCAAACCAAGCCTTAATTAAAAGTGAAGTCACCATCAAACAAGGGGCATGTGGCCTTACCTAGAACCAAAGGGAAGACAGCTAGCTTTTATGGTAAGAAATATGGATATGCCAATTATTTCAGATGTGCTCCCAAGTTTCAAATATTTTATTAATTTTTTTTTTTCGGTGGGGGGTATTTCTGAATCAAATTTATCTCCTACATTTCAAGTCAGTTTAATGTCGAGGCAGCAGTCACTTTAGGAAATTGAGATACGCTCAACACAGCCAACCTGGTGCAAACCTCTTTGCTCTATTATTACAATTATTATTTTCTTTTTCTTTTTTTTTTAAATAACTTGACATTTGACCAAAGGGGAAGAGCCAAGTTTTAAAGCTGTGGTTTGCTTTGTTTAATGGCTTATGGTACAACTCCCTGCCTTTTCAACAAAATGAGGTATGCAATACAAATTGTGGTTTGTCAGATGAATTCATCACAAATCGCTGGTGGAAATAATGACTGATTTGTGGTTGGGAGGGGAAAAGGGCGGGAAGAAGGACTACAAAATCCTAATTTTGAAACAGTGCCAAAAACAGGAAAGAAAGTCAAAGGGGACAGGGGGGAAAAGAGGAAAGAGCAGTCCAGAAGATGGGTTAAGGGGTTTGCTAGTAGTTTTCTGTGCACTGAGCAAATCCTCTTTCCACCAGTGTTCGGTTGATGGACACCAACTGGAAGAGAAAACAAAGAGAAACATTAGAGAGTGTACTTAGCAATAGCAGAAGTGATCTTGCATACTCAGATACATCTTGGCCAAATGTCTATGGAGATTCTCAATCATCTAGGTCAGGGGTCTTCAAACGTGGTCCTTTTATGACTTGTGGACTTCAACTCCCAGAATTCCTCAGCCAGGCATGCTGGCTGAGGAATTCTGGGAGTTGAAGTCCACAATTCAAAGGGCCACGTTTGAAGAACCCTGATCTAGGTCAATGTTTCTCAACCTAGCAATTTGAAGGTGGGTAGACTTCAAATCCCAGAATTCCCCAGCCAGCATGGCTGACTAGGGAATTTTGGGAGTTGAAGTCCACATGACATCAAGTTGCCAAGACTGAGAAACACTGATCTAGGTCATGGTTGTCCCAAAGGTGCTTTTCCAAAAGGCAACTGGATTCTCTTGGGTTTTTGTATTTTTCCATCCAAGAAGCTTCTTCAGTTCCAACTGGTGGGGAATGGAAGGATTTATATTAAATTAATATCACTGTTCATTAGTTCTCTGAGGCCACTTGAGGGTTTATCCGTACCCTCAAGATGGACCCTCAGAGTGCTGAAGAAGCTTGTTGGATGAATGGCTATCTTATGACCCTGAGGCGCTGCAACCATCATAAATATATGCTGGTTGCCAAGAACCCAAATTTTGATCATGTGACCATGGGGACACTGCAATGGCCATAAATGCAAGAACGGATCATAAGTCACTTTTTTTTAGTGATGCTGTAACTTAAAATGGACATTAAACAGTCATACATCGAGCACTACCTGTAGAAGGGTAATATATCTAATTAAAAGATCTTTTAATTTCAGATTTTGCTCTTTACCCAGTGAAAATTTCTGAATTACTACCAAATTAAAGTTGTTTTGAATTATTGAAATTCTAAAGTACATTTTTATATAATTCAGGAGTATTTTTCAAGCACATATCCAAGAATTATGAAACAATGGGCTGGAATATGTTGCATACAGTAATTAAATCAACAATTAAAGATCTTGATTTGGGGAAGAGGAATAGATTCAAACATGATTCAAATGATAAAACTGGATTTTAACAATATAGACCTATGGATATATCAAGCATGGGAAACAGCAGAAAAATGACACTTTGCAACAGAAAAACATTTGAACTGATTATATGTGTTTACTTGCTGATAATTAATTTCTTTATGAACATAATGAAAGAACTGATCAATATTATTCCCTGTGGTCAAGGTTAAATGTTTGGTTTAAAAAGTGAGATTTTATATCTTTATCTGTTTGTCTGTCTCTCTCTCTCCCTCCCTCCCTCGTTCTTACTTAATGACTTATGACTGACCCACAAAAGGTACTTGCAACCTATTTTTGAAATTCCAACTGCCATCTCCACGACTGGCCCACACTTACCGCCATTTGTAGTGTGACCACGAATTTATGTTTTTTTCCTGAAAACTATCATTTATTTCTAGTTTTCTGCAAAAACACCTCATAGTGAACAACAGGCTCACTTAAAAATGGTGGCAGTCACTTAGGGACAGTGGATCTGCTTAACAGCCACCACAAAAACAGGTTATAAAATTGGGTGAGTCACATGGGTGACCTACGACCATATTGGGCAGACTCCATTCCAGCCATAAGTCGAGGACTACATACATATTGTCTTTTTCTTCTTTCCCAAACATATATGTATTTGCAGTATTTACTGAAAGTCACAGGTTACATTAAGATTGCAATCTTTCATTCAGGTATGTAAACCAACTAGCTTAAAAGTGGCCTGTAATTGAAATCCAAACCCGCAGATCACAATCACTGTATAATTCTATTTTTTAATAAACTTTGTTAGCTGGGAAGGATTCTCCCACCTCCTCCGGTACTATGTTCTGAAATGGTGTTCCCACTGAGACTGCCCTTTTGACACTGGGCAATGTTTTAAAAGAAAATTGCAGCTGGCTTTTTGCATTGAAGCTGAGCTGATGCAGAATTCACTTTGAAGCAAGGAGAGAGCTGGTTTGAATTAAACACAATTTCCTCTTTCAGGGGATTCAGCTATTCGGTTTGTTCTTTTTTTGTTGCAACTGAATAATTGTTTAAATCGCCTTGTCAAACGGATTTTGCCCATCTGGTGCAAACTTCCACAAAAGGCATGCTGAAGAACTCAACCATGTCAGTCAATGAACCATACCTTTGTCAGTTGTAGCTCTCATGCTATGGCACATGCTATGCCCGGGTTATGACTGGCATCTGAATCTCATTCAGGAAAATACTTAAATCCATCTTTATCTTTAACAAATCTTCGAATCCCAAGGTGATTGTGGATTATAATTATTGAAGATGTTTTCAAACTGTTTTTGAGATATTCTATTTTGTTTCTACAAATGGTCCTCGACTTACGACCACAATTGAGAGCAAAATTTCTGTTGCTAAATAAGACAGTTTTTAAGTGAGCTCTGCCCCATCTTATGATCTTTCTTGCCACAGTTGTTATAAGTGGATCACTGCAGTTGTTAAGTGAATCTGGCTTCCCCATTCACTTTGCTTGTCAGAAGGTCGTAAAAGGCAATCACATGACCCTGGGACACTGCAACCATCATAAATGTGAGTCACTTGTCAACCATCTGCATTTTGTTCATGTGACCATGGGGATGCTAAAATGGGCATAAACCAGTTGCAAGTCACATTTTTCAGTGCAGCTGTAACTTTGAACGGTCACTAAATGAACAGTTATAAGTCGAGGACTACCTATACTGGCCAGTTTAAATGAGAGAGTATTTTGGGTATGTGTGTGCATATAACTATCTTAAGTGGAAAGACATTCCAGGTAGTTCTCGCTTACTGTCCACTCACTTAGTGACTGTTCAAAGTTACAACAGCAATGAACAAAAAGATTGGTCCTCAAACTTATGGCTGTTTCAGCATCTCCAGAGTCACATGATCGCCGTTCAGGCACTTTGCAACCAGCTTACTTACAGGACAGCTGCCATGTCCCATGGTCATGTGTTTGGCATCTGTACACAGCTGGCTTTTGACAAGCAAAGTCACTGTGAAGGCCAGCAGGAGGCGATAAGTCAGTTATGGGTTGACTCATATAATAACAGTAGTGATTCACTTAACAACTGCAGAGAAAAGTGACACAATGTCTTGTTTAGTGATCATGTTGCTTAGCAACAGAGTTTCCAGTCTGTGGATGTTATGGGAGGACTTCTCATGTACACATGCAGTCCACAAAATGTGAAGTTTATACTTTAAACAAAGTCTCTCTAGTTGAAATAAAAATTTCCCCTTTCTTTTTGCCTATGCTTAATTGACATGCTCTTCCGCTAAAGAATATTGGTAATTTAAAAAAAATATTACTAAATTTATCTGTTGCAATAAAAATTCCAAGGCAGGCAGCTTTAACACGCTACCAAACCATCCCAAAATCCAGTAGACATACTTAGCAGCTTATTTCATTCCAGAATGAGAAGTTATCAGATCAATAAATAATCTCATTGTAAATAAAAGATTTTGCCTTTTGATGAAAAGCCCATCAAGTTAATGATAGAGAAACTCTCACCTGGAAATACTAATCTCCTTTGCAGAAGAGTCTAAAATCTGGAAATTGCCACTCAATTCCTGCCAAACAGGCCCCATTTGGGGGATGAACAGAAAGTCTTACCTTTGCACCTCCTGTTAAAAGTATTAATTTGTGGCTTTTCTCTGTTTTAGCTTTTGGAATGGGCAGGGATTTGAAAAAAACAAAACCAAACCCCAAATGAAGTCTATCATTCCTGGTGTACAGAACAGATGGGTATTTGTATGCGTGTGCACGAACAACATTTTTTTCCAATCGGGCTGGCCCAGTTGCTTTCCTTTCTTTAATGTTTTGCAAAAAATATAATGGGAAAGAATTCCAAGAAAGAGCCAGGCTCCACCAAAGCAGCTGAGATCCTGAAGAGTGAAACAAAGTTGGCTTACTTTTCCCATATTGCTTGGTGCTGTCTGCATGGATTAAGAAGGCTTGGCACATCCTGGGAAGGGGCTTATAGACTCTGTTGCTGTCCACCCAAAGACACGCAAACTAAAAATGAGACCATCTGTCCATCTAACAAACTGGACTGAGAACTGCAGGGGAAAAAACGGTGGTGTCCACCTGCAGCCTGGATGACTGGAACAAGGCCAACCAAGAGCAGGCAGGATGTTCAACTAAGATTTAACATCTCTCCAAAGTTGTTGTTGTTGTTGTTAGTTGCGAAGTCGTGTCCGACCCATCGTGACCCCATGGACAACGTTCCTCCAGGCCTTCCTGTCCTCTACCATCTTCTGGAGTCCATTTAAGCTCACGCCTCCTGCTTCAGTGACTCCATCCAGTCACCTCGTTCTCTGTCGTCCCCTTCTTCTCTTGCCCTCTCCAAAGTACAAAGTCTAGTTTTTCTATATCTACACAACATCCCCAAAGAACAGCACCCTACTAAGAAGTCTACTAATGCACATTTTACAAAGGATCTCTCCAGCTTTCTGTTCAAATCACCCAGGTCATCATAATGAGTGATTCAATTCTGGGATCACTGTGACACATTAAGGACCCAAAATCGATTTGATAGTCTACATACCTCATCTCCTATCATGCTCCACAGTTGTATTAGCGGCAAGCCCGTTGCACTGTCGTAATTTGTAACCTACAAATAGAGAACTCAGTTAATACCTACCAGCAGTAAATGCATGGTTGTTATTAGGCATGAAGAATCAGGAATGTTCATAAGGCTGCAGCATAGAAGACTTGTTCAAACCTATAATCCTAAACTTACAACCACGACTGAGTTCAAAATTTCTGTTGCTAAGCGAGAAATTTGTTAAGTGACTTTTGCTCCATTTTGCAAGCTTTCCTTGCCCTTGAATCACCGCAGCTGTTAAGTTAGTAACACAGTTGTTAAGTGAATCTGGCTTCCCCATTGACCGTGTGAGGTGGCGGCAAAAGGTGATCGATCTCATGACCCAGGGACACTGCAACCGTCATAAATATGAGTCAGTTGCCACACATCTGAATATTGTTCACGTGACCAGGGGGATGCTGCAACAATCCTAAGTGTCAAAAATGGTCGTAAGTCACTTTTTTTAGTGCCGTTGTAACTTCAAACAGTCACTAAACTATTGTAAGTCAAGGACTACCTGTACACAACAATCTGGTCAACCAAAGTTCAACACTAAATTGGCACCAGATAAGGGTCAATGGAATTTAGGAGGGATTGGACTTGAGAGTTTTTGTGGGATCACAACTAAATTGATGATGCATTTAATCCACCCCTCCAGCTCTGCCTGCTCTTCTCCTACATACAGTTATCCCTTTGAGCTACTATGTTATGTTGCACTATGTTGCAATGGATCGAAAATCTTCCTAGAGCAGGGGTGGGGAATCTTGGCTCTTTTATGACTTGTGGACTTCCACTCCCAGAATTTCTCAGCCAGGCATTCTGGCACAGGAATTCTGGGAGCTGAAGTCCACAAGTCATAAAAGAGCCAAGGTTCCCCACCTTTGTCCTAGAGGTTACTAAAATCTTTTCATCAAGCTCTGGACAAGAATTTGCCTGGCTCACAATTTATTTATTCATCATATTTAAGAACCAGCATCTCTCTCACAGAGAGACTGCGGGTGGTGTACAATAAAATATTAAAAGCATAAAAAAGAGTATATAATAATAAACCTTTATTGTCAAAGTACAACATATAAAGTTTTAAAAAGGCAAAGAGTGTAAAAAAAATGAATTAAAAGGCAGGAGGAGGGCTTGCAGGGCGCTAACCAGCCCCAGGATGTGTGGCTCCTTTGTGTGCCCCAAGTCAGGCCACTTGTTTTTATGTCTTTACAGAAGGACGAGAAGCAACGGATGTAAACTAATCAAGAAGAGAAGCAACCTAGAACTAAGGAGAAACTTCCTCACGTGAGAACAATTAACCAGTGGAACAACCTGCCTCCAGAAGCAGTGAATGCTCCAACACTGGAAGTTTTTAAGAAGAGACTGGACAGCCATTTGTCTGAAATGGTATAGGGTTTCCTGCCTGAGCAGGGGGTTGGACTAGATGACCTCCAAGGTACCTTCCAACATTTATTGTTGTTGTTGTTGATGATGATCATCGCACAGTCAGCCAGAGGTTCAGACTGGAGTTGGAATTTTTGTCTACCTATCGAGTCCTTACCAAGGACCTGGGATAGACAGATGTGGATGCTTGATGGTATTATACATATCGTCGCAGGATGGAAGCAGTTCTTAATAAGGCCGCATTATTTATTATTATTGTTGTTGTTGTTGTTATTGTTATTATTATTATTATTATTAAACCTCACCTCTGGAGGGAGAGCGTTCCACGGCAGAAGGCTCTCTTCCTGGACCCTGCCAGTCAAAATGATTTAACTGACAGGGTCCATAAAAAAACCATCCCTGACTGACTGGGTGGGACAGGCTGATGTAATGGGAGGAAAACGGTTCCTAATCCATAGATAACCTGGCCCCATGCTTTATAGACCACAACCCACTCCTTGAATTGGACCCAGAAGCAAACTTGCACCCAATGCAGTTCGTATAGCAAAGTTGTTACATGCGCCATTCTCTGGGCGTCCAAGATATCCCACAAGGCCCAATTTTGTACCAGCTGAAGCTTCTAGATACTTTTCAAGGGTAAAACACGTTGCCATAGTCCAACCAGGGGTCTTCAAACTTGGTCCTTTTATGACTTGTGGACTTCAACTCCCAGAATTCCTCAGCCAGTGTGCCTGGCTGAGGAATTCTGGAACTTGAAGTCCACAAGTCATAAAAGGACCAAGTTTGAAGACCCCTGGGCCAACCAGTAGATTGTGAAGAATAGCTTATTTATTTGCATCCTGTCTTCATTATTTTTTACAAATAGCTCAAGGCGGCAACCCAAACACACCTTTCTCCTCCTATTTTCCTCACAACAATAACTCCATGTGGTGAATTGGGCTGAGAAAAAGGGACTGGACCAATGTCACCTAGCCGGCTTTCATGGCTAAAGTGGGACTAGAACTCGTGTTCTCCTGCTTTCTAGACTGGCGCCTTAATGACAAGACTAAACTGGCTCTCTTATAAAAGATCAAACTGAATTTGAACAAGCCAAGTGCAGGCTTGATGGTGAATCTATGGCTTGTCAAGTCAAATATTGTTGAACATCAGCACTGAGATATCGGGAAGTTTGGATTCTACAACATCGCCATTTCTCACTAGTTTGACATTCCCTTTCTACTTTGTTAATGGAAGGAAAAAGGATTTCTCACCACAAATGCCAGCTTTTCCCCAGGTTTAATCAGCTCAAAAACAGCTATAAGCAACCCACCTGTAGCTGTTACTCTTACCTCTGCAAGTAAGGGTGTATCCCTGGTCATTTCACTAACAACTGTGTCAGCTTCAGATGAGAAGTTATCATCATCTTTAATAGAAAGGAGGGGAGAGAAAGAATAATTATTCAAAGTGGCCCCTGAATCCAGACCAAAATTAAGCACTCCAGAACCTCTCCTGAACCTTTTTCATTGGGTTATTCCTGCCTTTTCTCGGAAGGCAGGAGCAAAAAAATAAGCAGCTTTTTAAAATTGCTCAAATTATAACTGAGCATGAAAATCCCTGAAGGAAGCACAAAAGGTTTGCATTGAGAATGCTGTACTGTATATACTTGCATGTAAGCCCATTTGTGAATAATCTGCCCCTCGAAATTTTCATCTTTTAATTTTCACAATTGGGCTTTTGTGGATAATCTGGTTTTCATGGCATTTTGGTTAAAAATGCAAGGCTCAGCTTATACACAGATTGGTTTATATGCAAGCAGATGCAGATACTTTTTTAAAAAAAATATCATTATTAATTTATTTAATTTAAAGATAAGCCAAACCCAATTTGGAGGTATATTTTGGTACCTAAAATTCTCAGCTTATCTTCAAGTAAGTATGGTAAATTCCTTAGTTAAGTCTGAGAAGAATCCGAAGTGGGCCCTTCCCATCATTTTCCATCAATGCAATGGTTATGCTGCTTGATTGCCATTTCAAATTTTGTATCCTGTACAGGTAGTCTTTGAGTTACAACCGCAATGAAACTTGCCAATCATAGTTGTAACCCATGATGATCATAAAGCAATCAGTTACATGATCAACCTGATTTTACAACCCAAAGGTGATTTTTCATGAGGCAACTGGAATTTCTTTTTTCCTCTTTGAAGACGTTTCGCTTCCCATCCAAGAAGCTTCTTCAGCTCTGACTGGATGGTGGAGTGGAAGGATTTATACTCCTTGCAGACAGCTGGTCATTTGCATTCCTTTAGAGAGTCGTTGAGGCCACTTGGAGGTTTATCAATGACCTTCTAAAGAATGCAAATTTGCAGGATGTTGCAAATGACCAGCTGTCTGCGAGGAATATACATCCTTCCATTCCCCACCATCCAGTCAGAGCTGAAGAAGAAATCATAAAATGGGGCCAAACTCATTTAATTAGCAACAGAAAATTTGGTCTCAATTGTGGTCATAAGTCGAGGACTACCTGTAATAAAATCCCAAACCACAAAGATAGACACATCCCTCTTATGTTTCTTGGGGGTATTACCTGGAAGTGGCACCACGTTGTCCAAAAGAACCTCAGCTCCTTGGAATGGCAGGGTTACAAAGTCAGATCTTTAAAAAAAAAGAGAGATGAATAAGGAAATTTATTAAAAGAACAAACATACACCCAACTTAAGAATTTCTTGCATTGTGAGAAAGATCTTTATTGCTAATAAGGCAATATAACAGAATTTTGAAAGTCACCCAAGCAATTTTCAAGATCAACTTATACATGACTAAGCTAGAGTTTATTTTTTTAGCTGTTTATTTTTTGTCCAAGATCAAGTCACAGAAATTAAAAATGCAGCACACCACTAATACCTATATAAGAATAGGTACAGGTATTCCTCACTTAACAACCACAATTGGGACCAACAATTTTGTCACTAGGCAATACGGTCATTGAGACATCAGGTAATCATGGCTGGCAATTTTATTGCTGGCTTCTCTATCGATTCTGCTTGTTGAGAGATGGCTGTGAAGCATGCAGACGGCGATCACTTGAGCCGAGGGAGCTGTGACTGTTATAAACGCCTGCCGATTGTGAAGCCTCCGGATCTCAATCCCATCACTGAGCGGGTGATTCAACCAAACTACCCACCAAACTAAAGGCCAACATTTTAATTGCTACACTATATTACAATCACATTTTCCAAATGCTTCTTCCAGACCACTGGTGTTCATCTGTAAGGTAAAGGTAAAGGTAAAAGTTCCCCCGCACATGCGTGCTAGTCGTTTCCGACTCTAGGGGCCGGTGCTCATTTCCGTTTCAAAGCCAAAGAGCCAGCGCTTGTCTGAGGACGTCTCCGTGGCCATGTGGCCAGCATGAGTAGACGCCAAAGGCGCACGGAATGCTGTTACCTTCCCACCATAGTGGTCCCTATTTTTCTACTTGCATTTTTACGTGCTTTCGAACTGCTAGATTGGCAGAAGCTGGGATGAGTAACAGGCGCTCATTCTGTTACGCGGCACTCGGGATTCGACCTGCCAAACTGCCGACCTTCTAATCGACAAGCTCAGCGTCCTAACCCACTGAGCCACTGCGTCCCTAATTTCTTACAGTTAACCCACAAGGACAGCTTGCCTTCAGAAGTTGTGGGTGCTCCATCACTGGAGTTTTTTAAGAAGAGACTGGACAGTCACTTGTCTGAAATGGTATAAGATCTCCTGCTTGAGCAGGGGGCTGGACTAGAACAGGGGTCCCCAACCTGTGGGCCATAGCTCACTACTGGGACGTGGGCTGTTGGCCACTAACACTGTGATGTCACACGGGCGCTAGCGATGCCGTGAGCGTTGTGCAGGCGCTAGCGTCGCCATGAGCACGTGCCCCCCCCACTTGCACCAGTTTCACGTTGGCTCTAGTGATGTCTTGAGTCTTGTGTGGGCGCTAGCATCACAAGCGCACACTCCCTCCACTCGTGCTAGTACTGCGACGTTGCACAGGTGCTGTCACTGTGAGCACAAATCCTCACTCCCGCTAGCATTGCAGCAATGCGTGGTTGCTAGCATCACCTGAGCGTTGCACAGGTGCTTGTGGCCCCGTTGACATCACACACGCAATCGCAGCCCCGTTTGTGCGCTTGCGGCCCAGTTCACGTGGGCACTCGCTCGCATGCTTAAAGGCGCCTCCACCCCCATGCCCCAGCCTGCCAACCCAGAAAGGTTGGGGACCGGTGGACTAGAAGACTTCCACGGTCCCTTCCAGTTCTACTCTATTCTGAAATTCTAGTTCAGGGGTGTCCAACATTGGCCACTGTAACACCTGTACATTTCCACTGCCAGAATTTCCCAGCCAGCTAGCTGGGAGTTGAAGTCCACAGGTCCTAAAGTGGCCAGTGTTGGACACCCCTGAACTAGTTTCAAGTGGAGAATCTGGAAAGAGTCTGCAAGGATGAAACAAGGTCCCATCTATTTCAACATTCATAGAATTCAGGATGCCAACCTCTCGGAGACGAATTCCGGGTCACCTCACCTGATTTGTCTAAGCGTATCAATCTTGACTCGTTCGTATCCACCATAATCCACATATCTGATTTCCACTTCGCTGACATCTTTGAAGTAGCCAACCACTTGTGCCCGCCACCAAGCGCCTTCCACACCCGGTGCGGCACAGACAACGCCAACTGCAGAACAGAAAAATTGGGAACAATTCAGTAGGCAATGCAACAGCTTTGGGGGAAATGAAAAAGTGTGTGTGTGTGTATGTGTGTGTTGTAGGACAGGGGTGGGGAACGATGGTCCTTTTATAACTTGTGCACTTCAACTCCCAGAATTCCTGAGCCAGTTGAAGTCCACAAGTCATAAAGGGGCCATCATTCCCCAGCTCTGCTGTAGAAAAACTGGGTCCACCTTAAGTCCTTCCTTTACTAATAGTCTTTCAAGATACAAGTAGTTCTCGACTTATGACCATAAAGCCTGCCCATTAAGATTTTAAGTCATGATGGTCATAAAGCGAGCCATGGTGGTGCAGTGGTTGGAAGGCAGTATTGCAGACTAATTCCAGTGCCAGTAGTTCGATCCTGACCAGCTCAAGGTTGACTACGCCTTCCATCCTTCTGAGGTCAGTAAAATCAGGACCCAGATTGTTGGGGGCAATATGCTGACTCGGTAAACTGCTTAGAGTGGGCTGTAAAGCACTATGAAGTGGTATATAAGTCTAAGTGCGATTGCTATCATGTGACCAATTTTACAACTTTTTTTTGGAGTGGTTGTCCAACAAATCACTTTAATAGTTAAATAAATCTGTGGTCATTAAGTAAACCCACTGTTTGCTATGGCGTGTTTTGAGTGAAAACTGGAAGCAAATGACAGTTTTGGCCCAGAACAGTGTAAATTACAGTCACATGACTGCAGGACACCTCAAATGAGCCTTGGTGGGGCAGTGGGCTAATGCCTCCTTAAGTAACACCAGCTGCCTGCAATTAGTGCAGGTTCGCATCCCACCAGGCTCAAGGTTGACTCAGCCTTCCATCCTTCCGAGGTAGGTAAAATGAGGACCCAGATTGTTGGGGACAATAAGCTGACTTTGTAATAATGCTGCTTGGGGGGGGGGGCGAAAGCCCTAATAAGCAGGTATATACATAGAATGAAGGCTATTGCTAAGCACATTGATTTGTGCTTTAGATTGTAAGCTGCCCTGAGTCTTCGGAGAAGGGCGGGATATAAATGGGATTTAAAAAAAATGGCCATAAATGCGGGCCAACTGCCAAGGAGCCAAAATGCAATCACATGACCATGGGGGAGCAAATGTTAAAATGAATGAACCTTTATTGTCAAAGTACATGTATACATTGAGATTGGCTGAGCCTCCCTTCATGCCTCCACCACCCCAACTCACAGTGACAACAAACCCACCATCTTGTTACACCATGTGCTAATTGGACACAACACACCAGCCTCGCAAGTCAATCATACACAAAGTTATTTCCCGTTCAAGAGCCTGACAGCCCATGGATAGAAGCCTGTTGGTACTGCTGGCTATACTTCTGTATCTCCTACCTGATGGTAGAGAGTAAAGAGGTACCGTCCAGGGTGTGAGTCATCCCTGAGAATATTCCTCACTCTTCCAAGGCAGCAGGCCTTGGCGAGGTCATCCAGTGGTGTCAGGGGACAGCCCACGATGTCTGTGCTGTGCTCACCACCCTCTGTAATACTTTCCTATCCGCAGCTGTCAGGCCAGCATAACAAACCACAATACAGTGCGAGAGGACACTCTCTATAGTAGACCGGTAAAAGAAGCCCTGGCTGGCTGAGGAATTCTGGGAGTTGAAGTCCACAAGTCTTAAAGTTGCCAAGTTTGAAGATGTTTGAATTATGCCCTTAGGCAAGTTACAGATATGATTACCCCAACGACATGAATCAAAGAAACTGGGACTTGTGTGGGTGGGAATGTTGTGAGTTGTTCCTACCATCCTCAGCCAGCAAAAAGCTAGAAGGCTGAAGAATGATTCTTTTCTGCTTCCATTTTGGTGATAAAACAAACATCATCTCCTTTAGCAATGGCGCAAAGGTGCATGGAGACACTGGCCTGAGGAATTCTGGGAGTTGAAGTCCACAAGTCATAAAAGGGCCACATTTGAAGACCCCTGTCTTAACCACTAGACCAAACTGGCTTTCTTATAATAGCAAAAAGCTAGAAGGCTAAAGAATGATTCTTTTCTGCTTCCATTTTGGTGATAAAACAAACATCATCTCCTTTAGCAATGGCACGAAGGTGCATGGAAACTATATCAGAGAAGACTTACCCTCTACTGGGGTTGGCATCGTAGGAATCCCAGGTTGGGAATAGCAGAGATACATCTGCTGGTCTAGGCTACGAAGGACGTGGAAAGTGGGATGCGTGTGTTGTTGTACAAATAAGTGCCCAGCATTGACTTGATTAACCACAATAACTTCTACTGTAACTCCATCAGGAAGCATGAGCTGCCACAGAAGGATGAAGAGAGATGTATTTCCATGCACAAGTTATGGCATTTAATTTCCAAGCTACAGATTATAACACTGTATAGAAATGAGAGCAGAGTTAAGCAAATTGTACCCTGTGTACTGCATAGACTACAACATCCTAAATTAGCGTAGTAACATGGCTCAAAAGGAAGAGATATGGAACATTGTGTAAATCACTTAAAGGAGACAAAGTTGCTCACACCCCCCAAATACACTGATTTTGTCAAGTTGCCACCTTATGCTTGCTTGTGCTTTGCTGCTATGAGACTGGGATGAATTGTGGGGAGGGGGAATGAAGGAGGGGAATGCTTGGGGAAATGAAAGTAAGTGCCGTATCTCCTCGAGAAGCTGCCTCAAGGTCACTCAGCTGAAAGGAGGAGGGAGTCGCATACCAAACTATGCCCGGAGTAACTATTATGAAAACATCTTGCCTGTACCTAATTGGTTACAGAAAGAATGCAAATAGGATAAATTTGCATACAGGCAAACCGCCACTAAGGAACTCTTTCTGTGTGAATGTGTACGACAGCATGTCCTGCCCATCGGTGTCAGAAATAAACCTCCAAAGTAGCACTGATGATGTTACCTAATTAGGTAATGAAACGTCTACCAAAAAAAAAAAAACCACCAAACTCACAGCACACCAAGGATTCTGCAGTTCAACTCTGAACTGCAAACGTTCTCTTCTATTGGTGCCCCCTTTTTCTCACTTCTTAACAGCTCCCTTTTTTCCCCTCTGTGATAGTTTTATCCCCTCTCTTCCCTCCCACTTAAACAGAACAGGCTGTTCATGCTGCGGGTCTACGCCCTGACAGAGTGTTTCTGAAAATAGGGCAAGGGCTGTGGGTGGCTGGTAAGGACTACAAGTTCCCAACCTCTGCTACGCGCAGGCAACTTTCCCAATCTGCATAACTGCATTAGAACCTGACGGTCAGAAGCTCTCAAGGAAATGGTCATGACACATGAAATCAGGGTTCCAACAGAACCCCAGCTCCTTTAGTATATTTGTCTAACTTTATAAAGTAAAGGTAAAGGTTCCCCCGCACATGCGTGCTAGTCGTTTCCGACTCTAGGGGCCGGTGCTCATCTCCGTTTCAAAGCCGAAGAGCCAGCGCTTGTCCGAGGACGTCTCCGTGGTCATGTGGCCGGCATGACTAGACGCCAAAGGCTCCCGGAACGCTGTTACCTTCCCACCGTAGTGGTCCCTATTTTTCTACTTGCATTTTTACGTGCTTTCGAACTGCTAGGTTGGCAGAAGCTGGGACGAGTAACAGGCGCTCACTCTGTTACGCGGCACTCGGGATTCGACCCGCCAAACTGCCGACCTTCTGATCGACAAGCTCAGTGTCCTAACCTACTGAGCCACCGCGTCCCTTGTCTAACTTTATACATATGTGCAAATCAGCTGGAGATTGTTGTGATGGAGCTTTTCACCTTTTGACAAAAGCTCTGGATTCCACAGATGCTTCCACCTCCAGGAAAGAAGTATCACCAAGAAGATATCAGACTAAGATGCTTCGAAACTGTCATTACAGAGATGTGGCAAGAAAGCAAGGGACCATGTCCTACCTAGTGCAACCCAACAACTGATGAATCAAAGTCCTTCCAAAGTCAGACATTTCTCCAGTTTCACTAAGGGTTTTTGAGTTTGTGCTTACCCAGGAGGTCATGGGGAGGGAATGCAATGGCAACGGTTGGGGTAGTGGAGCATAGATATTGGTGAGACTCAAATCCTTGAACTTCTTTCCAATCAGGGCCAGTGCTTTGTCAACGTTTTGCTGAGAGCCTGGGGGGAAGGAAGGGGAGAAGAAAATACAGATTTTAGAAGATGTTTAGGCACAAAGGAAGAATCACGATAGCCCGCCTCAGGAAGATAGGCAAGATCTGCTCATTTAAGCAAGAGAGGAATGCTTTTGCTTCGTATCTTGTAAAGGAGCAGCCAAGCCAATTTCTATGGGAAAGGAAGAATTCAATCCATCGTATTTACACCAAGCTCAATGGTTTTCCATTTGGACCAGTGTTTCTCCACTCGACAATCTTAAGATGGGTGGACTTCAACTCCCAGAATTCCTAAAACCAGTATAGCTGGCTGGGGAATTCTGGGACTTGAAGTCCACCCATCTTAAAGTTGATGAGGTTAATTAACACGGATCTGGACCATTCTTATCTATAGCAGTAGCAATAGCACTTAGACTTACATACAAGTCCAATAGCGCTTTACATCACTCTCAGGGCAGTTTACAAATGTCTACATATTGCCCGCCCCCCACAACAATCTGAGTTCTCAGTTTACCGACCCTGGAAGGATGGAAGGCTGAGTCAACCTTGAGCCAGTCAGGATCGAACTCTAGGCTGTGGGCAGAGTTTGCCTGCAATACTGCATTCTAACCACTGCGCCACCTCCCCACTCTTCCACAAAGTCTTAATACGAGTGTCACTACATATCCAATCAATGTAGAAGGAAGCACCACAGGAGTGGAGAATTCTCCGATTCAGTAAATCCAAATCAAATGTACCATATTTTAAACTTGGGGTGAAATGTCCATTCCACATAGTCCTCCAGCAGGTTCCACTCACCTTCTATATGACAGATCTGGAAGTCCTGGGTGTGAAGTAGTGTGAAAATGTAGATTTTGGCACCAGAGACTTGCTTCAGGAAGTTCACATATCTCCCTTGTTTGCCTATGAGCCGTCCTACTAAGTGCTACGGGGAAAAGAAAAACGGAAAAAAGAATATAATAAATGGAGAAACACATTTGCAGATGTCTCATTCTGTAGATCAGAAAGGACCAAGTGTATCAACTCTGGAACTACATAAACTGATTTATTTTTCAAATTAATATCCAGAAGCTTTTTGGGAAGCATCGACAGTAGATATTTACACTGTATTATGCCTGGCTGCTATTTTATGTTACTTATACATGTAGTCCTCGACTTATGGCCAGTTGCTTAGCAACAAAGGTTATGACAGAATCTCTAAGAGGTACTTATGACCTCAGCTCCAAAGATCTGATGGCTGCCCACCTAATCACATGATGACATTTCGGATACCTGGCAATTGATCTGCACTTACAGCTACAGTATTTGCAGTGCCCCACAGACACATGACTGCAATTTATATTTTCGGGTTGTTTTTTTACTGCAAACTGGTGTTTACTTATGTTTTTTAGCAAAAACGTCCCATAGCAAACAATAGGTCTGCTTAATGACCACTGGGGAAAAAAAGTTTGTAAAATCAGGTCATGATGACCTCCTTCATGACCGTCATGATTTATAACCTAAAGGGCAGGCTCCATTTACAGTCGTAACTCAAGGACTACATGAGTTGCAGCATTGTTTTTATTTTAAACTGTTAGCCACCCAGAGCCATACATCTGAGTTGGGCAGCCCTACAAATTTAATAAATAAATAAAGCTGGCTTTGCAGCAGTTTACAATGCTAAATAACAATAAAATTGTATACATCTAACAAATAAATAACAACAAAACCTATGAAAACCTTAAAAAGACCTTCAGGAGGATAAGGCAAGTTACAAAAACAGGTTTTCAGATTTCATTAAAAACGAGGGTAAAGAGTGTACATCAATGGGTAGGATATATGCTACACAGGAGCCACCACAGAGAAGGCCCGGACTCTAATTCCAATTGGTGACACCCTTGAATGACTCTTGATTGCTGAGTGAAACTCTTGATGAGTTAATACATGGGAATAATTCCTTTAGGCAGGCTGCCTTTGAGATGTAAACTGATTTATCTATTAAAACAAGCCTCTTGAATTTAGCTTAGAAAAAAATAAGAGTCAGTGCAGTTAAACCACAAGTGGTACCACAAGTTTCTGAGACTCTAGAAAGAGTACAGAGAAGAGCTACAAAGTTGATTAGGGGACTGGAGGCTAAAACATTTAAGGAACGGTGGCTGGAATTGGATATGTCTAGTTCAGGGGTTTTCAAACTTGGCCCTTTTATGACTTGTGGACTTCAACTCCCAGACTTCCTCAGCCAGGCACGCTAGCTGAGGAATTCTGGGAGTTCAAGTCCACAAGTCATAAAAGGGCCAACTTTGAAGACCCCTGGTCTAGTTTAATGAAGAGAAGGACGAGGGGGGACATGATAGCAGTGTTCCAATATCTCAGGGGTTGCCACAAAGAAGAGGGAGTCAAGCTATTCTCCAAAGCACCTGAAGGCAGGACAAGAAGCAACGGATGGAAACTAACCAAGGAGAGAAGCAACCTAGAACTAAGGAAAAACTTCCTGACAGAACAATTAACCAGTGAAACAACCTGCCTCCAGAAGCTGTAGATGCTCCAACACTGGAAGTTCTTAAGAAGAGACTAAACAGCCATTTGTCTGAAATGGTATAGGGTTTCCTGCTTGAGCAGGGGGTTGGGCTAGATGTCCTCCCAGTTAGGGTTGTTGTTGTTGTTTTTATTTAACTAAGCAAAAGTTTGGTCTAGTGATTAAGGCACCTGGCTACAAACCAGAAGACTGTGAGTTCTAGTTCCACCCTAGGTTTGAAAGCTAGTTTGGGTGACTTTGGGTCAATCACCAGGAAACAGTGAGTTCTAGTCCTGCCTTAGATATGGAAATCAGTTTGACTGACTTTGGGGCCTGGCCTTCTCTCTCAGCCCAATCTACCGCAGAGCTCCCCAACCTTTCCAGCTTGGCGGCCCAGAAGGAAAGGAAGTAGTAGGGAAATGTGCGTGCACGTGGCCTGCAAATGGGTGCGCGAACAATGGCGACGCTAGTGCGCATGCATGCACAAGCAGGCCACGAACACCCGTGGCAGTGCTCTGGCGCCTGTGTGCATGCACAAATGGGCTGCAGGCACCCACGTGCATGCGCAAATAGGACACTAGTGCCTGTGTGATGCTGGTGGCGGTGCTAGTGCACCCGCGCATGCACAAACAGGGTTGCTAGGCCTCACACAGTGGCACTACCGCAAATGGGGGGAGCTTGCCAGCTATTCCTGCAGCCCGGTGGCCAACAGGCGACGGCCTGGTACCGGGCCGCAGACCGTAGGTTGGAGATCCCTGCTATAGGGGAACTAGGAGGAGGAAGGAATATTATGTTTACCACCTTGAATTATTTATAAAATAATAAAAGGGAATTAAAAAAAATCTTTAAAAATCTTTAAAAAATCCCCTGCTATTCTTTGGACAACTGCCAATTAAGACAGCTCTTCTACCAGCTTGAGGCCTTCCCAGAAAATACTTTTTTGTGAGGATGAGTACTCTTGTCACAATTCAGGGACAAGGAATACAATGCCAGCGGCTACATTGGCTGGGTTCCATGGTTCTTTTATTAAAATGAATAAAACAAGCTGGCATAGGTAAATGCCCTCCAGTTAAGCTCTACTCCTACGGAGACACACCCATGTAGTTACTCCTGACAAAAGTGGTTTGCCACTGACTCCTCCTCAGAATTTTTTGATTCCAAGTCTGGCTGCGGTTCTAGGATGATCTGGCTAACTCCTCTCTAACTACAGGTAGTCCTCGACTTACAACAGCTTATTTAGTGACCATATGAAGTTGCAACGGCACGTTAAAAAGTGACTTATGGCCATTTTTCACACTTACAACCCTTGCAGCATCCCCATGGTCACATGATCAAAATTCAGATCCTTGGAAACTGACTCATATTTACGACAGTTGCAGTGTCCCCAGGGTCATGTGATCACCTTTTGCCACCTTCTGACCAGCAAAGTCAATGGGGGAACGAGCACTTGATGAAGTTACCCAGTTTGGGTAATGAAACGTCTGCAGGAAAACAAGCAAGCTCAGAGAGCACCAAGGCCCCTCAAGCCAGATTGAGTTAACAACTGTGTTGCTAACTTAACAACTGCAGTGATTCACTTAACAACGGCGAGGAAGATTGTAATATCGGGCAACACTCAGTTAACAAATTTCTCACTTAGCAACAGAAATTTTGGGCTCAGTTGTGGTAGTAAATTGAGTACTAACTGTATTAACCAGTAGAGGCCCTGCAGGTTACAATTATGCAGAGTCACCTTATAGAGGAGATGGGTAGTATGAAAGTTGGAAGGAAGGAAGGAAGGAAGGAAGGAAGGAAGGAAGGAAGGAAGGAAGGAAGGAAGGAAGAAGAAAGAAAGAAAGAAAGAAAGAAAGAAAGAAAGAAAGAAAGAAAGAAAGAAAGAAAGAAAGAAAGAAAGAAAGAAAGAAAGAAAGAAAGAAAGAAAGGTAACTTCCAACCTCATTTTCATATCCAAATATCTCTAGGCACTGAATTTTATTTTTTATTTTATTTTTACTTTAAGGTTTTTTTCTCATTCATATCATACTGCACAGGAAAGAACAATGGTAATTCTCTATTTTGCTAAGAAAACATCATGGAAAGGCGAGATACAAATAGTCCTGAACCTACAACTATTTGTTTAGTGACCGTTCAAAGTTACAACAGCACTGAATGTGATTTATAACCACTTTTCAGAGTTACGAGCGTTACAGCATCCCCACGGTCATGTGATCAAAATTTGAGCTCTTGCCAACCAGCATGCATTTATGACACTTATACTGTCCCGAGGTCGTGATCACCACTTCAAAATTTCCCAGCTGGCTTCCGACAAAGTCAACAGGCAAAGCCAGATTTGCTTAACAATTGCATGATTCAGTTAACAACTTCAGTGATTCACTTAACAGCTGTGGCCAAAAAGGATCTATAATGGCTCAAAACTCACTTAACTACTGCCTTGCTCAACAACGAGAATTTGGGGCTCAATTGTGGTTGTAAGTCAAGGACTAGCTATACCAGGGGTAGGCAACCTTGGCTCTTTTATTACTCGTGGACTTCAACTCCCAGAATTCCTGAGCCAGCATGGTTTCCTACCTTATTCTATACTATTTGCTACTCGGTACACAAAAACCAAATATGCAATGCAGCTACTTTTCATAGTCAGGAAAGCTTCAGTAAGGATAGTGCTTGGATGCAGTTAATGTCGAAATAACATAAACCAGATTTCACACACAATCCTTTAATACCGTATGAGGTTTATGCACCAACCACTGATGCAAAAAGAGGAAGGTGATGGGTTTTGTGGTTATAGTTCAATCCAAAATCAACATCATTCATGCAACACAGGAAGAACATGGAAAGCCTTCCAAAAGCCTTCGCTGGAGGCCGAAGGAAGGAACTGGTATTTCCAAAGGGTGCATGGACAGATAGTAAAGGATTCTAAGTAGATCCAACAAAAATGGAAAATGTATGCTGACACTAGGCCAAACTGGCACTATGTCATAAACTATTTTATGATCACTAATGTCATGAAACATTTTATAAAATTTGTCAAAATTCAATTCCATGGGAGCCTAGGTCCCAATTTTTGGATGCATTCTGTAAATTCTGGAATACTGCATCCAGTTTTGGTCAGCACTATGTAAAAAAGATGTTGAGACTCTGGAAAGGGTACAGAGAAGAGCAACAAAGATGATTGGGGGACTGGAGGCTAAAACATATAGGGAACGGTTGCTGGAATTGTGTATGTCTAGTTTAATGAAGAGAAGGGGGAGGGGTGACATGATAGCAGTGTTCCAATATCTCAGGGGCTGCCACAAAGAAGAGGGAGCCAAGCTATTCTCCAAAGCACTTGAAGGCAGGACAAGAAGCAACGGATGGAAACTAGTCAAGGAGAGAAGCAACCTAGAACTAAGGGGAAACTTCCTGACAGTTAGAACAGTTAACCAGTGGAACAACCTGCCGCCAGAGGTGGTGAAAGCTCCAACACTGGAGGTTTTTAAGAAGAGACTGGACAGACTTCCGGTGGCTCCGCGGCGACGGAGGGAGCCTTCCCGGGCTGCCCGCGGCTTAGCTGGTGTTTTTTCGCCCGAAACAGCGCCGATCAGCTGTTCGGGCGAATCTGAAGCCCCCTCCTCGGGAGAAGAGGAGGAGGTGAGCCCCCAGGTGGGGGTTGAGTTCTCCGGGGCCGCCTGAGCTTGGAGCTTGGGCGGCTGAAGGATTGAACTCCCCCGTAGCCTGGGCTGCTCCCAGCTGGCTAGCGTCTCTGCTCCGGACTTCATGGAGCAGAGCCAGGCGTCTGCGACCATCCCTGCTTGAAGGAGAGACTATGAAAGGGAAAGAGCAGGCAGAGCAGTACAAGAGGGAAAGATGAAGAGATGAAGAAGATTTTATTTTACTCTCAAGCTTGATGGACTTTGCTTAAAACTTAAAGTGAAAGTGCGTCACAATTGTAAGTAAAAGATGGCGGCTAAACCTCCCCCTAGAACTTTTCGGAGTGCTGGAAATTCTCCGGTGCAACAACAATCATTGCTGCAGGCGTTGCATTCTCCTGATGTATTGACATCGAAGGATCTTGAAAAACATACCCAGTTAATTTTGGAGTCAATGGGTGTTAAATTTCTACAGATGGAGGAGAAATTGGAGAAATTGGAGCAGAGAATGGAAGAAAGGATGGAACAGAAACTTAGAGAAATGAAGGTAGACATTTTGTCCTCAGTGCAAAAAGTTGCTAAATGTGTGGAGGTGCTGGATGATCAAGTGCAAGATTTGATTCAAAAGAATGCTTTATTAGAAGCAAAAGTATTGGAAATTGAAGATTTAAAAGACAAAATCGACAGTGAACAGAGCTTGGCTCAATTTTACCAGATGCAGTTTGCTGTGAGAATTAGAGGCCTAAAAGAGAATATTAAGGAAGATTTAAAGCAGCTGGTTTCTGAGGCTTTTGAGGGAGTATTGAACCATCCAGCATCTGAATTAAAACAAGGTATGGACAAAGTGTTTCGTGTGAATTCGTGGATTGCTAAACAGAGAAAGTTGCCTAGAGATGTGGTGGTTTATTTTGTAAAAAGGGAAATTAGAGATGAAGTTATACAAGCTGCCTACGATACCAAAGTTGTGATTGCTGGTCAACAAGTTTTGGTTCTAAAAGAAATTCCTCCAAAGATTTTAAAGAGAAGGAAGGATTTTATATTTCTTGTGCAAGAGCTCAAGCAAAGAGATATAAGGTTCAGATGGGAGATCCCAGCTGGGTTGAGCTTCATGTATGATGGCAAAAGGTACTGTTTGAGTAATGTGAAGCAAGCGCATGATTTTTATAATAATGTCTTGAAAGTAACCCCATCAACACTTCTGGAAGCTGCAGAGGGATCTGGAGAAGGAGAACATCAAGAGGATGAAGATGCACAGATAGACGAGAAGGGTACAGGAGGAGTTCAAGCTGCAACTCTTTTGGATGATCTTAGAGAACAGAGGGTGACGCGTGCTGCCTTAAAACGCTCAAAAAAGGAAAAAAAATAAGATCAGTAGAAATCTATGGAACTTCCACAAAATATTTATAGTTAAGTGGTAGTTGTGTTTTTTTTTTTAAAAAAAAAAAAGTTTTGGGATGCTATGTATGGTAATAGATTTTTTTTTTTTAATTTGGAATTAATGGACAACTTACTACAGAGGAAGAGGAAGAAAGTTTTGTGGGTTAATGTGGGTTAATTTGTGTAAGAACTATTTATTAATGTGCAAATGAGAATATGTTAAGGTAATAGTGAATTGTGGAAGAATATAGATGGGAATGATGCTAGTTTTCTTTTATTTTAGTTTTTTATATATATTTAGTATTATTAAGGATTGGTTTACTATATACAAGCTAGAGAGTGATGGATTTTAGAGTTTATAATTGTTAGTATATGATTGTTTATGATTGCCTTTTAGATATATACCTTGTATTTTGCTCTGGGAAGTCGGGGGGGGGGGGGGGGGGGGAGGGGGGAGGAGGGGAAGTGGAGGGGGGGAGGTAGGGGAGGGAGGAGGGGGAGGGGGAGGGGGGGAGATAGGGGGGAGGTAGGGAGGGGAGGAGGGAGGGGGAAGGTGGGTTTTTTTAAAGGAAAATTGTATTTTATAAAACTTTTCAATAAAAAAAAAAAAAAAAAAAAAGAAGAGACTGGACAGCCATTTGTCTGAAATGGTATAGGGTTTCCTGCCTGAGCAGGGGGTTGGACTAGATGACCTCCAAGGTCCCTTCCAACTATATTATTATTATTATTATTATTATTATTATTATTATTATTATTATTATTATTATTATTATTATTATTATTATTATTTATTTATTTATTTATTTATTTATTTATTTATTTATTTATTTAGCTCATTTCAGATAAAGGTTGTTGACCTATGGCAGGGGTGATTTGCACCATTCTGGTCTTTGTAGATCTAGACCAGGGGTAGGCAACCTTGGATCTTCTATGACTCGTGGACTTCAACTCCCAGAATTCCTGAGCCAGCATGGCTCAGCGTGGAAACCTCTCCCTTCCTCCTCAGCCTGGCTGGCTCAGGAATTCTGGGAGTTGAAGTCCACGAGTCATAAAAGAGCCAAGGTTGCCTACCCTTGCCACATGGTGTACTGTTTTGCCCAGTTAATGGCTATGGCAATCAGGGTTTTAGTAGTATGTAGTATATAGTAGTATATAGATATAAATCATCACACAATATCCTTAATTTCATATGCTAGCAAAACATTGGTTAGGATGATTATTCAACGCAGACTGGAATAGGAGATGACAGAAGCTCAAGATGGCCTTAGAAAAGGTTAAGGAACAAGAGACACAATTGAGAAAATGAGAGAAGAAAAATAAGTCAATATGTGCTTCATCAATTATAGAAAGGTCAACGATTGTGTCAACCATGTCAAGCTGTGGAATGTCCTTAGAAAATGAAGAGCTCAGATCAGCTCATTGTCTGCATGCAAAACCTATCCCCAGGACAGGAATTGAGTTCAGATGGAGATAACGAAACTCCAGTTCTGAAAAGGAGTAAGAGAAGCTGTATATGCTCTCCTTACTTCCTCTACCTTTATGAAGAATATAGGGAAGCTGGAAGAAGATGGGCTGCAGATAGAGGTGAATATTTATAGTTCAGGGTTGAAATGAGGAGGGATCCTGGGTGCTCTCTGAGCTTGGCTGTTTTCTTGCAGACGTTTCATTACCAAAATAGGTAACATCATCAGTGCTGGTAGGGAGTAGGGTTGGCTCTCAATTTTTATTCTAGTGGCTTGCCCTATCAAGTGTTGATGGGAGCGGCCTTGGTGGTTCCTTGGTTGTTTATTGTTAGCTTGTTTGGAAGTCCCTTGATTGACATATTGTTTATTTCTTGATTGCTGGTCTGATGTTTATCTTGGTGTCATGCTCTCTGCTCCACTGAGCTCTGAAGATGGGTTGGTTAAAACTAAAGGAAGATATATCAATGTCCTGGACTATGCTGATGACTCTACAGACAGGTAAGAGAGCCCAGGATGTGCAAGCTGTGGCAATAAACTCAAAGACCACGGTGAAAAGAAAACAGGATTAAGATTACAAGGAAGGAAGACCAAAGTGATGACGTTAGGCCTCAGCCTTAGAACTGACAATGAAAACTGGTAAATGGCTTCTCCCTCTTAGGATCCACTATCAAGAGTACAGGAATCAGCAGACAAGAAATATACCACAAAACTACCATTTGGTACAGCAACCACGAAGGCCTTGGAAAAGACATTCAAATACTGTGATCTGTCTAGATCAGGGCTTTTCAACCAGTGGTACGTGTACCACTAGTGGTACATTGGCACCTGGCAGGCGGTGCACGATCCTGCCTAACCTAGACAAGAGTAGCGGGAGAGGGAACGAGCTAAAGCGGTACAGTGCAGGACTCGCCATGAGAGAGTCCTCAGGAGCTGCTGGGCCAAGACAAAGGCCCCAGGATCGGCACTTCCGGCACACCTGGAAGAGAAAGGAGGAAGGGGGGTGGGGGCAGAGACAGGACAGGCTATAAAAGGAGGCAGTTTTGGCTGGAGAGGTAGAGGGGGGGAAAAAGACTCCAGAGAAAGAGACAGAAGAGAAAAGGCTTTTGTTAGAGAAGCAGTGAGAAGAAAGATGGGGGGGAGGAACGCTTTCTGGAAGAAGTGTGTGTGTGTGTGTGAGAGAGAGGGCAAGGGGCTTTTGCGAGCGAAGGGTGAAAGAAAAAAGAAAAAAAAAGTGAGGGGAAGAAGGGAAAAAGAAAAGGCATTGACTTCTGGCTTTCTCTGTTGCAGTAGAAGGAAACACTAATATTGAACCTCAACTTTGTACTTTTCCGTATTATAAACTAGCCATTTCTATAACAACAAATGAATCTAAGAATAAAAACCAACCCCACCCCCCTTTTTTTCAATCAAGTTTTTGACCCCTTGCTAAGCACTGGTGGTACTCGAATATTGTCATGTCCTAAAAGTGGTACAATCTCTGAAAAGGTTGAAAAGCCCTGGTCTAGACCAGGGGTAGGCAAACTTGGCTCTTTTATGACTCGTGGACTTCAACTCCCAGAATTCCTGAGCCAGCACGGCTCAGCTTGGAAACCTCTCCCTTTCCCCTCAGCGTGGCTGGCTCAGGAATTCTGGGAGTTGAAGTCCACGAGTAATAAAAGATCCAAGGTTGCCTACCCCTGGTCTAGATCTACAAAGACCAGAATTGTGCAAATCACGTTAAAAGTAGTCCTCGACTTACGACATTTGAGCACAAAATTTATGTAGCTAAGCAAGACAGTTAAGTGAATTTCCTCCCAATTTATATCCTTTCTTGCCACAGTTGTTAGGTGAATTACTGCAGCCCTTAACTTAGTCACATGGTTGTCAGAAGCTTGCAAAAGATGACCAAATGACCCCGGGACGCTGCAACCGTCACAAATATGCCAACTGCCAAACGTCCAAATTTTGATCACAGGACCACGTGGATGCTACAGGGGTTGTAAGTATTAAAAACTATAAGAAGGCGGCATACAACAAGGAGGCTTAACATAATAGGCATCATAACAGAGTTGGAAATGACCCTAGGCCTTCTAGTCCAACTCCGTGGACTATTTTATCTTAATAAATTTTATCTTTAACTTTATCTTAATAAAATTCCCATAAAGGTAAATGTCCCAAACCTATCATCCCAGGAAAAGATCCCAGTTTTTAAACCACGTATGAAGACCATCAAGATTAGGAGAATGTGGACACTGGAGGAATAACATTAAAGGGCAAGCACTACGACCAAGAAAATGCATAACTGAAAGAAAAACTGGGAATCCCCATTTAAGCAAAATCAAGACCAGGTAGACGATTTTCTGGACTTTACCTTTGGTATTTGAATTTCCCAGATAACAAGCTCTGCCTTATTGCAGTCTGTTCCCATCTTAGCACTAGGGCAGCTGTCATTCTTGCGGAGAGCACAACCGCTGTCCACCGAGTCCATGCTGTTCACGTCAGAGCCTAAAAAAGAAAGCCAGCCACGTTCCTTCACTTACAGGGTGTTGAAATGCTGGGCAACAGTGCTGCAGCAAACTCAAGGTCTGGTCCTGTCATTCCCACTTTCTCCTTTTACATAAGGAGCTACAGAGATGGGTAGAACAAACTTCTCTAGCCAGGTGATGTCCCGTCAGTTAGTCAGTCAGTCAGTCAGTCAGTCAGTCAGTCAGTCAGTCAGTCAGCCAGCCAGCCAGCCAGCCGGTCAGTATCTGTCTGTATGTATCTATCTATCAATCATCTACCTACCTACCTACCTACCTACCTACCTACCAATCAATCAATCATTGGTAGTCTTCAACTTATGACTGTAGAGGAGCCTGGCCGTTATGGTCATAACTAGTGATGGTTGTAAAGGAGATCGCCACATGACTGGACCCATTTTTCTAACCTTTTTTTTTTTTGCAGTAATTGTTAACCAAATGCCACAGTTGTTCATGTGCAGGGCTTTTCAACCAGTGGTACGGGTACCACCTGTGGTACATTGGCACCTGGCAGGTGCTACGCGACCATCCTAGAAAAATTGGTAGCGGGGGAGGGGAATGAGCTGAACCGGTGGCAGCACCGCACAAGCCTGAGCGAGAGACAGCTGGAGCTGCAGGGCTGTCAGGGCTCAGCGGAAGCGCCAGGATCAGCGCCAGGCTCCAGCTGGAGCTTGGCGCTGATCCTGGTGCTTCTGAGCCCAGAAGAAGCGCCGATCAGCTGGAATGTTGCAACATCTCCAGGGTCTTGTGATTTACATTCAGATGCTTGGCAACTGATTCATATTTATGACGGTCCACCCAGCAGACAGAAGGAATAAAAACCAAACACCCCCCAACCCACCCCTGCTGCTAATCCTCAACAGAAATGCTCACAACAATGAAAACCTCGGACAGGAGGAAAAGCGCCGCCGGGCAGGCAGGCAGGTGTCTTGCTCAGCTGTGGCTTGGGGGGGGCACTTTTTTTCAGTGCCATTGTAACTTTAAACAGTCACTAAGCGAACTGTTGTAAGTCGAGAACTACCTGTACTTCATCACTTTTTTCCTTTTTTTTTTTTTTTTTTGGTCTTCAGGTTTTGACACCTTGCTAGGCAACTGGTGGTACTCGGATGTTGCCATATCCTAAAAGTGGTACAATGGGTGAAAAGGTTGAAAAGCCCTGGTTAAGTGAACCCGTTCTTCCCTATGGACCATTTCTGCAAAAAAAACTGGAAGTAAAAACCGATTTTTAACAAATATACTGTATCTTAAATCGTGATTCTGGAACACTCCAAACAGACATATATGCAGGATGATTGCCAAGCACCCAAGACCAGAGGAGGAAACAATAGTCAGAACTTTGGAACTGGGTCACAAATAAGTTTCTGGGCGGTCTGTCTTAACTTCAGTCATAAATCAAGGACTACCTGTACAGTGACGTATGACCGTTTTTCACACTTATGGTTGTTGCAGCATCCCCATGGTTATGTGATCAAAATTTGAACACTTGGCAACTGGCATGTATTTATGACAGTTGCAATGTCCCAGGGTCATATGACCATCTTTTGTGACCTTCTGACAAGCAAAGTGAATGGGGAAGCCAGATTCACTTAACAACCGAGATACTAACTTAACTGCAGTGATTCACTTAACGACTGTGGCAAGAAAGGTCTTAAAAATGGGACAAAATTCACGTAACAAATATTTCACTTAGCAACAGAAATTTTGGGCTCAATTGCGGTTGTAAGTTGAGGACTATCTGTATAAAGCCAGAGATCTGGAAGGTACTAAGATTCAGAAAGGTGCGAAATAACTTGGATAAGAAGCACAGAGGAACAATTCTTTCTCATCTTACACGGGAATCCAAATTCTCCCCAGGCCAGGCAATCTTTCATGGATCTACCTACCTCACAGGGTTGTCACTGGGGAGAAAAGTGGGGAAAATAGCTACGACTGCTGCCTTGACCTTCTAACTGAAAGGCGAATATAAATCTGATTAAAAAATGCATAGACTTGACCAGTTTGTTCATCCTCCAAAAAGGAACACGTATGGACCCACAAGAACCATTATTTATTAAATTTATACATTGCCCATCTTACTATCCAAAGCAACAAAGGTAGCTTGAGATAGAAAAGACTGACATTCTTCTGATTATTATGAGATGGTAAACTAGTTACTATCTCCATCAAGATCCCCAGTGTTTAAGAACAGTATACTATAAAATTTTCTTTCTTTTTCTTTTTCTTTCTTTTTCTTTCTCTCTCCCTTTCTTCCTTTTTCTTTCTCTTTCTCAACCCTCCCTTCTTTCCTATCTATCTATCTATCTATCATCTATCTATCTATCTATCTATCTATCTATCTATCTATCTATCTATCTATCTATCTATCTATCTATCATCTATCTATATCTATCCATCTATCATCTACCTACCTACCTACCTACCTACCTATCATCTATCTATCATCTATCATCTATCTATCATCTATCTATCTATCATCTATCTATCTATCTATAAATGGATATAAATGGAATTAAAATAAAAATTTTAAAAAATAAATATCTATCTATCTATCATTCACATTTTGAAACTACCCATCTGCCTCACAGAGGATCTCTGGGCAGTGTACAGTAAAATATTAAAACACAAAAAAGTATTAAAAAATCAAAATTTAAAAAGAGACAAGGATGATTAAAAGCCACATTAAAATTAATTAAAAAGTGAAGGGAGGGCTTTCAGATCCATGGTTGCATGTTCTTTTGCACTCCCCAAGCAAGACTGAAAGGTTTGGAGATTGGGGGGCTGTCTCACCTGGGGGGGGCGATATTATGAGCCTTAGGAGGAGAGTTGTGGGGGAAAATTCCATTTTTCCAATTACAACTCCTGAATCCAAGCATCTACCAGTAATTCTCATTGAGGCAGCAGAAATTAGAAAAACTGGTATGTTCCGAAAAGAGCATAGACTTTACATATAGAAAATTCATAGTTTGGGCTGGTCTAAACCCAACTTTAGATGCTGTGCCTGGATTCACATTTCTTATTTTAATTTGTAGACCACCTCACTCCCAATAGTCTTGGTTGGTTTAGTTTTTAGTACTTATCAGTATATATTTGATATATTTATAATAAATTATGTATACAATATTTATATGGAAATTATAGATTTATATTTAGTATAGGTTAGACTGTTAGTAAGTATTCTATTAAACCATGGTTTAATAAATAAACCATACTGACACCATTCCAGCCTGAGCCATAAACTCCAGCTTATAAGCCACAAAAGCTCAGTTCATAATTGTATCAAGCCAAAATTAAATAAACCTAATTATGGCTTTAAAAAACCCCTAGCTATAAAGACAGTCTTTGACTTACAACCATTCATTTAGTGACTGTTCAAAGTTACAGCAGCACTGAAAAAAATGAGTGCCGGATGCCCAAATTATGATCATGTGACCATGGCGATGCTGCGTTGGTCATAAGTGGGATGCCCAATCGTGCATCTCATTTATCAGTGTCACTGTAACTTTGAACGGTCACTAAACAAATGGTCATAAGCCGAGAAATACCTGCAGTTCCAACTTCTCCACTCTCCACACACACACACAATTTGATGTTTGCAATCCAGAATCTGGCTCGAAATGGGTTTGGTTGGATTTTTAATTCTGGCTTCTAAGATTGGTCAGTCTTAACAATATCTATTTTTCATTAAAAGTCCCCAAATCAAAGATGGGTGATTAAAGCCACTCCTTTTTTGTAAAAAAAAAAATCAAAATGGTGGCATATGACTGAAGTTCCTTTTCAATATGCATTTACAACCGGGTGGATTCGACCATCCCATATTTTTTTTGACACATACATATACCCAAATTTCCATTTCCCTACAGATTTATTGGTGCTCAGATCCCAATATTTCAAAAAAAATAAAAAGAAATCTCTCTTAAATAACCACCTTTCCAGGGGTATCCTGAGGAAACTATCCTATCTTTTACCACAGAAAAATAAGAGCAGGCCCTACAGGTAGCCCTTGACTTACAACCACAACTGAGCTCAAAATTTCCATTGCTAAGCAAGACCATTGTTAAGTGAGATTTGCCCCATTTTAAGACCTTTTTTGTCACAGTTGTTAAATGAATCACTGCAGTTTTTAAGGTAGCAACACAGTTGTTAAGTGAATCTGGCTTTCCCATTGCCTTTGCTCATCAGAAGGCCGCAAAATGTGATCCCATGACCCCGGGACACAGCAACCATCACAGATACATAACAGTTGCCAAACATTCAAATTTTCATCATGTGAACATGGGGATGCTGCAATAGTTATGTGAAAAAAGTCATAAGTCACTTGTAATGTACAGTGCCCTTGTAATTTGAATGGTCACTAAGTGAATGGTTGTAAGTTGAGGACTACCTATATTTAGTTAAGATGACAGAGAATCCTCACCTCCTGAGTGGTCTGTATCGGCCTCCGCTGGCCACTGCTGTTCGTGGTTCAGAGGTGGAAAGTCCTCCTTCAGCAGGCCATTGCTGTATGGCACCCGGTTTTCCGCTGACGTGGAGGAAGGTGGCTTCTGGCTCGACACGGACTTGTTCTCTGAGTCTTTGATGGTGGACATGTTCAACAGATCCAGGTGTTGTGGAGGTGGAGATGAAGCACTTTTCAAGAGATCCTCAGCACTAGCCCCATCTTCTGAGGTGCAGGCGCTGCACCCAGAATCTTCCATCACCATGTGACCATCCTCAAACTCCTCCTCATGGTTCGTAGCTGCTGTCACACTGCCAACAGACCGCCTGGTGGGACAACTGGAGTCTCTGAGCCGGTTGTGACTTCGGTTGACCAGTCGGCCGTGTGTCAAACAACTTGAATATGTAGCATGGCGGTTGACGTTCTCCTCCAGGAGGGGAGATACTTCGACAGTAGCAACCTTCTGGTTCACACATTCACCACCCTGGCTGGATTCTGCTTGGCCAACGCCTCCGGTGGACATCTTCTCCCGAGGACTATCCACCCGACTTGCTATTTGGCATATCCTCTCTGACACATCACTGACCGACCCTGATAATACTTCCTCGGTAGCTGCCCGGATGACATTAGAAATGATTTGCATGGCCACCTGCTCAATCTTCTCTACTTCTTGTTTGTCCAAACTAATGGCTCCTATCCTCTCTTTTTCCAGATCACCCTTATACCCAACTTCTCTGCATCCATTGTGCTTCAACATGCTACCAATCTTTGAACTGGACGTCATCCCTTCCTCAACCACCTCCAATCTAGCAGGTTCAACACACTTAGTCGGTGTCCCAATTGCAGTCTCTCCTTCGCCACTATTATTATCACTCCCTTCTTCCATTTCAACAGGATCCTTAGGGATCTCACCCGGAACTTCTTCAATTATCTTTCTGGAGCAGGTGATGGGGAAAGAATCAATAGAGGTGGATGCAGAACACTGGTCTTCTTTCAAAGACCTCTCGGATGAACCGATCTGGACCATCACATCTTTTCTACTGTCCTCCCATTTTTCAGAACCAGGAGCTGCCAACAGCCTTTGGTTTGATGCTTGATTGGAATCAGGCTTTCCTTCATCGGCTACCTCGCCAGTTTGGGAGTCATCAACTTTTTGTACATCCAGAAGAGAGGTCTTGGGCGAAGGGGAACCAAGCACACCTTGAGGCCCCATCACTTCCACTTCTCCACTGTCGTCCTGAAGTGAATCCGGTTGGAGGGTTGGTATTGCCCCAACAGGAAGGTCTTCTCTCGACGTTTCCAAGCTTTGGGCTCTGACTTCTGTCAGAGGTATCTGCCATTCTTGAAAGGGTGAATCGCTGCACTGCTTGTCCTGCAGAAGTGGGGAAAGTTCAGTGTTCGACTGCCCAGTTTTCCAAGAGCTTGGCTCCTGAGGAGGAGAACATTTCTGGCACTCGTCCAAGCTAGGAAGATCTTGCCTGTCGTGGTTACTGACACGCTCCTTTTTACGCGAAGAAAACCACCACCAGCCGATGAGTGCCAGCACTCCGGGAATGGTGAACGGCAGCAAATTGCGGAAGTGTAACGCCATTTCATGCACCCTCAGAAATTAAACCTGAAAAAGAGAGAGGAAAAAGGGCCATAATTAAGATTTCAGTTGTCTAACAATATTTAGAAAAGGGTAGCTTTCCATGTCCTATTCAAACTAACATATTTTCTCAATGTTGGCAGCTTGAAGATGAAGCATAGCTGGCTAGGGAATTCTGGGAATTGAAGTCCATACAGCTTCAAACTGCCAATGTTGAGAAATAGTGACTTAAAAAAGCAAAAAAATAACACACAGCACCATTTCCATCAAGAAGCTCATTCTTTAAATTATGTCTTAATTCCTATCGGTTCTGATAACCATAACAAAAGTCACAGCCATTTGAAGGATTGTTCTTCCATCTAAAAGAAATCTCTAGCCCTGTCTTCTTCAACAAATCTTAGTTAAAACAAGCCACAGCATAACACAAGGTGGTAAGGGACAATGGGGAGGGAGGGAGGGAGAGGGAGAGAGAGGGAAAGAGAGAGAATAATACAGGGTAGTCCTCATTTAGTTGAGACCAGAAACTTGGTCATTAAACGAACGTCACTAAGTGAAACTGAAACTCTGCTTACATCCTCACTTCAGCTTCCTTGAGTTTACAGACCTGCAAAGGTTGTACATGCGAGAATGGTCTATAAAGTTACTTTTTCACTGTTGTAACTGTGAACAAACACTAAATGGGGCATTCGCTAAATGAAGATTCCCTCTACTCTCAAAGTCAAATTCAAAACCATTTTGGTAAGTTAAAAAAATTGGCTGAAAGTAATAAATGTGAAGACAAATATAAATTGCGTTAGAAAACAGTAATCAAAGGCAGGGGGTTACTGAGTTTGGTATCAATACTTAAGGAAGATTAATCAATTGCAAACCGAATATAAGCCAGAAATGGGCGAGACAGCAAAAAAACCATCATTTCCAAATGACAATAAATAACTGTTCAACTCTGTTTTGGCTTCCCACATTCAGTCCTATGTCCGCTTAAAGGAGGATTTAGTGAAACTGCAACAGGTTCAAAGAAAGGAAATCAGGATGATCAGAGGATTATGAACTAAGTCAAAGAGGAGAGACAGACAAAAGTGGGTTTAATTTAACCTTGAGGAATGACTGAAGAAGAACATAATAGGCTCTCTTCAAATACACAACAGGATTTCATATTAGAGGCCCAGACCTTTCTCTTATTCCAGAAGGTAGAATACCGGATAGCAGATTTAAACTATAGGAAGCTAAATTCCAAGACAATATCAGAAAAATCTGAACAATAAAAAGTCCCTGGGAGATGATGGTCTTCTCTTTACTGGACCTGTTCAGATAGAGCAGAGGTGGGGAATTATGGCCCTTTTATGACTTGTGGACTTCAACTCCCAGAATTCCTGAGCCAGCTGTCTCAGGAATTCTGGGAGTTGAAGCCCACAAGTCATAAACGGGCCATAGTTCCCCACCTCTGAGGTAGAGGCTAAACAGACACCTGTTGAGAATGGTTTAATTTGGACAGCTGCACTGAACAGGGGGTTAGACTGGATGACCTCTAGGATCCCTGCCAAAAAACTGCTTCTGTATGCAACAATCTCTTCCTCCCTTGGGACATTAAAATATTTAAATGGACAATCAATGGAATGGCTTGTCTTCCAGAGTAGTGGGTGCTCCATAGCTGGAGGTTTTCAAGAAATGATTGGACAGCCATTTACTCAGGGTGGTATAAGGATTCCTGCCTTGGGCAGGGGGTTGGACTGGAAGATCTCGAGGGTCCCTTCCAGCCCTATCATTCTATGATTCTACAATAAATTTGGAAAAGCTCTGGAGGATACACTCACGGCTTTCCAACAACCGTATTCTTATACAGTTGTCACGATTAAGCACACAGACAAACTGGTCACACGTCAGACTTCCACTTGTAGGAACACATTCACAACTTTGCCATTATGTGAGTGGCAAGCTAGATACGTGCTAACATATCTTCAGAGGCTGCTGACCAGGATCACACCAATTTTACAGTACTAGAAATTCCCCAGAAGCTGAATGACTTGAAGTTGCAAAATTGAGCTGCAGATTTTTTTTTAATAGGATTATTGTTGTGGGGAAAATAGAAGGAGGAAGGAGTACCATGTGTGTTTGCCACCTTAAATTACTTATAAAAATAAAAAAGGCAGGATAAAAACAATCTAAAGAAAACCCAAACCATGCAGAGTAGCACCCTCCAAGATCAAACTCATTTTGTCCTAGAATTGTGCAGCAGCTATAGAATCCTAGGAAAAGATGCAACTTCTCAGCCTTTCAAGGTAGACTAGACTAGGAAAATAAAGGCTAATACTATTTTTATGGAATGGGATGGAATGGAATGGGAATGGCAATGGGAATAGGATTAGGGAATAGGAATAGAACAGAATAATATATAATATGACTAGAATAGAATAGAATAGAATAGAATAGAATAGAATAGAATAGAATAGAATAGAATAGAATAGAATAGAAGAACAAGTGTGATTAGATGCACAAGTAATTTGTCTCCAATAAGCCCTCAGTGTACATGTAAAACAACAAAGTAATAATAAAAAGGACAACAACAACAACAACAACAATAATAATAGAAAGACTGTGGCAAAGGCAAGCAAGGGTGGTACCAATAGTAATAGGCGCCTTGAATGCAATTCCAAAACAACTGGAGCACCACTTGAACACCATTGGCATTGACAAATTCGCCATTAGTCAATTGCAAAAGGCGGCCTTACTAGGAACTGCTTCCATCCTGCAACGATATCTACAATATCATCAAAATCCACATCTGCCTATCCCAGGTCCTTGGTAAGGACTCGATAGGTAGACAAAAATGCCAAATCCAGTCTGAACATCTGGCTGACTGTGCGATGAATTAATAATAATAATAATAATAATAATAATAATAATAATAATAATAATAATAATAATAATAATAATAATATCATCATCATCATCATCATCAATAGAGAAGGTAGTGGAACAGATGAGAAGGATAAGAGTAATACAGCCCTATTACATGGGTAAATGTCCATAGACATAAGACAGTGTTGTGGGAATTAGGTGTTCAGCAGAGTGATGGCAAGAGGGAAAATACTGTCTTTGAGTCTAGTTGTTTTAGCATGCAATGCTAAAGGGAGAGAGTTGAAACAGTTTGTGTCCAGGATGTGAAAGGTCTGTAGAGATTTTCTCAGCCCTCTTTCTGTCCCATGCAGTATATTCTACTCTATACACTATTAGTAGAGGGAAGCAGAAGTAGAATAGAATAGAATCTGGAAGGGATCTTGGAGGTCTTCTTGTCAAACCCCCTACTCAAGCAGGAAACCCTATACCATTTCAGACAAATAGTTGTCCAATCTCTTCTTAAAAACTTGTATTGGAGCATTCACAACTTCTGGAGGCAAGTCGTTCCACTGATAAATTGTTGTCGTTCCACTGATAAATTGTTCTAGGTTGCTTCTCTCTTTGGTTAGTTTCCATCCATTGCTTCTTGTCCTGCCCACAGGGGATACAGAACAGTGTCTAGATCACGGGTGTCAAATTCGATCACGTCATGTGACGTATCGTGATATATCGCGATGCTTTTTGCCTTTGCCGAGTTGGGGTGGGTGTGTCCAGCGTGTGACGCATCCGGCCCACGGGCCACCAATTTGACACCCCTGTTATAGATTTATCCAACGGCTGTAATTGTAATTCTTCCTCCTGCCCCCCCCAAAGCCATTCTCAATGTCTCTTATAAGCATCCTCCAAACCTTCTTTTTCCCTTAAATGTGGATCTTTTCAGATCCTTTGGCTAAGCACCAATATACAGCTTAATCACTCAATCAAGGTTTCGTCCAATGAACATCCCAGAAGGTGTTTTAAGATTGAGATATCTGGGATCTGAACAAGAGGATATTCTCAGCATTTATAATCCCCATCTCCCACCCACCCCTTGCCCCCAGAATAAAATCTGAAGCAGCTGTACACATCCATAATCAAGCTACAAAAACCCTTTAAGAAAGAGAACCAGCTACATCACGAATAGCAAGAAACAGTGGCTGGAGCTGACTGCTTTGAAAATTTTTCCTTTTTTTTTTTTGAAGGAAGGAGGAACGAAAGGATGCCTTAAGGTTGCATCCATAAAGCTGAAGGCACCATTTCACCACTTAAAATTCCTCTCCAAACCAGAGAGAGAGCGAGGAGCTTCATCCTTCAGTCTTTAGAACATTGTCTATCGATAGAAGAGAATATTTTGTAGCTCCGGGTTGAACTGTGGGGTCCTTGGGGCTCTCTGAGCCTGGTGGTTTGCTTGCAGATGTTTCATTACCCACCTAGCATTGATGATGTTAACAAGTTTGGTAATGAAACGTCTGCCAGAAAACCACCAAGCTCAGAGAGCACCAAGGACTCTACAATGTTTTCTATTTCAGTGTTTTTCAAGGATGCCACGGGACTTCGAGGAATCCACCAAAACTTAATGAGGTTCCATGTAGCTATTTTTCCAAGGTACAGTTGGAAAGAAGACTGTGAGTCATTAACCTAGTCCTTCCCAAACAAACTTAGATAAATTACAGGTAGTCCTCAACTTACAACCATTCATTTAGCAACTATTCAAAGTTACAAAGCACTGAAAAAAGTGACTTAGATCCAGTCCTCACACTTACAACCACTGCAGCATCCCCATGGTCACATGATCAAAATTCAGGCAGTTGGTAACCAGTATGTTTTTACAAGGGTCCCAGGGTCATGTAACGGTGATTTGTGATCTTCCCAGTCGGCTTCCAACAAGCAAAGTCAATGGGAAAAACCAGATTTGCTTAACAGTCATGAGATCCACTTAGCCACCGTCATGATTTGCTTAACCATCATGACAAAAAAGGTCAAAAAATCTGGCATGACTCGCTTAATAACTGCCTTGCTTAGCAGAAGAAATTCTGGCTCCAGTTATGGTCATTATTGAGGACTATAGGCATCCAAAATTGGATAAAAATAGATTGCCTTTGGGAAATGGCACATAAGCCCATAATCCACTGCAGCAAGGGCATTTATACTGACTTACAGGTTGCAACGTGTATTAAAACAGCGGTCCCCAATTTTTGCCCTTGGCGGCCTGGCCAGGGGGAGGGAGGGGAACTGGGCTGCACGAGTGGTGGGTCGCAAATACACGGATGCAGACACAACTTGACTTTGCATGCACGCTGACCCACCGCCCTTGTGAAATGAACTGCACGCACATGCACGCCAGTCTGCCTCTCACATGGCCCAGTTCCAAATAGACCATGGTCCGGTAACGGGTCACAATGGGCCTGGGGGCTGGGGACCCCTCTACTAAAATATATTCAAAAATCTCCCAAAGTATTCCTGTTAAGATAAAACCTGAAGAAATTGCCAGTGGTAATTGGTTGAAATGACAGAAAAAATCAGTGATGTTTTTATAACAGAGATAGTCCTCAAGTTATGGTCATTCATTCAGCGGAGGTCTGAAGTTACAATCAGGCACAAAGCCAGCTGGGTGACCTTGGCCCAGTCACTCTCTCCCAGCTTTAGGAAGGAGAAGATAAGAGCAACTCTGCTTTTGAAAGTCTTGCCAAGAAAAAACTCCGGCAACTAGTCCACAAAATGGCCAGGAGTCAACAACCAACTCAAAGGCACATACAGGCAATCCTTGACTTATGACCACAATTGAGCCCAAAATGTCTGTTGCAAGGCAGTTAGTTGAATATTTAAATGAATTTTTACCCCCATTTTACAATCTTCCTTGCCAGAGTTGTTAAGGGAATCACTGCAGTTGTTAAGTTAGTAACACAGTTGCTAAGTGAATCTGGCTTCCCCATTGACTTGGCTTCTCGGAAGGTCACAAAAGGGGATCACGTGACCCCAGGACACCGCAACAATCATAAATACATGCCAACTGCCGAGAGGCCAGATTTTGATCACGTGACCACAGGCATTCTGCAACAGTTGTAAGTGTGAAAAGAGCTATAGCACTTAGACCAGGGGTAGGCAACCTGGGCTCTTTTATGACTTGTGGACTTCAACTCCCAGAATTCCTGAGCCAGCCATGCTGAGGAGAAAAGGAGAGGTTTCCATGTTGAGCCATGCTGGCTGAGGAATTCTGGGAGTTGAAGTCCACAAGTCATAAAAGAGCCAAGGTTGCCTACACCTGACTTAGACTTATATACCGCTTCATAGTGTTTTACTCTAAGCCAGAGTTCCCCAACCTTTCTGACTTTATGGACTGGAGGTGGGGGGAAGGTGTTGGTTGCGTGTGAGCAGCTGGAAAGTACACATGGGCAGCTCTGCGTGAGCAGCAGGCACACACGCCTGCCGCTCACGCAAATGGAGTATGTGCAGATGTGCTTGCCCGCTGCTCACGGAGGTGGAGATTCGTGTGCACGCTCACCGCTTCTGCGGCCCAGTTCTGAACAGCTCACAGCCCAGTAGTGGGCCACAGGCCGGGAGTTGGGGACCCCTGTTCTAAGCATTTCACAGAATCAGCATATTGCCCCCAACAATTTGGGTCCCCATTTTATCGACCTCGTAAAGAGGGAAGGCTGAGTTAATCTCGAACCGGTCAGGATCAAACTCCGGGCAGTCAGAAGAATTTGCCTATCATACTGCATTCTAACCACTGTGCCATCACGGCTCATGAAAAATGGTGGTAAGTCAGCACTTGGCACCAGCAAGATTAGCAAGAATGTTTAAAAATATGTCAGATAGATGTTGGAAATTTAAACATAGGTCAGGCAGGTATTATCATATTTGGTGGACACGTGACAAAATAAAGAACTATTGGAAAAAGATACATACTTGGCTAGAGAAGATGTTGGGAGAACATGTAGATTTTAAACCTGAAATTTTTTTATTGGGTATAATGCCAGAAAACACTAACAAACAAAGCCTACAGTGGCAAAAATTTTATTTGCGCAATATTGGAAAAATGAAGGAATACCATTAGATGAAGAAATAATAAAAAAATACTAGAATGTGCAGAGATGGACAGATTGACTATGAGACTGAAAGAAAAAGAAGAAACAGAATATTACCAAACGGGACATTTTATCGATGGCTAGAGGAAAGAATACAGGATTAGGAATTAAAATATGTGTTAGTGAATGTAAACTCAGACAGCACGTTGGTTGAAAAATTATTATTGTACCGTATTTTCCAGCGTATAAGACGACTGGGTGTATAAGACGACCCCCTACATTTCCTGTTAAATTATAGGGTTTGGGCTATACTCGCCGTATAAGACTACCCCTCTTCCAACGCACACCAAATAAAAATTAAAAAAACATCAGATTTGATTTTAATATGGTAATTTTAATTCAAATGCTTATGACATGCAGGTGCTTAGTAGGAAAACTGTCACTTATAAACATAAGGCTGTTTGTCATCAAACATGTAAACATAAAACAGTGCAAGTGGATTAAACTATAATATAATAATAATAATAATAATAATAATAATAATAATAATAATAATAATAATAATAATAATAATAATAAATAATAATAATAATAATAATAATAATAATAATAATAATAATAATGAGGAGGAGGAGGGGGGGACCTTGGAGGTCATCTAGTCCAACCCCCTGCTAAGGCAGGAAACCCTATACCATTTCAGACAAATGGCTGTCCAGTCTCTTCTTAAAATCTTCCAGTGTTGGAGCATTCACCACTTTTGGAGGCAGGTTGTTCCACTGGTTAATTGTTCTAACTGTCAGGAAGTTTCTCCTTAGTTCTAGGTTGCTTCTCTCCTTGACTAGTTTCCATCCATTGCTTCTTGTCCTGCTTTCAGGTGCTTTGGAGAATAGCTTGACTCCCTCTTCTTTGTGGCAGTCCCTGGGATATTGGATCACTGCTATCATGTCACCCCTCACCCTTCTCTTCGTTAAGCTACACATACCCAATTCCAGCAACCGTTCCCTATTTTCCTAATTCACTTTTCCTAATTCACTCTAAAGCTTTCCCTGCGCAGAGCCTTAAATAACACCAGCTGCCTGCAATTAGTGCAGGTTCACATCCCACCAGGCTCAAGGTTGACTCAGCTTTCCATCCTTCCAAGGTAGGTAAAATGAGGACCCAGATTGTTGGGGGCAATAAGCTGACTTTGTAATAATGCTGCTTGGGGGGGTGAAAGCCCTAATAAACAGACATATACACAGAATGAAGGCTATTGCTAAGCACATTGATTTGTGCTTTAAATTGTAAGCCACCCTGAGTCTTCGGAGAAGGGCGGGATATAAATGGGATTTTTTAAAAAAAAGACCAAATGGGAGATCCGCTCCAGGTTTTCCAGCCAGCCCGCCCAGTTCCTGAGTCAAATGTGTCCTTAGAGCTAAGCCACTGCTCTGGCTGCTGCCTTCCCCACCTGCCTTTCAAGTTGGGATATACTACAGCTGCTCTTCAACTTTAGAAGGAAAGACCCCAGACCCCAGCCTGTAAAAAATCACAGACTGCAGCTTCTTCTCCAATTGGTCCCACTTTCCCTGCGCAGACTAATGAAAGATCCACTCCAGGTTTTCCAGCCAGCCCTGTCCCTAAATTTTCAGCACCCAGTGTATAAGACGACCCCTGACTTTTGAGAAGATTTTCATGGGTTAAAAAGTAGTCTTATACGCCAGAAACTACAGTATGTATGGAAAAACTTTTTTTAAAAAAAGAAAAATGGTCATAAGTCACTTTTCCCAGTGCTGTTGTAACTTCAATCATTAAACGAATATTTCTAATTCAAGGACTATCTGTAAATGTATATATTTATAAATAAATATACAAATATTATTAGTGTGTGCTAAAAATTGCACTGATAAGCTTTTACAATAAAAAATGTTTGGAGACCACGGTTTTAAAACCAAAAGAAAAACATAATTTTGCAGGACAAATTTTTTTCTAACAACTGCACGAAACGGAGAAGGATGTCCAGTGCAGTGCAGTGATTGGCTTATTACAAATTTGCCAGAAGTCAAATCAACGTCGGGAAAATTTAAGTGCTTTGGGAAAGTGTTTTATCAGTTGCATGGTTTTTCAGTTCTGGGCAAATTAAGGCCCATTTCTCCAGATCTACAGTCAAGTCCAAGATGAATTTGAGGAGGTTCAAAGAGCCTTCTGCCCAACAGATACTACTGGTGCACAACTCCCGTTGAGTTATAAAAAGACAAGGCTGGCATTCCTTTCCTTGTGGAGAATAGATGGGGCCCTTTTTTGGAATGTTGGAATAAACAGCTGCCCATTCAGACAGCAGCATGTTGCAGAATGCGCTCCTAGTCCTGGCAACAGACAGCACGTGAACATGTCCAAGGCCATAGAGCTGATTTCTCAAGGTTAGAGAGGAACTCTCTAGGAAGTCTTCACAATCTAGTTCTTTCGTCCAGCTTGTAGAAGGAAGACGCTCACTACAATATGTTCCACACAAACAACTTCCCCGCATGTAGAAAAATAGCAATTCAGGTGGAAGGGTAAAGCTTTCATCCCCATCTGCTAGTTGCCCAGCGTTCAGGGAATTATGATGCCCTCAATTCTGGAATAATTTGAGTGGGATAGCTTAAATACCATTTGCCCTGAGTGAGAATGGGCAATGAATCAACGCTTGTGAAGAGGAAGACAAGCACGCATTATGCCATATTGCGTAAAACCAATATAGGGAGCCCTCGAGGTACGATCACAATTGAGCCCAAAGTTTATGTTGCTAAGTGAAACATTTGTTAAGTGAGTTTTGCCCCATTTTACGACCTTTCTTGCTACAGTTGTTAAGTGAACCACTGCATTTATTAAGTTAGTAACACAGTTGTTAAGTGAGTCTGGCTTCCACATTGACTTTGCTTCTCAAAAGGTTGAATAAGGGGATTACATGACCCTGGGACATTGCAACTGTCATAAATATGAGTCAAATATGTCAAGCATCTGAATTTTGATCAGATGATCGTGGGGATGCTGCAACAGTGTGAAAAAGTCCCTTTTTTCAAGTGCCATTGTAACTTTGAACAGTCACTAAGTGAACTGTTGTAAATTGAGGAGTACCTGTCTATGCATGATGGTACAGGTAGTCATTGGGATCAGAATTTCCGTTGCTAACCTTTAGTCTGAAATGGCAAAGGATCTTCCTGCTTGAATAGGGGGGGTTGGACTGGAAGACCTCCAAGGTCCCTTCCAACTCTTGTTATTCTGTTCCCTCATGGTAGCATGAGAGCAGGAAAAAACTTGGGCTGCTTTAATGAAAGAGTGGGAAAGCAGTTCACTCACACTAGATCCAAACCCTTTTTTCTTCATTTTCAAAGCATACTCGGCCCTAATATTTATGATTTTTTTTAAGAGAACCTAGGATGCCAATCTGACACCGTGGAATGAAAATTAAATTAAAAAAAACAACAACACTTCACAAGCTGAAATAGGTTTAAAGCAAGGAACTTATTAAGGGATGCGGTGGCTCAGTGGGTTAGGACGCTGAGCTTGTCGATCAGAAGGTCGGCAGTTTGGCGGGTCGAATCCCGAGTGCCGCGTAACAGAGTGAGCGCCTGTTACTCGTCCCAGCTTCTGCCAACCTAGCAGTTCGAAAGCACATAAAACCGCAAGTAGAAAAATAAGGACCACTACGGTGGGAAGGTAACAGCGTTCCGTGTGCCTTTGGCGTTTAGTCATGCCGGTCACATGACCACGGAGACATCCTCGGACAAACGCTGGCTCTTCGGCTTTGAAACGGAGATGAGCACCGGCCCCTAGAGTCGGAAACGACTAGCACGCATGTGCGGGGGAACCTTTACCTTTTTTATTGGCATCTACCTGTTCCTTTCAAGTTTTTCTGTGAAACAGAAAGACACAGAAAGTGTAAAGCTGAAAAGCTGCTAAACCACTGATCTTCTACTGTAACTTTGGGCAGCAAAGTTATCTCTGTGAATTTAACAAATGCAGAACTGTTCTGAGATAAAAACAAATGTTCTGAGATAAAACGAATCTTGGAAGTGCAAATTGCTTTCATATGGGATGCAAAGCCATAATTAGCTGGATTGTAGATTAGTGGCTTCAGGCAGTATTTTTCAACCTTGGAACTTTAAAATGTCTGGACTTCAGCTCACAGAATTCTCTAGCTAGCACTTCCAGAAACTTCTGGGAGTTGAAGTCCAAACATTTCAAAGTTGCCAAGCTTCAGTAATGCTGCCTTAAGCCACTCAATCCTGCTTTACAAATCAGAATGGTTGGGTTTAATGACTTAACTAAGCCAAAACCCAACCTTAGTGTGATGAATTCATGCAGTTAAGAAGAGGTTATCATGGGACGGGGTGGGTTTGTTATTATGACTTTAATTTTAAATTTGTACTATGGGCATTGTTTAATCATGTTTTAATAATTTTAACTTTTGTATCTGTCTTTTACGTATTGCCCTGTTAACCGCCCTGAGTCTCTTGAGAGAAGGGCGGTATATAAATTAAATAAATAATAAAAAATAATAATGTCTAGTCCTATACCAATTATTATTTTAATTAAGAACATAAACATATGCTACAGCAAAGTGTTCTTTAAAAACAAATTGGCATCTGAAACTCCAATCTGGTAATAATGGCACAATCATCCAGAAATATATATGACATATAGGTAGCCCTCAACTTATGATGAAAATTGAGCCCTGACTTTTAATCATAAGTCAGGTCACCACGTGACAAGACTCGATTTTATGACTGTTTTCATGATGGCCATTGAGTCATCACAGGTGTTAAGCAAAACATATGGTCATAAGTTTGAATCCAGCTTATCCAATGGGTATTTTTTTTCTTGGAAAACAGCACAAAAATAACAAAACTTGACCATATGACCATGGGATACTCTATCCCAGGGGTAGGCAACGTTGGCTCTTTTATGACTCATGGACTTCAACTCCCAGAATTCCTGAATCAGCATAGCTGACTCAGGAATTCTGGGAGTTGAAGTCCATGAGTCATAAAAGAGCCAACGTTGCCTACCCCGGCTCTATCCCATCATAAATGGAAGCTGGTTGCCAATGACTAAACTGATCATATCAAAATCAGAATAGAGCTTGAAGGGACCTTGGAGGTCTTCTAGTCCAGCCCCCTTCTCAAGCAGAAAACCCTAAACCATTTCAGACAAGTGGTTGTCCAGACTCTTCTTAAAAACCACCAGTGATGAAGCACCCACAACTCCTGGAGGCAAGCTGTGCCACTGGTTAATTGCCCTCTATGTTAGGAAGTTTCTCCTTAATTCCAGGTTGCTTCTCTCTTTGATTAGTATAGCAGATCAATGATGGGGCAGAAGTAACTTTTTTTTTACTCTGTTGTAACTTCAAAAAGTCATTAAATGACCGGTTGTAAATTAAGGACTACCTGCATTACCTTGTAATATGCTCACAAACACAGAATACTGCCAGGTGGCAGCACTAGCCATTCTCAGCCAATCTCAAAAGCTAGCTACCACATGGATGGGAGACCACTAGAAAAATCTCAAGAAAGCAGGTTAAACTGGGCAATAAAATGAAACCATCCATGGAAATGACCATGGAAAGTCACATCCATGTGGTTTCCAAAGAAACCGTAGGAATGTCTCTTTGAAGCCATCAGGAGCTGAACTTGTCTTGAAAGAAGATGGATTTCACTTACTAAAAGCAGAAATCCTGGTTGCTAATAAAGAGGGATTGTTGAGTATGCCAAAGCAAGCTTACTTTCAGAGCTGGAACTTTTTTATCTTCATCTGAAATGACTACAGGCAGTCCTTGACTTACAGCCATTAGTTTAATGAACATTTGAAGTTACAACAGCACTGAGAAAAAATGACTTACAACTGGTCCCTTGCACTTACGATCATCACAACATCCCCATGAACATGTGGTCAACATTTGGGTGCATGGCAACCAGGATGTACGTATGACCGTTGCAGCATCTCGGGGGTCATGTGACCTCCATTTGCAACCTTCCCATAAGCAAAGTCAATTGGGGAGGGAGCTGGATTCATTTAACAACCACATAATTTTTAATTTTAAAGCTGACTTTGTAATAATGCCGCTTGGGGTGTGTGTGAAAGCCCTAATAAGCAGGCATATACATAGAATGAAGGCTACTGCTAAGCTTGTAAGCCGCCCTGAGTCTTCGGAGAAGGGCGGGATATAAATGGAATTAAAATAAATAAATAAATAAATTTTTTATTTTAATTTTTTTAACTTTTGTATCTTGTATTTTTGATATTTATTGCCCTGTACACCGCCCTGAGTCCTTCGGGAGAAGGGCGGTATATAAATCAAATAAATATAAATATAAATATAATTCATTTAATTGGGATGATTCACTTAACGTCTGTGTCCAGAAAGGTCGTAGAACTGATCTCGATTCACTTAACAACCACCTTGCTTAACAACAGAGGTTCGACTCCCAATTGTGATCGTAAATCGAGGACTGCCCGAATGGACAGCTTTAGTAAGCAGAATAAAGAACGTCTCCATCCTTAAAAAGTTGAGAAAAGGAAGAGCCAGGAGGCAGATCTGTCTTAAGTCTGGATAAGAAACAGGATCCTGTTTACTGTAACTAGCTCACAGACATGCGTATACATTCGCAAGCAAGTTATAACGCTGCACTTTGGCAGCACTTTTTGGAATCCTGATGCGGTGGCAGGTAATCTAGCGCTTAAATGAATCTCTCTTTGGCAATCTCAGCCCAGGAAAGCCAGAGGAGGCCTTTGTTGGCCTCTCCTCTTCGGGGGGGGGGGGGATCAAGTTGCAGCTAAATTGTTTAACTCTTCCTCCAAAGCTCTCCCCAGTTAAACCAAACCTAGAAGCTTGGGGGATTCCCTTAAGAAGCACCCTTGCTATTTGGCTTTTATTTCAAAAATGAGATTTAAAAATCCACCCTGACCTGAGTTTTAATTTTTTTTTTTTGCAGAACTTATACAATTAGGTACAAGGTAGTCCTCGAATTACAACTATGCAGTTAGTGATTGTTTGAAGCTAAAACAGAACTAAAAAAAGTGATTCACGGCCATTTTTAACACAACCATTGCAGCTTCCCTGTAATCACACGATCAACAGTCAGATGCTTGGCAACCAATTCATATTTATGACGGTTGCTGTGTGACGGGTTCATGTGATCCCCTTTTGCAACCTTCTGACAAGCGAAGTCAATGGGGATTCACTTTACAACTGTGTTACTAACTTAACAACTACAGTGATTCACTTAACAACTTTGGCAAGAAAGACTGTAAAATTGGGCAAACTCTCTTAACTGTCTCGCTTAGCAACATGCAATTCTGAGCTCAGTTGTGGTCGTAAGTCGAGGACCACCATTAATTGCATGCCGCTAGGAAAAAGCAAACTCTGTAGGAACTTAATCCTTGCATAATCTGGCTAGAACAAGGGACATGGAGTGGAAATGAAGTTACCTTTGTGCACTATCGAATGCCAAGCCTGGTGCAGTATATAAATGAATTAATTTACTTCTTCCCTTGAGTAGAGAGTTGCTTGCCGAGTGGTTTTTTTTTTCCTTACATTTTTCATATCATGACAACAAACTCTCCAAATTTCTAGCTGATGCCAAGCTCGGCACACACTCACTCCGGCAATAAAAGCTGGACCAGCAAGTTTGTGGGGTACCAAGAAATAACTAAATGGGATCCCCAATTTAAAAAAAAAACACTCCAACTCTCACCCAAACATAGCAACAGAATTGCACAATGCAACAGAATTAGAAAGATGCAATTAGGCCGCTAGGCAGCCAGCCTGGTGAAGAAGCACACCGGACAAGAACTGGCAGCTTTAAATCCTAAATCAAGGAGGGGGCAAGGAATCTTTTCCCAAGCTAAAAATAGATAAAAGGCACAGGAGCTGCCTTATAAGCCCACACAGAAGGCCGGTGATTTTGGAAGAGAGAAGCCAACTTGGTAGCCTACCTAGAATTAAAAACAAAACAAAACAGGGTACTTTGATTTAGTCTAAAAAGAAATCCAGCTTAATTAAAAGTTCAGCTTGAGGCTTGGAGTTGGATTCTCACCCTCCTATAACGCAGCTCAGTTTAAAATCTGAAATTCATTTGTCTTATCTTTGATCCTGTAAGAAACATTAGTAAATTCAGCTGGTCAGAAACAGTTTTTCCCAATCTATTCCCCCCTCCCCCAATAAGACTTCAACTCCCAGAGGTCCATAGTAGTTAGTGCTGGCTAGGGATTCTGGCAGTTGAAGTTTAATGCAGGGCTTCTCAACCAGTGGTACGGGTACCACCTGTGGTACATTGGCACCTGGCAGGTGGTACGCAACCATCCTAGAAAATTGGTAGCGGGGGAGGGGAATGAGCTGAACCGGTGGCAGCACCGCACAAGCCTGAGCGAGAGACGGCTGGAGCTGCAGGGCTGTCAGGGCTCAGCAGAAGTGCCAGGATCAGCACCAGGCTCCAGCTGGAGCTCGGCACTCATCTTGGCACTTCTGAGCCCAGAAGCGCCGATCAGCTGGAATGTTGCAGCATCTCCAGGGTCTTGGGATTTACATTCAGATGCTCGACAACTGATTCATATTTATGATGGTCACAGTGTCCCAGGGTCACGTGAAGACAACCAAAACCTGCTGCAACCACCCAGCAGAAGGCGTGGTGGGGTGGGGGAATAAAAACCAAACTCCCCCCCACCCCACCCCCGCTGCCAATCCTCAACAAAAATGCTCACAACAATGAAAACCTCGGACAGGAGGAAGAGCGCCGCCGGGCAGGCAGGCAGGCAGGTGTCTTACTCGGCTGTGGCTTGGGGGGCACTTTTTTCAGTGCCATTGTAACTTCGAACAGTCACTAAGCGAACTGTTGCAAGTCGAGGACTACCTGTACTTCATCACTTCCCTCCCCTTTTTTTTTTGGTCATCAAGTGTTTGACACCTTGCTAGGCGACTGGTGGTACTCGGATGTTGCCATATCCTAAAAGTGGTACAAGGGGTGAAAAGGTTGAAAAACCCGGGCTTAATGGAGCTGAGTAGGAGAAAGCTGACTTGAACAGGAAAGAAGAAACTGAACATAAACAAATCAAGAGAACTGCATAAGGCAGAAATTACAAATTAAAACCCAGCATACTAAAATGTTGACAACCTTTGCATTTGGTTTCCAACTTACCACCGTAGATGAGATTGGAACATTTATTGCTAAGCAATACTGTTAAGTAAGTTGCACCTAATTTTAGGACGTTTCTCCTGTGGTTGTTAAGCAGATCACTGCGGCTGTTAAGTGAATCACAGGGTTGTTGAGTGAACCATGCATTGTTAAGTGAAGCTGGGGGATATGGTTTCCCCCCACTGACTTTGCTTATTCAAGCAAAGACCCCTGGGAAGGTCATAAATGGTGATCACATACCAGGACGCTGCAACCATCATATTGCGTCTGTGTGTGTGTGTGTTCATTAAATGAATGGTTGTAAGTCAATGACTACCTGTACCTTAAAAACATTTCCCCAAAGTAAAATTCTGTACAGTCACTCCATTAACTAAGTTTATACAGCCTTGTAAAAATCATGGAGATGACCTGGAAATGGACACATTCCATTCTCAAAAAAGATCATCTCCATACCTCATAAGACTCATTGCACAGAAGAGCTTGCAAGCAATACTAGATGAAGAGTTTTTTTGGGCAGTGAAAGGAAATCTGCACTCAGTTCCTTCATCCTCTCAGCTGTCTTATGAATGCCACCATTATGATCCTCAAACGATGGCTTACAGTTTCGTTGGTTTCATGAATCCAGCCAAATGGGGTTTGATGAGTAAACTATGGTTTAGAGCAGGGGTCTCTGAACCTGGCAACTTTTAAGAGTTGTGGACTTCAATTACCAGAAGACTGGCTGAGGAATTATGGAGGTTGAAGTCCACAAGTCTTAAAAGTTGCCTAGTTTGGAGACCCCTGCTTTAGACTGAAGTCCTAAAAAGCTTCTACACAGACTATTCATCCACTGAGCCTTGGTGGAGCAGTGGGCTAATGCCTCCTTAAGTAACACCAGCTGCCTGCAATTCTTTCTCATCTTACACTGGAATCCAAATTCTCCCCAGGCCAGGCAATCTTTCATGGATCTACCTACCTCACAGGGTTGTCACTGGGGAGAAAAGTGGGGAAAATAGCTATGACTGCTGCCCTGACCTTCTAACTCAGACATGTCAAACACAAGGCCCGGGGGCCGGATCCGGCCCACGAAGTGGTTTCATGTGGCCCGGGAAGCCATCCTGGAAACAGTGAGGGAACGGCCCCCACTGCCTTGGCCCTGGCCCAGAAACCCCCCCCCCTTCTGCCAGAGACCCTCAGGTCTGTCCCACTCTTGCCCAGGTCCCCATAGGCACCCTTGATGCCAACGATGTAGAGCTGGCCACGCCCACCCAGTAGGCCATATGCACTCTAGCCACGCCCACCTAGTAGGCCACACCCACCCTGGCCACACCCACCCGGCCCCCTGAGGGCAACCGCAATGCTGATGCGGCCCTCCCGTGAAATTGAGTTTGACACCCCTGTTCTAACTGAAAGGCGAATATAAATCTGATTAAAAAATGCATAGACTTGACCAGTTTGTTCATCCTCCAAAAAGGAACACGTATGGACCCACAAGAACCATTATTTATTAAATTTATACATTGCCCATCTTGCTATCCAAAGCAACAAAGGTAGCTTGAGATAGAAAAGACTGACATTCTTCTGATTATTATGAGATGGTAAACTAGTTACTATCTCCATCAAGATCCCCAGTGTTTAAGAACAGTATACTATAAAATTTTCTCTTTTTCTTTCTCTTTCTTTTTCTTTCTCTCTCTTTCTTCCTTTTTCTCTCTTTCTCAAGCCTCCCTTCTTTCCTTTTTTCTATCTATCTATCTATTATCTACTGTATCTATCTATCTATCTATCTATCTATCTATCTATCTATCTATCTATCTATCTATCTATCTATCTATCTATCTATCTATCTTGGTGGAGCCTTGGTGGAGCAGTGGGCTAATGCCTCCTTAAGTAACACCAGCTGCCTGCAATTAGTGCAGGTTCGCATCCCACCAGGCTCAAGGTTGACTCAGCCTTCCATCCTTCTGAGGTAGGTAAAATGAGGACCCTGGGGGCAATTAAGCTGACTTTGTAATAATGCCGCTGGGGGGGGGGGCGAAAGCCCTAATAAGCAGGCATATACATAGAATGAAGGCTACTGCTAAGCTTGTAAGCCGCCCTGAGTCTTCGGAGAAGGGCGGGATATAAATGGAATTAAAATAAATAAAAATAAAAATAAATAAGACCTGAATATTTTCCACCAAAATGGTTTCTAATCTAGTTCCCACCAGACATGTTCAAATTACAAATCCCAGAATCCCTAGCTATGCCCAAAATGGCTCCAAATTCTAAAAAATGCAGGAAACACTATGTAATGGTACCAGATTAGTCTTCACTCATTCAGTTAGGCTGTTGCTTAACTTTAACAAGTAGAGATTTGAACTCAGGATTTTCTGCATGTAGAACAGGTATCCAACTCCTAAGCTACGCTACCAAGGGCCTAACCCAAACCTTTGATCTCACTTTAAAGAAGCAATGCTTTATAAGCAGGAGACAGGCATAAGACACCAATGAAATTCTTCATCCATTATATAAACCAGAAAGGATGACAATTTCTGGTCCTGAGAATTGTATCCAGTGTGCAGTCATGGTTTTAAGGTGCTAGACCATTCCCTGGAGAAACCCAGGTTAAATCCACCCTCAGCCATGGAAACTCACTGAATGACTTCTGTACAGCAAGGCAGCTTAACCAAGATGTTGTGGGGGGAAATAAGAAGTACTGTACATGCTGCCTTTTGCTAAAAAGGCAAGATATTAATCTTAGTAAACAAACTAGGGATATAGAAAATGGGCTGATTTGGGAACTCACTATTCTAGAAACTCCAGAACTTTGTTTTGTTCCAAACCATGCTGAGCTGCCTCTGTACTACAGGTAATCCTCAATTTAGGACAGAAATCTCTGAATGTTTTATGAAATGTTTATATCAGTTATTATGCAAATCCAGCTTTCTCAAAGGCCATCTGTGTGTGTGTGTGTGTGTGTGTGTGTGTGTGTGTGTGTGTGTGTGTGTAATACTGACAATCAGTTGTAAATGTGAATCGGTTTTCCAAGCATCCAAACTATGATCACATAACCGTAAGGATGATGCAATGGTCATAAGTGGAAGTACTTTTTCCAAGGCCATCGTAACTTTGAACCGTTGTTAAATGAACGGTTGTTAAGTATAAAATTCTAGGAGTTGGTGATAATTTCTAGAAATAAATCCACCAAACTGGAAGTGGCTCCATATGCAGTGAACACAAAGTTCCAGGAAAAACTCGGCATGCTTCATGAGTGAACCATGCGAAGAAGACTCCAAACCAGGGGAGATACAAGTTATCCTCAACTTACAATAGTTCGTTTAGTGACTGTTAGAACGGCACTGGAAAAAAATGACTCATGACCATTTTTCACACTTACAAGCATTGCAACAGCCTCATGGTCACATGATCAAAATTTAGACGCTTGGCAACTGACTCATATTTATGACGGTTGCAGCATTCTGGGATCACATGACCACATTCCTTGACCTTCTGACAATGGGAAAGTCAGATTTACTTAACCGTGTTATTAACTTAACTGCAGTGATTCACTTAAGAACGGTGGCAAGGAAGGTCGTAAAATGGGGCAAACCTCACATAACAAATATCTGATTCAGCCAATAGAAATGTTGGGCTCAATTGTAGTCGTAAGTCAAGGACTCCCTGTACTCGGTACCACAAGTCACCGAGCTAAAACACTGGAAGGTTTAGGGTGGTCAGGAAAAAAATGGAGCATTCCACAATTCTCCAAAACCATGGTTCCCTAATTGCCATATTTGTCCCTTCCCCCCCAAAAAAGGACAATATAGGATAGGGGTGAGGAACCATATTCCTTTTATGACTTGTGGACTTCAACTCCCAGAGTTCCTGAGCCAGCCAGTTGAAGTCCATAAGTCATAAAAGGAACATGGTTCCTCACCTCTGATATAGGATAATGGTGCACCATGCTGGCTCAGGAATTCTGGGAGTTGAAGTCCACAAGTCATAAAAGGGCCATGGTTCCTCCCCCATATACAGGATAATGGTGCACCACTTTTACCTTCTTCCAACCATCTCCAGCCTTAGCATTAAACAGTGAGTAAATCTCAGATACTTTCAACTACGGCTAGTTTTAGCCAATCAGTTTCATTGATCATTAACAGTTCTAAGTATTCTACAAATATATTTTCTGAGGCTCTCAGCCAAGCAAGTTTTCAAACGCAACCTTTGAGTATTGTTTTGAATAGAAAACCCTCATTTGACAAAGCAGGATGTGAATCTCAGGCTGCAGTTTAAAAATACATAAAAAGCTTACCCAACCACTCAATTGTACCTCAAATGCACTTTGCCCTGAAATATATAAACAAAACCCCAGGCAATGAACAAATATGGCAGAGGAGATGAGGCAGGAAACAAGAAAGCTAATAAATCAGCATGTCTTTTGGTTGCCACCAAATAGCATTTAGGACGTGTAGCAGGAGAGAAATGCAAAAACTTAAAAAGCAAGTTAATTTAAACCCAAGGGAAAATTCCCTTTCCACTCCCATCCCCTTCTCACTGAAATAAAGACATTCCAAGGTGGTCTACAACACCTTGATTTTTTATGTGCTGAGTTGCCACACCCCTAATCCACAGCCAGGACAACCCATCACCACAAATCAACAGAATTAAAGTCCCACAGGGCAGTCTCTATGGCAGTGTTTCCCAGCCTTCCTTATACCTGGCTGGGGAATTGTCAGGCACAAGGAATTAGGACCATACTTTAAGTAAAAGTCAGAAGATTTATTGCTCTGGCCTATACACAAAAATCTAGTCAACTAAAGTTCAATACTAAATTGGCTCCAGATAAGGGTCAACGGAATTCAAGAGGAATTGGATTTAGACCATTTGTGGGAACATAATAATTCTAGGCTGATGACTTATTTAACTCTGCTCTTCCAGCTCCATCTGCTTTCTCCTGTAGGAATTCTGGGAACTGAAATCCATACACCTGGCTGGGGAATTCTGGGAGTTGAAGCCCACCCGCCTTAGAGCTACCAAGGTTGGGAAACACTGCACTATGGGAAATACATGCTAGGTTCAATCAACAGACTAAGCCAGACACTCACTGTTGTGTGAACCCAATCATGCTGTTAGTCTCTGGATTATGGCTGGGCATGTGACGCACAAAGAATGGTCTTCTCTGCCTCTTTGGGAGATACGTATTACTCATCTAGGGAGAAACCAATTCAATCTATTAAATGCACAAACAGGTAATTGGGTTACTACAATGACACCCATTAAAGCGAGTAACATCAGCTCTACCTGTATGTTCCAAATGATTGTGAATAGACAAACTGCACTTAGTACTGGTGGACTGAACCACATAATTTTACGTGGTCAGAGTTTCCTTTCCAATTTAAAAACTGAACTGTAAAACTTTATATACATGCAATATAATAATGCTACTCTGATAGCTAATAATTGTGGTGGGCTTTTTTCTTTTTTGTAATTTCCCCCCCCCCAAAGATGAAATACAAAATACAGGGCGGGGGTGGGGGGTGGAACAGAAGCTCCTGCCTTCTACCCACCCTCCCAAAAAAGTGAAAAATCCACCATTATGTGATGGATATTTTTCATGGTTACTATTTCTTCCCCCCTCTTCTCTATAAGTTTGCATCATCCAGTTTAATTTTTATTACATAGCCTATTTAATAACATTTTAAGTGCAGTGAAATGTATTGGAAATACAGAAGAGGTAAGGAAGACCAACTTCTCTGTCCAAATACCGCTTTATCATCACATTCTAATACAGGTAGTCCTCGACTTACGAATGTAATGGAGCCTGCCCATTCCATTCGTAATTCAAGGATTCACTCCCCGCTTTTGCCCACGCATTTGCTAATTGAATGTGCGGTTTGTTAATTTAATTTAATTTAATTTAATAATTTAATTTGTATACCACCCTTCTCCCGAAGGACTCAGGGCGGTGAACAGGGCAATACATAATAAAAAACAGAATACAAAAATTAAAAAGTAATTAAACCATTATGCCCGTAAAATTAATACATATTAAAATTAAAACTGTTTATAAAAACCCCATCCCATCAGACCAGGCCAGCTTGTTCGAAAAAGAAGGTTTTGAGATCGCGCCGGAAGGAGCGAAGGTCGGGGGCCATCCGGAGCTCGACTGGTACGCGGTTCCAAAGGTCTGGCGCGCCCACAGAGAACGTTCTCCCCCTGGGGGCCACCAATCGGCATTCTTTGATCGGCAGCACCCTGAGGAGGCCCTCTCTGTGGGAGCACACTGGACGGAGGGAAGTTGACGCCGGCCGCAGGTGTTGCCGTAGGTAATCCGTGCGGTTTGTTAAGGGCACATGAGGTATTTCAGGGTGGGGAAGGCCATTGGAGGGGGGTTTAGTGATGGAACAGGCCCCTAAGGCCTCCCTGACCCACCAAGATATCTCATGCTTCCCCCTCCCTTCCTGCCGCGCCGGACTCACTTACTTTGCAAAGATCTGTCTCCTCTCTGCTGCGGTTTCTTTGCCTTTTTGAGGGACAGGAGAGTGGATGGAAGCTCCCGAGTGCCGTAATATCGTGCTAGTTCAGGCACCCATCCTCTTTTGCAGACAAAGCTTCCAGTCTCCGTCAGGTCTCTGTCTGGGCGAAAAGTGAGTACCTATGGAACGCTTGGAAATGGAGCGAATCGCTCCGTTTCCAAGCATCCCATAGGCGCTCAAACACTTTTCACCCGGAGAGAGACCTGACGGGGACTGGAAGCTTCATTTGTGTGCAAATGGGGTGCTTGGAATGGAGCAATCTGGGTGAAAAGTGTTCCGGCGGTGGCGGAAAGGAGTTGGGGGGGGGGAAGAGGAAGAGCAGGAGACAGGCAACGCCAACACTTTTTGCGCTGAGAATGAAAGTTTCTGGGGTCCGCGACTTCAGGCACCCATTGTCTGCAAAAAGAGGATGGGTGCCTGAACTTGCGCGATATTACAGCACCCAGGAACTTCCATCGACTCGACTCTCCCTCAGGGGTAAAGAAACTGCGGCAGCGAGGAGACAGATCTTTGTAAGGAAAGTGAGCCTGGCGTAGCAGGATGGGAAGGGGGGCAGGGAGGGAAACAGGGTGAATGTTGCAGAGCCACTGAGGTCGCTCGTAAGGGTGAACGACTGCCGTGGTGCTGCAATATCCATATTTCGGGACTTGCTTATGAACACTAGGGGGCGCTTATCGCGTAACTTTGAACGGGCACCAAGTGAACGCTCAGGGATTACCTGTATCTATCAAGGTATTGTCCCAAATGCCCATATTTTTTAAAAAGGTGGATTCTCCTTCAGGTTGAACTCAACATCTGGTCTTTTTGGGCAGCCTCAACTAAATCTGGAGTTCTTTTCCCCCCAGTTTTTCACTCTAGTCTAGAACTGGGATTTCATAGTGGTCTCCTGTTCAATACCAGGTCCAATTTGCATATCTGCTGCTGCCTCCACGAGGGGTCAGTTGAGGGGCTACGTTACTCCAATTGTGTTTACACATCACAACTGATCCAGGAGAGACATGCTTTAACTCCCATCTATAGGTAATGCTCGTTTAGTGACTGCCTAATTTAGCAACCGTTTACAGTGATGAAAAGGTACCTCTGTGATCTAATCCTTCAATTTACAATGCAAGGTTTGTAAAGCAAAGGTAAGTGTATATTGGTAGCATAGTTTTTAACCTTTGCTACCATTTACATGTTTATTGGGGAGTTATTATATTGCTTTTTTAACTGCTATTCACTGCCTAAAGTCAACATTGAGACAGAAGTTATAGGAATTGAAATAAATAGAGACACATCCACAATTACCTATTAATGTCTAGCCACATCCCCCAATCTGACCCCAATGCTCCATGTCTGGGCTCCACTGAAAGCAAAGACACAGCTAAGAAACCTATGCATGATTTATAAAAAATGGCCATCCACTAATGCCCACAGCAAGTTAGAAACCTAGTGGGTAACTAAGCAAAGGCTGACAACTTGATAAAAACTCCTTCCTACATGCCACTTTTCTCTAAATTGAGCTCACAGCAACCACAAATCAAAGTAAATAAAGACCACATGAAATTCTGACCTGAAGTAAAACAATGTCACTCAGAAATTTCTTTCTGAATAGCCTGATGCCCAGAAGAGTAGTATTTTCACTCAATGAATGAAAGAGCATGTCCTTGGGATGCAGAAGATCAGAAGTATAACTTCTATCTGTAGATAAGACTTGGAAAAACCCTAACTTGAAATCTGGAAAAGTTATGCCAGTTGGCGACTAAGTTTGTAAAACATGCTTTGTTGAAATGCAGCTAGCTAGTTTGGAACTCAATGCAATCCAAATACATTAGCTCATAGTATTTTATAGTACTTTTGACTTCCCTCTGCCATTACTAGGCATTATCCTAGGAAGAGATACAGCTGCTTTAAAGAGCTGGAGGGCAGCTCACATACCCCTGTGATTCACATACCTCTGTGCAACAAAGCAGTGTGTTGGTAACCAATCCTAGTATTGCACAACTTCTAATTTGGCTAATCATGTCTTAGGGCTACTCATATTTCCACAACTCTCTTGAGCCACGAAGTAGCTAACCCCATTGAAGCTCAGGGTACTCTGCAAACTCAGTGAGGCAGGTAGCTTATGATTCAATGTATTGCAAAAATGTAGGCAACTGGCTTGCCTCAATAAACCATAGTTTATTTAAAGCATGGGGTGTGATGGCTCCGCAGTTAAGATGGTGGGCTTGTCAGCTGGAAATTCGACAGCCCAGGTTTGATATATAAGCATTGCACAACACAGTGAGCTCCTGTTACTTGTCCCAGCTCCTGCTCGCCTAACAGTTTGAAAGCATGCAAACGCAAGTAGATAAATAGGTACCACTTCGTGGGAAGGTAACAGTCATCCGTACGTCTTGGCATATAGCCATGCTGGCCACAGGACCATGGAAAACATCTTCAGACAACACTGGCTGCCTTGGCAAAGAAACGGAGATAAGCACCACCCCTTTAGAGTCGGACACAACTGGACAGGGGAAGTTTTTACTTTTACCTTTATTTAAAGCATGGGCAGATCTGTTGGACATGGTCCACAATAATATTTTTAGACAACCCAAGGAGCTGTCCCAGATTTAATAAGATGTAGTTTGCGTGCCAGCATCACTATAGGACGTCCTCGGCTTACAACATTGATGGGGTCTGCCCGCTATGGTTTTAAGTCATAACAGACGTAAAGCACAACTGATCCAATTTTATGACTTTTTTTTAACAGCAGTCATTAAACAAATCACTATGATTAAGTGAATCCACAGTCATTAAGCAAACCCATTGTTTGCCATTGGGCATTTTTGCAGAAAAACCGGATGTAAACACCAGTTTTCGTTAAACATATTATAAGTTGTAGTCATGTGACTGTAGGATACTGCAAAGTGTTGTAAATCAGGGACGGTCGCCAAGTGCCTAAAATGCAGTTATGTGACTGCGTGCGTGTGTCTGTGAACAACCAGCCACTGGAACATAGGAACCACATCATAAATACATTTTGGGGGGTTTCAGTCACTAAACAACCGATTGTAATTTGAGGACTGCCCCTACATTTGTTTTCTTTAGGTAGTGCTAATAAATCACAATTCCTGCAACAAAATGCATTTCTGCCTTAGACATGGGAACCTGGGGGAAGGTGATTTTTCGAGACTTCCACATGGCAGAACATGCCAGTGCTGGAAAATATCCTTAGGCTGCCTCCACATGATGTTTGAAAGAGTTTAGTGGTGAAAGAAAACCAGGCTGCCAAAGAACATGGTGGCTGGAAACCATCAAAGCTGGTGCTTTTGCAGGAAGCAACTGGACTTTGTTTTTCTTTGAAGACCTTTCGCTTCTCATCCAAGAAACTTTGTCGGCTCTGACTGGAAGAAGCTTCTTAGAGGAGAAGCGAAACGTCTTCAAAGAAAAACAAGAAAGTCCAGTTGTCACCTGAAAAAGCATCTTTGGGACAACCATGACCTGGATGGCTGAGAATCTCCATAGACATGAAAGCTGATACCAGCCGCAGCATAGAACAACTCAAAGCAGTAGTGCAGACATGGAGTGACCTGGCTCACAGAATTGCCGAGAATCCAGCGCGAATGAATGGATATCAAACTTCTGTTGATTAACTTTTTGATGCTTAGGAATTCTGATTATTTGCACACTTGACTTTCTATCTAGTGTTTTCAGTTTGATGTCTGAATGATTTTAAACTCTCCCAAAAGAAAAACCCCGTCTAGTTTGAAGGACATTATTTCTAAAAAAAGAATGTTTTTATATAAATCATATTCCTGTATGCATTTATGAAGCTTTTAATAGTTTCTTGTGTTCACCCCAAAACATCAAGTACAAGGAGCTTGCAAAATTGGGAGATTTCTAAATTCAAATGTAGAAATGCATCTTCTTCAAATATTAATACTATTGGGACTGAGAGAAGAAACTCTATCTTTGTCCTAGCCTGAAACTGTTTCTGAATTAAACTGGCTGGTTAAAGATGAGAAGGACATCGGAATGAGGAGTTTTTAAAATGTTTTTTCCAATATTTGATTCCAGTCCACAGAATTGTTCCTACTGTGTTATTTCCTATTTCAATTCATTTCTGTTATGTACCAGTAGTCCTAGACTTGCTACCACAGTTGGGATCAGAATTTATGTCATTAAGTCATTACAATTGTAAATAGAATTCACCATTCTTACGACCATTTTTATGGTGGGCATTAAGCAAATCACAGGGTCGTTAAGTGAATCACACAGTAATTAAATGAATCTGTCTTCCCAGGTGTTTTGTTTTGCAGCTGATCTCGCAAAGTTGGGATTGACTGATTGAACTTTTTAGTCCCACCTAGTCTGCTGTTACCACCACAGCCATGCCTACCCAATGGGCCACGCCCACCCAATGGCCCACACCCACCCGGCACCCGACAATACATAAGTGGGTTTTGGGTTGCAGTTTGGGCACTTGGTCTCTAAAAGGTTCACCATCACTGATCTAGGGTCTGTAATCTGCGCTCTTCAGGCAGAAATTAGGTGTCCAGTTCAGCCCTTCTACTCAACTGAGCCTCCGCGCTATCAGCCCCCTCCCACCACAAAGATCCTGCAGGAGAAGGGCAGTGTAGACAACCGTAGGATCTGGCAGGGTGAGAGCTGTGAACCATATACACCAGGAATGTCAAACTCAATTTCATTGGGTGGGTGTGGCTAGAGTGCGTTTGGCCTACTGGGTGGGCATGGCCAGCTCTACATCGTTCGCATCAAGGGTGCCTATGGGGGCCTGGGCAGGAGTGGGACAGATCTGAGGGTCTCTGGCAAAATGTCTGATATACACAAAGCTTTCGCTGTGTCCCTGCATAACAGATACAATGCCCTTGCTGACCTTAACAGGGACATTAAGGAGACAAGTCAAGGTAGCTGTGATGATAACTCAAATAAGCAGGGGATCGTGGTCCGAGATGAAGAACTTGTTTTTCATAGGGAGAAGTGCGAATCAGGTATTACACATCAGTCATGCAAGAAGAGAAAGACATCCCAAAAGAGAAGCCACCTTCTGGTTGGTGACTCAATTATAAGGGATGTAAATTTAGGAAAGCACACAGAGGTTTCGAAAGAGATCAGGTGTTTTCCAGGTGCTACTGCCAGTAGGGGGAAAAAGCGTATTTTTAAAATAGTCAAGAATGTCAGCAAGGACTGTGATGTGGAGGCTACTGTACATCTTAGCACTAACAATCTGTCCCAAAAAGTTGTACTCTCTGTGCAGAATGATTTCCAGAGCTTGGGGCAGAAACTCAGCAGAATAGGCTGTAGGCTTACTTTTTCAGAGGTTTTACCAGTGTATAAAGAGCAAAATGGAAAAGGCCAGCGTACAGCAGAATTCAATATGCAGTGGTGTAAAGGGGAAGGCTTTGGTTATATTAGTCACGATGCTTGTAGCTGGTCCAATGAAAAAATGTACAATGATGGTTTGCATCCATCAAAGAAAGGGACTGAGCTACTCGGCAATAAATTCACAGATTTTCTGGAGGAATATTTAAACTAAACAACGGGGACAGCGAGTTAATTGATACAGAACATCCCTGTCCCCGGCAATCTCAAAACTATATGGCTATCAGGGCATGTAACATAGATGTGTGTGTGGACAAGAATATCTACCTTGCTGTCGAGCAAAATCAAGCTTTTAATAGCACACAAAGTGCACTAACCAAACAGGTGGTAAGAAAATAGGGAAGTCAGACACCACACAGGTTATGTAGAAAGTAAACACAGGGTCAGTCATAAAGGACTCAAATGTCTATACACCAATGCGCAGAGTATGAACAATAAGCAGGCTGAACTAGAAATTCAGGCTAACGACGGCAGATATGATATTGTTGCCATTACGGAAACATGGTGGGATAAAACCCACAAACGGAACACACAGCTAGAGGGATTTAAATTATTGAAAAGAAACAGACCAAATAAAAGAGGAGGTGGAGTTGCTCTCTATAAAAGAAATAACTTTATCTCTACAGAAATAGAGCACAACAATGATGAAAACTGTCTTGAATGCACTTGGGTCAATATAAAAGGGGTAAAAAATGACATTGCCATAGGTGTATACTATAGGACACCCAACCAAACAGAGGAAATAGATGAACTTTTTGCTAGTCAGCTAACTAAGGTATGTAGGAAGCACATCACAATAGTAATGGGGGACTTTAATTACCCTGACATCAACTGGGAGACAAACTCTGCATCAAGTGGAAGATCAAACAGATTCCTGACAAACCTAGCAGACAACTTTGTCTCCCAAAAAGTAGAGAAGTGAACTAGGGGATTAGCCATATTGGATCTAATTCTCAGAGATGAAATGTTGAAGCCACAGGAACCTTGAGAAGCGATCATAAAATATTGGAATTCAACATTATGGAAGCACAAGCAATAGAACACAGTTAAATTAGAGTCTTGGACTTTAAGAAAGCTAATTTCAATAAACTTAAAGAGAGCTTGGGAAGGATTCCATGGATGAGAATCCTCAAGGGGAAAACAACTCTAGAAGCTTGGGAAATTTTGAAAAGTGAGATAATAAAAGCCCAGTCTAGCACAATACCAACAAAGAAGAAAAATAAGAGGTCTCAAAAGAAACCAGCATGGCTGCATAAAAAACTCTCTAATAAATTGAAAGATAAAAAGGACAAGTATAAAAAGTGGAAAGAGGGGCACATAACTAAGGCAGAATATCAGCAAATAGCCCGAGCCTGCAAAGATGAAGTGAGGAAAGCTAAGGCTCAAAATGAAGTAAGGCTTGCAACAAAAGTCAAAAACAACAAAAAGGCTTCTTTCAACATGTAAAAAAACAAGAAAAAAAGTCAAGGAAATGATTAGTCCATTAGTGGGTGAAAGTGGCAAGAAGGTGACAAACAACAGGGAGAAAGCAGAACTCGTTTTTTGCATCTGTCTTTACACAAAGGGAAAAAACAGACCAACCTAAAAAATTATGTTGTTGTTAGTTGCGAAGTCGTGTCCGACCCATCGCGACCCTATGGACAATGTTCCTCCAGGCCTTCCTGTCCTCTACCATCTTCTGGAGTCCATTTAAGCTCACGCCTACTGCTTCAGTGACTCCATCCAGCCACCTCATTCTCTGTCGTCCCCTTCTTCTCTTGCCCTCAATCTTTCCCAGCATTAGGCTCTTCTCCAGTGAGTCCTCCCTTCTTATTAGGTGGCCAAAGTATTTGAGTTTTAGCTTCAGGATCTGGCCTTCTAAAGAGCAGTCAGGGTTGATTTCCTCTAGGACTGACCGGTTTGATCGCCTTGCAGTCCAAGGAACTCGCAGGAGTCTTCTCCAGCAGCATAGTTCAAAGGCCTCAATTCTTTGGCGCTCAGCCTTTCTTATGGTCCAACTTTCACTGCCATACATTGCAACTGGGAAGACCGTAGCCTTGACTATACGCACTTTTGTTGACAGGGTGATGTCTCTGCTTTTTAGTGTGCTGTCTAGATTTGACATGGCTTTCCTCCCCAGGAGCAAGCGTCTTTTAATTTCTTGGCTACAGTCCCCATCTGCAGTGATCTTGGAGTCCAGGAAAATAAAATCTGTCACTACCTCCATTTCTTCCCCATCTATTTGCCAGGAATTGAGAGGGCCGGATGCCATGATCTTAGTTTTCTTAATGTTTAGTTTCAACCCAAGTTTTGCACTCTCCTTCTTCATTCGCAACAAGAGGCTCTTTAGTTCCTCTTCACTTTCTGCCACTAGAGTGGTATCATCTGCATATCTTAGGTTGTTGATGTTTCTTCCGGCAATCTTAATTCCAACTTTTGATTCATCTAGCCCTGCCTTTCTCATGATGTGCTCTGCATATAAGTTAAATAGGCAAGGCGACACTATACAGCCTTGCCGGACTCCTTTCCCAATTTGGAACCAATCAGTGGTTCCGTGTCCAGTTCTCACTGTTGCTTCTTGGCCCGCATATAGGTTTCTCAAGAGACAAATAAGATGGTCTAGTATGCCCATCTCTTTAAGGACTTGCCACAGTTTGTTATGATCCACACAATCAAAGGCTTTAGCATAGTCAATGAAGCAGAAGTAGATGTTTTTCTGGAACTCTCTAGCTTTCTCCATGATCCAGTGTATGTTAGCAATTTGATCTCTAGTTCCTCTGCCTCTTCGAAATCCTGCCTGTACTTCTGGTAGTTCTCGATCCACATACTGCTGGAGTCTAGCTTGTAGAATTTTAAGCATAACTTTACTAGCATGAGAAATGAGTGCAATGGTGCGATAGTTTGAACATTCTTTGGCACTGCCTTTCTTTGGAATTGGAATGTAAACTGATCTTTTCCAATCCTGTGGCCACTGTTGAGTTTTCCAAATTTGCTGGCAAATTGAGTGTAGCACTTTTACTGCATCGTCTTTTAAGATTTTGAATAGCTCAGCTGGAATACTGTCACCTCCACTAGCTATGTTGTTGCTCAGCTTTTCTAAGGCCCACTTCACTTCACATTCTAGGATGTCTGGTTCGAAGTCAGTGACCACCTCATTGTGAGTATCAGGGACGTTAAGCTCATTCTTGTATAGTTCTTCTGTGTAATTTTGCCATCTCTTCTTAATCTCTTCTGCCTCTCTTAGGTCCCTGCCATTTTGATCCTTTATCATGCCCATTTTTGCATGAAACGTTCCTTTCATCTCTCCAATTTTCTTGAAAAGATCTCTGGTCCTCCCTATTCTATTGTTTTCTTCTATTTCTTTGCATTGTTCATTTAAGAAGGCATTCTTATCTCTTCTAGCTATTCTCTGGAATTCTGCATTTAATTGGGTATATCTTTCTTTTTCTCCCTTGCCTTTCGCTTCCCTCCTTTCCTCAGTTATTTGCAAAGCTTCCTCAGACAGCCATTTTGCTTTCTTGCATTTCTTTTTCTTTGGGATGGTTTTGGTTGCTACCTGTTGTACAATGTTGCAAACCTCTGTCCATAGTTCTTCAGGCACTCTGTCTATCAGATCTAATTCCTTAAATCTATTTGTCACCTCTACTGTATATTGAACAGGGATATGATTTAATTCATACCTGACTGGCCTAGCGCTTTTCCTTACTTTCTTTAATTTAAGCCTAAACTTTGCAACAAGAAGCTCATGGTCTGAGCCACAGTCAGCTCCTCGTCTTGTTTTTACTGACTGTATAGAGCTTCTCCATCTTTGGCTGCAGAGCATATAGTCAATCTGATTTCTGTGTTGACTGTCTGGTGATGTCCATGTATAGAGCCGTCTCTTGGGTTGTTGGAAAAGAGTGTTTGCTATGACCATCGTATTCTCTTGACAAAATTCTATCAGCCTGTGCCCTGCTTCATTTTGTACTCCAAGGCCAAACTTGCCTGTTATTCCAGTTATCTTTTGGCTTCCTACTTTAGCATTCCAATCCCCCATGATGATAAGGACATCATTTTTTGGTGTTAGTTCTATAAGGTGCTGTAGGGCTTCATAGAACTGGTCAATTTCATCCTCTTCAGCACCGGTGGTTGGGGCATAGACTTGGACTACTGTGATATTGAATGGTTTGCCTTGGATTCGAACTGAGATCATTCTGTCATTTTGAGGATTGTATCCCAGTATTGCTTTTCCTACTCTTTTATTGACTATGAAGGCTACTCCATTTCTTCTGAGGGATTCTTGCCCGCAGTAGTATACCTGATGGTCATTGAATTAAATTCACCCATTCCTGTCCATTTTAGTTCGCTGATACCTAAGATGTCGATGTTTAGTCTTGTCATCTCTTGTTTGACCACGTCCAGCTTTCCTTGATTCATGGATCTTACATTCCAGGTTCTTATGGAGAAAAAATCTTTACAGCATCGGACTTTCCTTTCACCACCAGACATATCCACAGCTGAGCGTCCTTTCAGCTTTGGCCCAGTCGCTTCATTCTTTCTGGCGCTACTAGTACTAACCCTCTGCTCTTCCCCAGTAGTATATTGGACGCCTTCCGACTTCAGGGGCTCATCTTCCAGCGTTATATCGTTTTGCCTTTTGGAACTGTCCATAGGGTTTTCATGGCAAAGATACTGGAGTGGTTTGCCATTTCCTTCTCCAGTGGATCATGTTTTGTCAGAACTCTCTGCTATGACCTTTCCGTCTTGGGTGGCCCTGCACGGCATAGCTCATAGCTTCATTGAATTACACAAGCCCCTTCGCCACGACAAGGCAGTAATCCATGAAGGGATTAGTGCCATAAAAAACAGAATAGAAACACAACTTAAGATAAGCAAGAGAATGCTAAGTGAGCACCTGTCCAGCCTAGATGAATTCAAATCACCAGGACCAGATGGATTACACCCCAAGGTTCTCAAAGAACTGGCAGATGTGATCTCAGAGCCACTGAACTATATTTTTCAAAGATCCTGGAGCACTGGGGAACTACCAGAGGACTGGAACAGAGCTGATGTAGTTCCCATCTTCAAAAAAGGGAAAAAATGGATCCAGGAAATTACAGATCTATCAGCCTGACCTCAATACCTGGGAAGATTCTGGAAAAGATAATCAAACAATGAATCAGCGAACACCTAGAGCAGACATGTCAAACTCGCAACGTCACATGACATCGTGCAACGTATCGGAGCCTTTTCACCATTGCCGGCAATGGGGTGGGTGTGGCTTCCGGATGACGCATCCAGTCCACAGGCCGGCAGTTTGACACATCTGACCTAGAGGCAAACAAAGTCATTACTAAAAGCCAACATGGGTTTGTCAAAAACAGATCATGCCGGATAAATATTATTGCATTCTTTGACCAAGTGACAAAATTAGTGGACCAGAAGAATGCTGTGGACATAATTTACTTGGACTTCAGTAAGGCATTTGATAAAGTAGATCACAACCTACTACTTGATAAGATAGAAAAATGTGGGTTAGACAGCACAGAAGGATTCATAGCTGGCAGACCGGCCGTACTCATCATGTGATCCTCAATGGAACTGCATGTATATGGAGGGAAGTGTGTAGTGGGGTGCCCCAGGGCTCTGTTGTGGGCCCAGTGCTCTTCAACATCTTCATCAATGATTTGGATGAGGGGATAGATGGGGAACTCATCAAATTTGCAGACAACACCAAGCTGGCAGGAATAGCCAACACTCTAGAAGACAGGCTTAAGATACAGGAGGATCTGGACAGACTGGGCGCTATTTAACAAAATGAAATTCAATGGTGAAAAAAGTAAGGTTCTACATTTAGGCAAAAAAAACCAAATGTACAAGTATAGTAGGTGATACCTTGCTCAATAGTAGTAACTGTGAGAGGGATCTTGGAGTCCTAAATAGGAGCCAGCAGTGTGCTGCAGCTGACAAAAAAGCCAACGCAGTGCTAGGCTGCATTAACAAAGGGATAGAATCAAGATCACGTGAAGTGTTAATACCACTTTACAATGCCTTGGTAAGGCCACACTTGGAATACTGCATCCAGTTTTGGTCACCACAATGTAAAAAAGATGTTGAGACTCTAGAAAGAGTACAGAGAAGAGGAACAAAGATGATTAGGGGATTGGGGGCTAAAACTTATAAGGAACGGTTGCTGGAATTGGGTGGGTCTAGTTTAATGAAGAGAAGGATGAGGGGTGACATGACAGCAGTGTTCCAGTATCTCAGGGGCTGCCACAAAGAAGAGGGAGTCAAGCTATGCTCCAAAGCGCCTGAAGGCAGGACAAGAAGCAACAGATGGAAACTAGTCAAGGAGAGAAGCAACCTAGAACTAAGGAGAAACTTCCTGACAGTTAGAACAATTAACCAGTGGAACAACCTGCCTCCAGAAGTGGTGAATGCTCCAACACTGGAAGTTTTTAAGAAGAGACTGGACAGACATTTGTCTGAAATGGTATAGGGTTTCCTGCCTGAGCAGGGGTTGGACTAGATGACCGCCAAGACCCCTTCCAATTATTATTATTATTATTATTATTATTATTATTATTATTATTATTATTATTATTATTATTCCGTATTTTCCGGCGTATAAGACGACTGGGCGTATAAGACGACCCCCTACATTTCCTGTTAAATTATAGGGTTTGGGCTATACTCGCCGTATAAGACTACCCCTCTTCCAACGCACACCAAATAAAAATTAAAAAACATCAGATTTGATTTTAATATGGTAATTTTAATTCAAATGCTTATGACATGCAGGTGCTTAGTAGGAAAACTGTCACTTATAAATATAAGGCTGTTTGTCATCAAACATGTAATCATAAAACAGTGCAAGTGGATTAAACTATAATAATAATAATAATAATAATAAGAAGAAGAAGAAGAAGAAGAAGCAGAAGCAGAAGAAGAAGCAGAAGAAGCAGAAGAAGCAGAAGAAGCAGAAGAAGCAGAAGCAGAAGCAGAAGAAGAAGAAGAAGAAGAAGAAGAAGAAGAAGAAGAAGAAGAAGAAGAAGAAGAAGAAGAAGAAGAAGAAGAAGAAGTTGGAAGGGACCTTGGAGGTCATCTAGTCCAACCCTCTGCTCAGGCAGGAAACCCTATACCATTTCAGACAAATGGCTGTCCAGTCTCTTCTTAAAAACTTCCAGTGTTGGAGCATTCACAGCTTCTGGAGGCAGGTTGTTCCACTGGTTAATTGTTCTAACTGTCAGGAAGTTTCTCCTTAGTTCTAGGTTGCTTCTCTCCTTGATTAGTTTCCATCCATTACTTCTTGTCCTGCTTTCAGGTGCTTTGGAGAATAGCTTGACTCCCTCTTCTTTGTGGCAGCCCCTGATTCCAGCAACTATTCCCTATTTTCTTAATTCACTTTTTCACTTTTCCTAATTCACTCTAAAGCATTCCCTGTGCAGAGCCTTAAGTAACACAAGCTGCCTGCAATTAGTGCAGGTTCCCATCCCACCAGGCTCAAGGTTGACTCAGCTTTCCATCCTTCCAAGGTAGGTAAAATGAGGACCCAGATTGTTGGGGGCAATAAGCTGACTTTGTAATAATGCTGCTTGGTGTGTGTGTGAAAGCCCTAATAAACAGGCATATACACAGAATGAAGGCTATTGCCAAGCACATTGATTTGTGCTTTAAATTGTAAGCCACCCTGAGTCTTTGGAGAAGGGCAGGATATAAATGGGATTTTAAAAAAAAAGACCAAATGGGAGATCCGCTCCAGGTTTTCCAGCCAGCCCGCCCAGTTCCTGAGTCAAATGTGTCCTTAGAGCTAAGCCACTGCTCTGGCTGCTGCCTTCCCCACCTGCCTTTCAAGTTGGGATATACTACAGCTGCTCTTCAACTTTAGAAGAAAAGACGCCCAGACCCCAGCCTGTAAAAAATCACAGACTGCAGCTTCTTCTCCAATTGGTCCCGCTTTCCCTGCGCAGACTAAATGGGAGATCCGCTCCAGGTTTTCCAGCCAGCCCTGTCCCTAAATTTTCAGCACCCGCGTATAAAACAACCCCTGACTTTTGAGAAGATTTTCATGGGTTAAAAAGTAGTCTTATATGCCGGAAACTACGGTACATAATAATAGTTCTGGCAGATTTTAATCTACTACTCGTTGCTCATCTCTGTTTCAAGGCCATTGAGCCAGCGCTGTCTGAAGACATTTCCGCAGTCAGGTGGCCAGCATGATGTCACGGAACACTGTTCCCTTCCCACCAAAATGGTACCTATTTATCTACTCACATCTGCATGCTTTCGAACTCCTAGGTTGACAGGAGCTGGGGCAAGGAACGGGAGCTCACCCAGTTGTATGACGCTTGGGTCTCAAACCTGGGCTGCCAGCTTTCCAGCCAACAAAAGCCCAGTGCCTTAACCACTGAGCCACTGCACTACCTAGTATTTATTTTAATCCAAATTATACGGTGTATGTGGGAGTTGTACACCACTCCAAGGCCAATGGAGTGGCCTCTAAGCCCTGTGCAGAAATAAAATAAGACAAGTTTGCTGAGCTGTCAGCACCACAAAAAGCTGAGCCTTCAAACAGCTAAAAACATCATCAAATTTTCTGGACAACAATGATTTGCTTGACATCATTCCTCCTTGTTTTAATCCTAAACCTTACAAGACCAATAAAGACACACAACTTCACCAGGCTGGGAACCATAAAGCTCTGCCATGTATTGTCACATATACACCTATTATTAGTTGGTTGGAGATAATGGGAACTGTAGTCAAACTCCCTCCCCTTGGAAGACACTAGGGCAGACATGTCAAACTCGCGATGTCACGTGACGTCGCGTGTATTGGAACTTTTCCCCCATTGCTGGCAATGGGGTGGGCGCGGTTTCTTTGTGACACATCCGGCCCGCAGGCTGGCAGTTTGACACCCCTGCACTAGGGCAAGGGTAGGCAACCTTGGCTCTTTTATGACTCATTGACTTCAACTTCCAGAATTCCTGAAAGAGAAAGGGAGAGGTTTCCATGCTTAGCCATGCTAGCTCAGGAATTCTGGGAGTTGAAGTCCACGAGTCATAAAAGAGCCAAGGTTGCCTACCCCTGCACTAGGGAGAAGATGGATATTTATTATGCTTCTACAAAGCCAAACATAAGAAAGTGTTAAACTCAGCAGGTTATACACATAGTCATTTACATGATGTCCCATTTCAAAATTCAAGGCTGTTTACGATGAACATTTTTTATAAGTTGATAAACCAAATCGAATAAAAACGGCAGCTTGGCATTGTCCATTAAGGACCAAATGTTTGCTGGAACAGGATTCTCTTCAAAATTTTGAAGAGCTTCCTACTGTTTGAAAAATCAGATAAGATCCAAACAGCCTGTACTACTTGCAAATTAAAACTAAACAAGATCAACATATCATGGATTTTACTGACAGTCAAAACTAACTGAACCGAACATTTTGATCATTAAAAAAAACTTCATATAAATAATATTGCAAGCTAGTATGTGAGGGCATATCAAGATTAAAGAGTTATGCCCCCTACTCAAATTAAACATGTACATTTAATATAATGTTTAAGACAGCCAGTTTGGTTTAGTGGTTAAGGCATCAGGCTAGAAAGCTGATCCCGAGTTCTAGTCCTACCTTAGCCATGAAAGCCGGCTGGGTGACCTTGGACCAGTCAGTCTCTCTCAGCCCAACTCACCTCACAGGGTTGTTGTTATGGGGAAAATAGGAGGAGGAAGTGTGTGGACCTGTTCACCATCTTGAGTTATTTGTAAAAAGACAGAATATAAATAAATTAAATAAATAAAAAATTGCAATAACAAGGTGGATTATTTATATACCAAAACAATTTAAAGTTTAGAAACTATTGTTTTCTGAAATAGCTATAAGTAATTTTAGACATATCAACTAGACATATGTTTATTTTTTTCTCAAAGTCAAATGTAAAACCAGAGATACTGCTTGTGAATTGAGCAGGCCTAAAAACCTATGTACTGCACTTTTCTGGTTGATTCCTAGAAAGACTTCTTGAAAAAAGTTTGTACATTGTATTTCTAGTTTTGAGCACCTCTACTTACCTATTTTGCATAGCAGCACATACATCCTGTTAAACTATGTCTTTCAAAATTGTGTATTTCTAAAAATGAGAACATCCAGTAGAAAAATGTAATGGAAAATATTCTGGAATAGAGGTTTTTTTTGGGGGGGGGGGATTCACTTCCCCCCTTTCTTCACTAACTCGCCAAAAAACTGGCATTCAGCTTTAAGACCCACCACCCACCCCCAAAATATATCTTTGTAACACACTATACAGATTTTATTTCTCTTGCCCTTCCAGTGAAAAAAAAACCAAGTCAGTTACATTGCCAAAAAAGTCATGAGTAGTAAGTAACAGATAAACTGATTTAAAGCATTTAACACTTTTATATGCTTTCTTGCATTAGGAAGCTGGCACAGGAAGGGGCTTAGCTTCATCTGTGGGGATCATAATAGATTAAAAACTAACACAAACCAAATTTACATTTTTCATGCCATACCATGATTTCTTTAACTGCAGTTAACCGTAGAAATTAGGCCTTGTCAAGTTCATACAACATGGTAGACTCAAATGGAACAAACCATATGGCATAACCACAAAATGCCTGTACTTGTAAACGTAGTCCACATGGCTATTTTAAGATTCTGCATATTGTGGGAAGCCAAAAAATCTGGTTGTGTAAAAACCACAGTAATGTTAACAGTGGATAAGCATATTGTGTAACCCTCAGTCTAGCATACTGAGGGAGGGAAGCACGTTGCATAAAACCTAACTTTCATATAATAGTACAATTGAGGAAGCATTAATCAGACAAACAAGCAACATAATCACCCATATACATGGAAGGAGAACATGCACAAAATAGACAAGATTCCTGCCCTAAATCTTAACCATGATCTCAGCCCTTCCCACTGTAGTTAAAACTATAAATTACACTGTGGCTTACTACAATGTTTCTCAAGTTTGTCAACTTTAAGACATGTGGACTTCAACTCCCAGAATTCCTCAACAAGCATGGCTGGTCATGAGTGGGATTCAGATCTGAATAAAAAAGGGAATCTGCCTATCCAGAAGATCGAAAGAGGACAACTGAAGTCCTATGTCCAATGAACTCCATTTGCAGTGACAAATATATTCAGGCCTTCTCTAAATGGCCTTAATCTCCTTTGGAACAACTTGGCCTGTACCAACAGACAGCCATTCTTCTGGATGACTACCCACATGTTCTATCTAGGGTACAGCATTTTGAGGATGTCACATTTGGCCCTGCTCCAGTGGATGGCACTATTATTCCAATGTTATCTGGATTTTAATTCCTTTTACAACACACTGTACACTGCAGGTAGTCCTCAGTTGTTAAGTGAATTTTGCTTCACTTAATAACTGTGACAAGAAAAGTTATAAAGTGAATCACTGCAGTTCTTAAGTTAATAACTTGGTTAAGTGAATCTGGCTTCCCCCTTGACTTTGCTTGTCAGGTGGTGGCAAAAAAATGTGATCACATGACCTCGGGACACTGCAACGGTCATAAACACAAGCATCTGAATTTTGATCATGTGACCATGGGGAAGCTGCAACAGTCACAAGTGTGAAATTTTTTATTTATTTCATTTGTCAAATTCATTGGCCACTTAGCTTACCTCAAGGTAAAAATGCTCATGCGTCACTTTTTTCAATGCTGTATAACTTCAAATGGTCACTAAACAAATGGATGTAAGGTCGAGGACTACCTGCACTCTGAACCAGATGGAATGCAGCAGTATGGATATGTTATTAACCATTAAAAACTAAGTTTTCTTAGCAGAAAATTAGGAGGCCAGGAAATTCACCTCCTTTCTATAAATCCAGAATCCAGCATGTTTTGGCACACTAGACCATAACTTGATCCAGCCTCGAGATTATAAATGAGGGGAATGGACTTTAAAAGTTTCCAACTTGGCGGAAATGGCAAAGATTTCAGCGTACTTGAAAGACCAGTCGCAACAGAGATATATTGTGGAGTGGAGAAGATGGATTGATTACATCCAAAATAAATATGGGACTAAAAAGTTTCACCTAGCATTTGAATAAGTATTGGATTTATGTGATATATAAATTACTTGTAGTTATTTTAATAAGAGTTAAAGTGCGATAGAATTTAATATTTTATTGTTGTTTGCATATGGTAGATTATGATTGTTTGTATTTTTATACCCTGTATTTTGCTCTGGGAAGTCGGGGAGGGGGAGGGGAGGGAAGGGTTGGGGAGGTTTGGGGAGAGGGTTGGGAGGGGTTTTGTTTTTTAAAAAATGTACTGTAAAACTTTTCAATAAAAAAAAGAGATTATAAATGAGGGCAAGAGTCAGCCAAGAACCCAGGTGTACTGAATCATGTTTTACAAAATAAACTTTCCACCCATCTTAGCTGCAGAGAGGAGAGGCCTGCTCGCTCTCCTCTAAAGCACTCTGGTAATTTTTATTTACTGATAGCCTCTACTCCAGGTGAAAAAGAACTGTTTGGTGGAGCAAATGGTTATCTTGGCTACTGGAAGTCCATTTTTGCAGAAGGGAGCCAAGACTGCACAGTCTGGACCAAGGGGAAGTCATGTGTTTCTTTGGCCACAACTTCCCACATGGCTTTGCATTCAACAAAACACACCCCCTTGTCCAAGGTGAATCAAAGTCACTTTCTCCCTATCTCAGAAAGATAACTTGCAAATTAGTCATGTGAATGTGTTAGAGCGGTCCATACTTGGGTGTCTCTGCCAGCTTCTTGATGCCACTGGCAGACCTATTTACAATATACCCAATACCCTAAACAAAAAACTACCCACTCAGACAAACAATTAAATAATACGTAACAGACTTATCAAGGAATTATAAAAAAGAAAACAACACGTACCAACACTGACAGGGCAAGCCATTTGTATGTAAGGGAGCAAACCCCATTTCCTTCTAACACTGATGATGTTACCTAGTTGGGTAATGAAATGTCTGCAAGAAAACAACCAACCTCAAAGAGCACCAAGGTCTTATAATGCAAAATTATAGGGGAAATGTGGCTTTTATCCCCAACCACTATCTGACGGCCTATCCCAAGACCAAGCATAAACCAGAAAATAGCCTCAGCATTACAGTGTCTCTAATTCTTATTGGTCAGCTGCTCTGATATCATAGAAAGCTGAACAATCCTTACACCAGAGCGAGAATGAAGATTAAAACCGACGAAAGTGTTTCTGTCCAGTTGGGGAAATAGTTTTGCTGCTTTTTGCTCCCAAACATAAGGCAAGATATAAATGTAACACATAAACAACAATAGTCACAATGTGAGACACAGATTTGCAACCACTTCTAACCAAAATTATTCCCAAATATATTTAATCATCTAATACACCTGCATCAAATGTTAAATTCAGAACATAAATAATAAAATCTATATTAAAAGACTCAAAACTTTTTTTTCTCCCTGAGAATAGACACTGAAACGTTGTAGTGCAGGCATATCAAACTGCCGGCCCACGGGCCAGATGCGTCACGCCGAAACCACGCCCACCCCATTGCCGGCAATGTGGGAAAAGTCGTAATATGTTGTGTGACGTCACATGACATCGCGAGTTTGACATGCCTGTTGTAGTGCAAGGATTTCCAAACTTGGCAAGTTTAAGACTTGTGACTGAGGAATTCTGGGAGTTGAAGTCCATAAATTTTAAAAGTTGCCAAATTTGGAGTGTAGTGGATTAATAACTTAGATTGGAGACCCATGTTCAAATCCTTAACTGGCTAAATAAGTCACTTTGGGTCCAACAACCAAGCCTGATATTTCTACAGAATATTTGTGAAGCTATAACGGGACAGTGACATAACCCACCTTGAAGGAAGAAAGCTTCAAAAATCTATACAACACAACCTATTGCTTTGAAAATCCTGGAGCACTTTGAACAGTACTATGCTTGTAGAAACCAATAGCTAAAATGCATTTGAGAAACAACTATCCAAGTCCTGAAACAACTGTGTCCTTCCTGGTTATCTGTCTTAAATGCATCCTCGGTCTGTAAAATTTAATAATTTTGTCCTCAGTCTGTAAAATGGAATAATTTATAGCATAAAATGATAATAAGTCAAATATAGTACTCTGTTGTAACACTCAAAGTTTGCCTACTAACTTTATATGGGCTGACCTGAATTCTTCTCCCACAATCTGTAAAATGGGAATAGCAGTCAATTACATTAAAAGTGTGCGGATAGGTGGAGAATTAGAGAGCATATTCACTGTGTAAGAGCAATTGTCTTTCAGAGAGTCTGTCTCTCGGATGTCTAGAATAAGTGGTTACAGCGTGGAGTTGACCCTGGCCAACCAAATTCTGAAATACAGATTCCTTTGGGCCAGTAACTATCTTTCAATCAAGTCAACTCAACAGGGTTGATGTGAAGCGTATTATGGACATAATAGATGAAAAAATAAACATGTTGCACTGTTAAGCATACATGCTAAGTCTAGCACAGAAGATTGGTTCACACATACTACTAAAACACAACATGGTTTATTTTGGTTAATACATTATATGAACCTAGCCACTGTGATTTGACACCTAACATAATGCAGGAAACACTCCAGATGCCTCCACAAAACCTGGATTAGCAGAATATATAAACTTAGCAGGCGAATCAACACCCAGAATTTCCTTCTCCGATGGCATTATTCTCCATAAAGCCTGGGAAAACAAGTAATCACCATTGAGCTGTGCCTACTAGGAGGTGATTAAAATGTGCACGCTGAACACACCTGGAGGCTGGGGGAGACATACCAAAGCATTATTACTTAGCACAGTCCTTCAAACATTGTCAGAAGTGTCTTAAAGGAACCTTGCTCTTTTTGCACACCCGAGAGAGCTGGTACATGGTTAAGACTTGGCTTAATCAAATCCGCCAAATGCAACTGTTGTTTGCTAAGAGTTCATTTAAAGGAGGAGGGAGGGGGGACAGGGAGGGAGGTTACCAAAGCAGCAGAACTTGCTCAGCCAAACCAAAACGGGGCTTTCCTCTCTCCCCCCCCCCCGCCCCCCCTGCTCCACGTCACCGCTGTGCCCTTGCAAGATGAAGCAGGCACATGGCAAAACCTACGGATGGGCTCTCCTTCCTCAGTCCCAGGCTTGCTCTAGCAAAACAGCCCCCAGTAGGCATGGAGGGTGACCTCTACCCACCTCACGATGCTTTCGGGAGCAAGAGCAAACTAGGCCTGGCTGGAGGACCCAGGATCCGCCTCTTTCTAGCCGCTGAAGCCCAGGCACCAGATCCTCTTGAAAGAGAAACCCAACAAGGTGGTGTGTGACCTTGTTGCAAGGAAGTTTTAGCTTTCGCGCTGCAGAGGTGGCCTGTGGCTTTAAGATGGGGGCAAAAGGCAATTTAACTGCAGTTGGAAGCTGGCGACATTAGTTGAAAAAGAAGGGGCGGGGGTGTTTGCAGGGACATCAATCCAAGCACATGCTCCCCCAAATTATACATTTCAGACATGAATAAGCAGCTAGCAAGCATGTGGGTACCTTTCAAATGCAATTCTAGCTCATACCTGACACATTGAAAGGACAAACCAGGGAGTGGCTTTTACTCCAGAGAAATTAGCACAGCTCTCATGAACTCTTGCACTAGACCCACTTCAAAACACACCCATGCCCACGTGCGTTTCTTCCCAAGTGGAGATACTTTACATCCAGAGAGTTTTCCAACTCTCATTTCTTTCCTCAGGCGTGTACTATTCATCCCACATCAGGCTGAATCCCCGTCAATCAGTTTCTCTGCATTCCTTGACAACTCCGCAATTACCTTGGCCTTTCTCTCTCCCACACACAACAACCCTGCAGGGTAAGCTAACATCAAGTTTACAGTATGCCTTACGTGGAAGAACCAAGAAAGTGGGGGAGAGCCTTTTAAATACAAGCTGAACAGCAAATTATACTCTTTCCTTGATTGATAACACATGTTCTGAATATGCCACAGCCACCCCACACCAGATTTGTTACCACTCTCTGAATTTGCAAGCCAGGTTGTTGTAGCCTCAACACATCTGGAGGATGACCCGGTGGGAAGGACTACGGTCCTAAATCTGAATTTTAAGCAAGGAAATATTGGCTGTCCCCCACGTTTGAAGGTGTTTTTCAAACGTCCTAGAAATGCAGGACATTTCAAACAAACCTCGACCTCCATTCACAAGCCACAACTCCTTAACAGCCTTGACAGATTCAGCTATTCGGTCTGGTGTGTCTTCCAGAGTTCCAGGTAGGCCTTAACAGCCTCCAATTCTACCCACGGGCAAAGAGCTAGAAAGGGGCACCTGCCTAGGGAGAATCTTTTAAACTTGTACAGCACCCAGCACCCCACTTGGGGTGCAAATGCAGAGCACCAAATAGGCCGACTCTGCAAAAAAGAAAAAAGAAAAAAAAGGGCAGGTATCACCCGCCGGAGAAAGTGGCAGGAAGAAACACGTTTCCCAGGCAGACGTGTCGAAAACGCCATAAAAGTGCAAGTCCAAGGCGCCTGGAAAGCAGAGGAACGAAGGACGGGTAAATGACAAGAGTTCCGCGGTGTGTGTGGGGGGGGGGTGGTTGTGTGAAAGGGAAAGGACGGAACCGCCGCTACCCGCGTCCCTCCGGAGCCTTAAGTCGTACACGGAAGGGTCCAGGAGCCCATTGGAGAAGACCCCTCCCGTTAGGGCTCCGGGTGGGAGAGAGCCGCTTTCAAGTCGAAGACGAGCAAGGGGAGGTCAGATGCAAGCCGGAGGGGAGAGGGGGGAGGCCGGTCATCGGACCCGGGAGAGCCGCGTTCTTACCTGCCAATTAGTGTACCGCAGAGCAATCGTCGGAACGCTAGCCGAGTATGGCTTCGGGGAGGTGGGCTAGCGGAGAAGTTAGCAAACATACGCGCGGCAAGGGAAGAGAAATTCCCCCTTTGGGAACAACCGACGGGGGTTTATACGATCCCCCGGAAGCGCCAGCAACCATTGTCACCCTCACCTCCGCTGCCCACGCCGGTTTACTCTCCGGAAAGCCCCTCCCTCGCAAACTTGGCGCATGAGGACTGGCGCCTTAAGCCTCCGGTCAAATCCGCTACTCACGATGCGTCTGCTGGAGCCGGCTGGTGCGGCCGCCTCTCCTCGCTGTCCCACCCCCGATGCTGGTGCCAAGCTCCCGTGCGCTACCTCCGCGCCCAGCCCTGCCACCCGCCGCGGGCTGCTCAATTGTCCCCCCACGTGCTGCCGGACCGGGCCTTTCGGAACGCTGAGACATTCGAGCGATATACACAACGCTCCACTCGCCCCGCCCACCGCCGGCCGAGCGTTTCCCTTGGCCCCGCCCTTCCTACCACTGTCTCGGCCGCAGCTCGCGCGAGAAGGCTAAGGAGGCCACGCCCCCCCTGCCTCAGCCTGGCCGGGAGGGGGAAAGAAAGGGGAAAGGAGGGGAGGGAAGGGAGGAAGAAAAAAAAAAAGGCTTAGCTGGCGCACGCGCAGTCAAGCGAATCCGGTTCTATTTGCAACGTAATGGTATACTGTAAAGCAGGGGGGTCCTCAACCTGGGCTGACTTTAAGACTTGTGGACTTCAACTCCCAGAGTTACCGTATTTTCCGGCGTATAAGACGACTGGGCATATAAGACGACCCCCTACATTTCCTGTTAAATTATATAGGGTTTGGGCTATACTCGCCGTATAAGACTACCCCTCTTCCAACGCGCACCAAATAAAAATTAAAAAACATCAGATTTGATTTTAATATGGTAATTTTAATTCAAATGCTTATGACATGCAGGTACTTAGTAGGAAAACTGTCACTTATAAACATAAGGCTGTTTGTCATCAAACATGTAAACATAAAACAGTGCAAGTGGATTAAACTTATAATAATAATAATTTGGAAGGGATCTTGAAGGTCATCTAGTCCAACCCCTTGCTCAGGCAGGAAACCCTATACCATTTCAGACAAATGGCTGTCCAGTCTCTTCTTAAAAACTTCCAGTGTTGGAGCATTCACCACTTTTGGAGGCAGGTTGTTCCACTGGTTAATTGTTCTGTCAGGAAGTTTCTCCTTAGTTCTAGGTTGCTTCTCTCCTTGACTAGTTTCCATCCATTGCTTCTTGTCCTGCTTTCAGGTGCTTTGCAGAATAGCTTGGCTCCCTCTTCTTTGTGGCAGCCCGTGAGATATTGGATCACTGCTATCATGTCACCCTTCACCCTTCTCTTCGTTAAACTACACATACCCAATTCCAGCAACTGTTTCCTATTTTCCTAATTCACTTTTTCACTTTTCCTAATTCACTCTAAAGCTTTCCCTGCGCAGAGCCTTAAGTAACACCAGCTGCCTGCAATTAGTGCAGGTTCTCATCCCACCAGGCTCAAGGTTAAGTCAGCCTTCAATCCTTCCGAGGTAGGTAAAATGAGGACTCAGATTGTTGGGAGCAATAAGCTGAATTTGTAATAATGCTGCTTGTGGGGGGGGGGGTGAAAGCTCTAATAAGCAGGCATATACATAGAATGAAGGCTATTGCTAAGCACATTGATTTGTGCTTTAAATTGTAAGCCGCCCTGAGTCTTCGGAGAAGGGCGGGATATAAATGGGATTAAAAAAAAAAGACCAAATGGGAGATCCGCTCCAGGTTTTCCAGCCAGCCCACCCAGTTCCTGAGTCAAATGTGTCCTTAGAGCTAAGCAGCTGCTCTGGCTATGGCATTCCCCACCTGCCTTTCAAGTTGCTCTTGCATTCCCCAACTGCCTACAGCTGCTCTTCAACTTTAGAAGGAAAGACGCCCAGACCCCAGCCTGTAAAAAATCACAGACTGCAGCTTCTACTCCAATTGGTCCCGCTTTCCCTGCGCAGACTAAATGGAAGATCCGCTCCAGGTTTTCCAGCCAGCCCTGTCCCTAAAGTTTCAGCACCCGGCGTATAAGACGACCCCTGACCTTTGAGAAGATTTTCATGGGTTAAAAAATCGTCTTATACGCCGGAAACTACAGTACTGTGCTTTGCTTTGCTGGCTGAGGGATTCTGGGAGTTGAAGTCCACAAGACTTAAAGTCGCCAAGGTTGAGGATCCCTGCTGTAAAGGGAGGAGTCACGAACGGGGAGTTTTGTTTATAAATAACCCAACCAGAGCAACTTTTTGCAAAATCTGCTTACAAAGAAATGGAGACTGTTACCACGATAGATTTGAATACTTTTAAAATGCGCTGCTGAAGTTAAAACTCAAATACTTTGGCCACCTAATGAGAAGGAAGGACTCACTGGAGAAGAGCCTCATGCTGGGAAAGATGGAGGGCAAGAGAAGAATGGGACGAGAGAGAATGAGGTGGCTGGATGGAGTCACTGAAGCAGTAGGCGTGAGCTTAAATGGACTCCAGAAGATGGTAGAGGACAGGAAGGCCTGGAGGAACGCTGTCCATGGGGTCGCGATGGGTCGGACACGACTTCGCAGCTAACAACAACAACAAAAATGCGCTGGTTTATTGATTGGTTCTGTAAATGTGGAAGAAATTCAAAGAACAGTTGAGCTTCTTGGGTCTTAAAAGGATGCATTCATGTGTAACTTGATTGTAACTTCCCATAAAAGAGTTGCTTTGATTCAATTTTTTTAAAAAAAAAACCTAAAAATCTCGATTTAACTTCTTGAAGGCTGAAGCATCATTCTTGCTAGCTTCATGATGACTCATAGCATTTTATTTTGCAAAGAGCATCCGTGTTTAGCATTCATTGTAGAGTTTGTCTGAAAATCAATGGGAGAATCATAGAGGCTTAAGATTTTTGGGGAGTCCCCAAATGTCTTCCTGCACGGTTCAGGTTTAATTTGCTAACATTTGGAAGCCAAAAACCTGTGCAAGTCTAAAACAGAATAAAATTCTACAAAGTCAAAAACAGGCTAATGGCAGATTTAAAGAAAAAGCATTCTCTTTCTATGGCTAAATATCTAGAGTAGGGGTAGGCAACCTCAGCTCTTTTATGACTCATGGACTTCAACTCCCAGAATTCCTGAGTCAGCTGACTCAGGAATTCTGGGAGTTGAAGTCCATCAGTCATAAAAGAGCCGAGGTTGCCTACCCCTGATCTAGAGAAATAGAGATGACAGACAGATAGATAATGTATAAAATTTGATAAAAATACAGATAAAAACAGGTTCTCACGTATGATAAGCCTCTCCTACTTGACTATAACAAGTAGTTTTCGACTTACGACCACAGTTGTGCCCAAAATTTCTGTTGCTAAGTGAGACATTTGTGAAATGAGCTTTGCCCCATTTTACAACCTTTCTTGCCCCAGTTGTTAAGTGAATCACTTCACTTCTTAAATTAGTTACGTGGCTGTTAAGTAAATCTGACTTCCCCAATGACTTTGCTTGTCAGAAGGTGATTCCTTGGCCCTGAGGCTCAACTATCATAAATAACGAGTCAGTTGCCAAGTGTTTGAATTTTGATTACACCACCCTTGGTATGCTGCAATAGTTGTAAGTGTAAACAATGGTGATGTCACTTTTTTCAGTACTGTTGTAACTTTGAACAGTCACTAAATGAACTGTTGTAAGTCGAGGACTATCTGTATGGCCTTTTCTGACCACTAAGGAGAGTTCAGCCTTTATCATTTAAGAAATTGCATCTTTTAATATGGATCTTGTAAAACCTTTGAACAGGTCGCTCTTTCTTAGCCTGGTCTACCTTACAGGGTTCTTGGGTGGTAGAGCAGTAACTCTCAGTGATTGGCCGTATAAGTGTGGCACAGGGTAAGCCCTTGAATTTTAAACAAGCCTGATCACCAATGACGAATATATAAGCGGCCTTTTTTGGAAAAAGAGGTCCTTTCATGCTTCCATCTGGATAGGACCCTGCTTCTTTGCCAGAGTAATCGGTAGGACATGAAATGAAAGACTGAGAAACAGACTGTAACCAAGGACAGGAATCCTGTCTGAATTTATCTAGGAATCTCATTTAATTCAACATCGAAAATTCCACAGGTTCAGCTACGTTTAAGTCTGATTTATGCCCAATTATGAAAGCGCTGAACTTGAAAACAGAAACTTGAAAATAAAAATGTATATTTTTAAAAATCTACTCACAAACAGAACCACGAACTACACTTTGAGACTATACAGAGTAAATACAAATAGTCCTCAATTTATGACGAGTCATTCAGGAAACGTTTGACGTTGTAGAGATGCTGAATAAATGGTCCAGTCCCCAAAGTTATGGCTGCTGCAGTGCCCCGGCAGTCATATGATTAAAATTAGGGTGCTTAGCAGTCTGCTGCATTTATAACTGCAGGGGTGCTTCAATACCACCCACCTCTCCCCATCTCTTCCCTTTTGTCTGTCCTGCACACTGGCACTCCTAGGTGGTGGTGGGTTGAAGTGGAGGCCTGGGACCTTCAGTCTCATCCAGCCATCACCAACCTGGGGCTTCTACTTCAGCCCCACCACGGCTGAGTGCTGCCTCAAGCCCCACATCATGGCCAGCTCCTACAACACAAAGCCACAACCACCCAGCGCCTGGCAGGCCTTGCTGCACCTAGCTGACCTTTGGGGTCTTCCATTGCTTTTTTTTTCTATTCAAACTTTTATTGGTTTAGAGTCTTCCATTGCTGATGCCGCATGTCCATCTTGACCCTGTAAGTCTATAAAGTCCTAAATCTATACGGTAAACTTGATGTCTTATAGTTGGCACTTGCCACCAAGAAGATTAGCAAAAATGTTTAAAAATATGTCAGAGAAATGTTGGAAATGTAAGCATAAACCAGGTACTTATTATCATATGTGGTGGACATGTGTTAAAGCAAGGAGATATTGGACAAAAATTCACGCTTGGTTAGAAAAAATGTTAGAGAACACATACACTATAAACCTGATTTTTTTTTAAAATTAGGTATAATGCCAGAAAAACATGATAAGCAAAGTACATATTTGATTTTACATGTGATAACAGCAGCGAGATTATATTTGCGCAATACTGAAGAATGAAGAAACACCACCAGAAGAAGAAATAATTTAAAAAATACTACACTGTGCAGAAATGGACAGACTTATTTTAAGGTTGAAAGAAGAAGAAACAGAATATTCCCAAACTTGGGACTTATTTTATCTATGGTTAGAGATTCCGAGGAGTTCAGCCAGCATCTGGCGGACAAAATTGCTCAGATTCGGACCGGGTTGGACTCTGACTGGGCAGAGTCTGACGGGGAGGAATCGAGCGGTCTTGAGAGTAGTATTATCTGGACTGAGTTTGATCCTGTGACTCCTGAGGAGGTGGACAGGATTATGGGGAGGCTGAGCTCTACCACCTGTTTATTGGACCCGTGCCCCTCCTGGCTGGTTTATTCAGCTCGGGAGGAGACACGAGGCTGGTTCCAGGCAGTGATATCTGCCTTTTTGAGTGAGGGTGTCTTTCCTGCTGCCTTGAAGGAGGCGGTGGTGAGACCCCTCCTCAAGAAGCCTGCCCTGGACCCGGCTGTTTTAAATAACTACCGTCCGGTCTCCAACCTTCGCTTTCTGGTGAAGGTTGTTGAGAGTGTGGTGGCGCATCAGCTTCCTCTGTTCCTGGAGGAAACTGATTATCTGGACCCGTACCAATCGGGTTGCAGGCCCGGGTATGATAGGTTCAGACATGACTCAGTGAGGGTTTAACAGCAAAAGGTTTATTAATACACATAGGTCAACTGACAACTGTCAAAATAACTCCGGCTTATATACTCGAGCCGTTTGAACTGTATCCAATCCCTAGCCCGGACTTTCCCGCCTTTACAACGTTAGCCAATAATTGCACCCAGGCTTCCCGCTTCGAAGGAACCTTCTTTGCAATAAAGCTACTGACATAACACCCCTTCCCCCCCAGTTGATGTTATTTGTTGACGTAATCTCTCAAGTATTTGGGTGGCTTATGGACCCTAGATGGGTATCTATTGGACTTGCCTCTTACGTCATTGTTAACTGACTGGCTGATTGACTGGCTGATAGTTATGGGTCTGGAATTTTGGGTTACAGGCTCTGAAGATTCACTACTGATTGTAATTGCTGTTGTGGCTGTTGTTGTTGTTGCTCAGGTACTGCTGGCCTGTCCATAGGGAACAGCTCCCAATCAATTTGACAATGTTGTGGGGTTGCTACTGCTATACTGGGTTGAGTTTCCACTTCTCCTCCACTATCTGACAAGTCGTTTTGATTAAGCCAAGATGCAGTATCACCCCTGTGTACGATTTGACCCCCATTGACTGACACACTTTCGGAAACCCTCTTCCTTAGTTGATCAATATGTCTTTTACTTACTCTATTCCCTTCCCCCTCAATGGTGTAAGACAACGGCCCTGTTAGGCATATGGTGTTAGCCTACAATGTTGGGTTGAAAATATATTAACCATAATGCTATGTCTTTAAGTTGTTAATTGGCCAATGGGTGTGTAAGTGTTCTCATGGCCATAAGAGGAAGCTAGGAACGTAGCTTCTCTCTCTCTCTGAATTCACTGATATCTACTGTTACTGTTTTTGCTCTGCTGTTAGTTTACTACTGTTGTAACCTAAACTGTGTATTGACCTCTGGACCGGTAAGAAGACTTTGTAGCTTTGGACTGTTGCTATTGTGTATGATCTTGGACTGTTTATTTTTTGACTGTGCATTTTTGTTCTTACACCACCTCAAAAGTAAACTACTTTTTGCTTTTAGAACTCAGTGTATTTCTGTGTGTGACTTTTACTACTCTCAGTACCCTTCCTTGTCTGTGCAACTCTTTGGTAGCACAAGGAGACCCTGCACAACAAATTTCTTAACACTGGTTATGGGCCCAGGCCTGTACTGAGAGTAAGTTCACACAGTATTCCTAGCTGAGTTTGTGTTAGCTATTTTGGTGTAAAATGGCACAGGAACTGTTGTCAGGCATCTCCTGGATAACCCGGTTGGATGGGACAAACTATGTTTCCTGGTCCACAAAATGCTGCTTGCTTTTGCGCAAGGAAGGACTATGGACTGTTGTAAATAACCCACCAGATACTACTGCTTGGGATCCAGATAATGAAGAGGATGCAAAGAAGTTAGACGACTTTAAACGAAGCAATGAGAAAGCTCTTTGCATTATTGGACTAACACTGAATGACCAGCAGCTTGTCCATATTCGTGGTGAGGAGTCTGCTGCTAGGTGTTGGGATGTTTTGCGAAGGCTTTATGTTCGAGATAGTGTGGGTGCACATATACACCTTACACGTAAGCTGTTTAGGGCTCGTCTGCAGAAGAATGGAGATATGCTGACCCATTTAAATTACATGAAGGCAACTTTTCAAGAGCTTCATGAAAAGGAGCTGATTTTTTCAGAGTTGCATCAGGTCTACATTATTCTGTCATCTTTGGATGAGAGTTATGATGGGTATGTTTCTTCTTTGGAAGTCCTGACCAGAGAGGAACTGACATTGACTAACATTACTGGGAGACTGCTGGAAGAGTCCAGAAGGAGGTGTGACAGAGACCACCTGAGAGAGACACAGCCACAAGAGGAGCAGCCATTCACCACTGCTTACAACGTCAAGAAATGTTATTCTTGTGGGGCTAGAGGGCATATAGCCAAATTCTGTAGAAAGGGTAAAAAACAGAATGTAAATAGCAGTGGGAAGGCTAAGAAGGGCATTGGTTTGGCTGTTTCTGGTGAACCAACATCCAGAAATAATGAATTGTGGGTTGTTGATAGTGGGGCTTCACAATGCATTACTAAAGTGAAAAAGAGGTTTGTTAATATGAAAAACAGCAACCAATATGTTTCACTGGCAAACGGTTGGAGGATGAAGGCCTCTGGTGAAGGTAATTCCTATTGTCCATGCATTGATGAACAGTTACCTATGTTATATATACCTAAACTAAGATTCAACCTGTTATCTGTAAGGGAATTGGTTAAAGTTGGGTTTGTGGTAACATTCAGTGGGGAGCAATGCACTATTGAGAGGAATGGAACCTGTGTAACAGCTAATTTGAAAAATGGTTTATTCTTTCTCACAAGTAACCAGGTTAGTACAGTTAAAGCTAACTCAATATGTGAGAACAAGAAGCCACATGATGAGTGTATACATTTATTGCATAGGCGGTTAGGTCATGTAAATTTTAACTCACTACGTAAAACAGTTGAATTAGCAGAGGGAGTTAAACTGAAGCCATGTAGTAAGTATTTGAATTGCAATGCCTGTAATCAGGAAAAGAGTAAGGCAACTCCTGCAAACAGGTCAAACAGTTTCAAAACAACTGTACCTTTGGAAGTTGTGTTTGCTGATTTAATTGGACCCATGAAGCCAAGTTTAGGAGGGTCATGTTATATTTTAAGTATATTGGACCACTACTCTCATTATGGTTTTTGTTATCTGCTTAAGTCAAAGGCAGACACTTTCCAACAATTTGCAAACTGGCTGAAGTTTGTAGAGAGAAAAACAAAGAGAAAGGTTCAGTGTATAATTACTGATAATGGTACTGAATTTACAAACAAGCATTTTGTTGATATGCTAGAATCTGCTGGCATTGAGCATAAACGTTCAGCTCCTTATAGGGCTCAACATAATGCATTTGTTGAGAGACGTGGGCAAACGTTACAAGCCATGATGAGAACCATGTTAAGAGATTCTGGCTTAACAGATAGACTGTGGGGGGAGGCAGCAAAATGTGCAAACCATGTTCTGAATATAGTTGTTAATACTTCTACTGGTAAAATACCATATACAATATGGCATGGTAGAAGGCCAAACCTTGATTACCTGCACACGTTTGGCACTCCAGCTTGGGTCCACATTCCTGCACAACTCAGGAGTAAAGGCCAACATAGGGCTAGGCAATTATACTTCATAGGATACGAAGCTAACCACAGATCATATCGTTTCTGGGAACGAGGCACAACTAATGTATATAACAGTGCGTGTGCAAAATTCCTTGAGCACGTTGGTTGGGATAGGTTAGAGCAAGTAACTGTTAATACTGATCCTCTAGTGTTTGAGGACTCCTCTGATAATGTAAGTAGTAATGATAATACATCTCCTGTAAATATAAAAGATGAAGAGGAGATAGGGGAGATTAAAGATGAATCAGAGGAAGGAAAGGAGTCAGAAATTCAAAGCCCTGTAATTCCTTGGCGTTCAATGCGCATCAGACATCCACCTGATCGCTATGAAGCTAGTATATGTCAAGTTAGTGTAGAGCCTTCTAACTATGATGAGATCAGGATGTATCCTGAAAAGGAACAGGCATCATGGAAAGCTGCAATGAACAGGGAGTTGAAGTCTTTGCAGGATCTTAAAGTTTATGTGAAAGCAAAACTGCCACCTGGTGAGCAAGCTATAGGTTGTAAATGGATATATAAAATAAAGAAGGGTATAGATGGAACTATAACCCATAAGGCACGTTTGGTTGCACAAGGTTTTGCCCAAACTACTGAGGATTATGACGAGGTGTTTGCACCCAGTCTTAGGGCAACTACTTTAAGAGCAGCTTTAGTATGGGCGGCTAAAAACCAATATATGGTTAACCATGTAGATGTTGAAACTGCATATTTACATGCTCCATTGCAACATACTATTTATTTAAGAATTCCACCAGGATTGACCAATGATAGAGACCATGATTGTTGGGAGTTAAAGAAAAGCCTCTATGGATTGAAACAATCAGGCTATGAGTGGAACAAATGTATAGTTAATGAGTTAAGTGCATTAGGTTTTGTAGCCAGTAATGCTGATCCTTGTTTGTTTAGAAGAGAACACAATGGAGTGTTATCTTTTCTTTTATTATTCACAGATGATATTGCAATAATAACAAAAACTGAGTTAGAAGCACAAACTATCATTTCAAGATTGCAAAATAAATTCACAATTAGGAATCTTGGGAAAATAAGCCACTATTTGGGGTTAGATATTGTGAAAACAAATAGGGGTTTTAAGGTGTCGCAAGCCAGTAAAATATCTCAGTTATTAAAGAGATACAATATGGAAATGTGTAAACCATCAAAAACTCCGATGGCTATGGATTTTAAGGACACTAATGTTGAGAGTCCTGTATTTGATAAGACTATGTACCAATCTTTGATAGGAAGTCTTATGTATCTGAGTAATTGGACTAGACCTGATATTTCTTACTGTGTAAACCAATTAGCCAGGTACAACAATAATCCAACTGTTAGACACTGGCAATCAGCTAAACGAGTATTAAGGTATCTGAAGCAGACTATTCACTACTCGTTATATTTAGAGCCAAATCGTGAGTTAATCCTTACAGCATATGCAGATGCGAGTTTTGCCTCTGATACAAACACTCGTAAATCTACTTCAGGGTTGGCTATATTGTTGGGTGATTCTTTGATTGGATGGAAGTCCATTAGACAAAAACACATAAGCTTGTCTACAATGGAGGCTGAATTTTCATGTCTATCAGTGTTATGTACAGAACTGCTAGTGTACAAACAATTATTGTTAGATATGGGTTTAAATGTAAATGATCCATTCATTGTATATGAGGACAATCAAGCTGCGATAAAGATGGCTAATAATGCTGCAGTAAGAACAAGATCTAAACATACTGATCTTTGTTATTTGAATGTCAGACAATGTGTCAAGGATAAATTAATACAGCTAGAGTATTGTCCATCTGATGTAAATATTGCAGACCATTTTATGAAGGTACAAAGTGCTGTGAAACACAATGCTAATTGTGAAAGAATGTGCATAAGATTGTAAGAGTTATATATTATTCTACCCAAAGGGGAGAATGTTAGGCATATGGTGTTAGCCTACAATGTTGGGTTGAAAATATATTAACCATAATACTATGTCTTTAAGTTGTTAATTGGCCAATGGGTGTGTAAGTGTTCTCATGGCCATAAGAGGAAGCTAGGAACGTAGCTTCTCTCTCTCTCTGAATTCACTGATATCTACTGTTACTGTTTTTGCTCTGCTGTTAGTTTACTACTGTTGTAACCTAAACTGTGTATTGACCTCTGGACCGGTAAGAAGACTTTGTAGCTTTGGACTGTTGCTATTGTGTATGATCTTGGACTGTTTATTTTTTGACTGTGCATTTTTGTTCTTACACCACCTCAAATGTAAACTACTTTTTGCTTTTAGAACTCAGTGTATTTCTGTGTGTGACTTTTACTACTCTCAGTACCCTTCCTTGTCTGTGCAACTCTTTGGTAGCACAAGGAGACCCTGCACAACAAATTTCTTAACAGGCCCCATTATGTCAGTGACTACCCCTGGAACCCATTTGTCCCCCTGTCCATAGTTTCTGGCCCAAACTAAGTCTCCAATGTTGAAGGACCTGTTTGGGATGTCAGGTTCAGCACTTGAGGGTAGTTTGTCAGGATGTAACCTGTCCAGTTTAGTGGTTAGCCGTTTGCCCCACCTCATTTCCGCAGGGCTTTTCCCGGTAGCCGTGCAAGGGGTTGTGTGTTGAGTCAGCAAAAAGTCTGCAAGTCTTTGGTGCCAGTCGCCACGGATGATTTGCTTCAAGGCGTCTTTGGTGGTTCTCACGTTGCGTTCAGCCAAGCCATTGGTGGATGGGTGGAAGGGTGCTGATGTTGCATGTCTAATCGAGTTGGCCTTGAGGAAACCCTGAAATTCAGCAGAGGTGAATTGGGGCCCATTATCAGATACTATCACATCAGGTAACCCGTGAGTGGCAAAGAGGCCCCTTAAAACCTGTATTGTTCTACCAGATGACATTGAATTAACAGGCACAACCTCCAGCCACCGAGAGAAGCTGTCCACCACAACTAGGAAGGTTAGGCCTTGAAATGGCCCTGCAAAATCAATGTGAATCCTAGACCATGGATTCCTGGCCAATTCCCACTTATGCGTGTGTGCGTGTGCCTGCTCAGGCCTAGATCGCTGACACAGATAACACCCTGAAACACATTCTTCAATAGCCTTATCTAGCCCCGGCCACCACAAATGACTTCTGGCTAATGCCTTCATTCGGACAATCCCGGGGTGACTTTCATGTAATTCAGTTAAAATTGTATTCCTGTGAAGTTCAGGAATAACAACACGGTTACCCCACAATATACACCCCAAATGGGATGATAGTTCATCCTTTCTCCTAAAATATGGGATGTACTTGGAGTCAGGGTTACTACTTGGCCAACCCCCTAGTACCCAGGTCATAATCCTATTGAGAATAAGGTCTCTTTTAGTGGCCTCAGCTATTTCTCTAGCTGTTAAGGGGCATTCAGGAATTTCATGTAGTGACATAATTTGTCCTACCGGGGCAGGGTCCCCCTCGGTGTTGGTTAAAGGCAGTCTGCTAAGGGCATCCGCATGGCCCATTTCCTTACCTGGTCTATGTTGCAGTGAAAATGAATATGCTGAGAAGAAAATTGACCACCTCAGCATTCTGGGAGACATTATTTGGGGTGTCTGTTTATCAGTGGTAAACAGTCCCAGTAACGGTTTGTGGTCAGTGAGTATGGTAAAGTTCCTACCATAAAGGTAATCATGGAACTTTTTTACTCCTGCCACAATAGCTAATGCTTCTCTATCAATTTGTGCATAATTCCGTTCAGCTTTAGTAAGCGTCCTGGAATAGTATGCAATTGGCTTTTGAATGCCCTGACTATCCATGTGGCTGATAACAGCCCCCACACCGTAAGGTGAAGCATCACAAGCTAAATAGATCGGTTTGTTCTCAATAAAATGAGTAACTGTGGATTGGCTTGATAGAATATCTTTTAAGGTTTGAAAACTGACTCTATGTTTTTCTTGCCACTGCCATGGGGTTTTTCTATCTAATAGTCTGTGTAATGGTTCCGCGATGGCAGCTTTATGTGGCAAGAATGTGTGATAGAAATTGATTAATCCTAAAAAGGCTTGTAATTCAGCCTTGTTTTTTGGTTCTGGTGCCAATTTAATTGCTTTAATTTTTTCAGCTGTAGGGTGAATTCCTTTTTCATCTATTCTAAATCCTAAGAATTCAGTGGATTTAACTCCTATACAGCATTTTTCCCTTTTTAATTTAAGTCCAGCCTCCCTAAATCTTCCCAATACCTGTTCCAGACACTCAGCTAAAATTTCTTCATTTCTTCCAGCTATTAGAACATCATCAAAGTAAGGGCATACACCAGGTATGCCCTTTAAAGTCCTCTCCATCACCTCCTGGAAGATGCCTGGAGCTGCTGCAATACCAAATTGCAGTCTGTGGACTCAGAACGCCCCCTTGTGGGTGACTATAGTTTGAGCTTCAGCAGCTTCCCTGGAAACAGTAAGTTGCAAATACGCCTGCGCCAAGTCGAGCTTGGCAAATATGGCGCCGTCCTGGATCGTGGCGAGGACCTGTTTCACCGTCGGGACCGGGTAAGCATGCTTTTTCATTCCGAGGTTCAGGGTGGCCTTGTAATCAGCACAAATCCTCACATCCCCATTAGGTTTTAGGGGTGTGACGATTGGTGTTTCCCACAAGCCACCCTCGACCGGTTCTAATACGCCTTGGCCTACAAGCTTATCGAGCTCGGCCTCGATTTTTTGCTTCAGGGCGAAAGGCACCCGTCGGGCCTTAAGCCTGATGGGCTTAACTGATGGGTCTAGGTTAAAGTTAATTGGGGGCCCCTTATACTTCCCTAAAGATCCATCAAATACGTCTGCGAATTCATCGCAGACTGATTTGAGGGTCTTATTGTTATTAATGGTATTTATTCCCCCAACCCAAATTCCCAGAGCTGGGAACCAATTAAGCCCAACTAAACTGGTTCTATGGCCTTCTGTGACTAATAAGTCTAAGAAGCCATTAAACCCTTTATACTTAACTTTTAAACTGACCTTCCCTTTAATATTTATTGGGGTTTTTTGGAAATCAGCTAATTGAATTTTTGTTGAACTGAGTAGAATTCTTTGGCCACTTTTGCGTTCGATAAATTTAAGGGTCTCGTTGGAAATTATGGATACCGAGGCCCCGGAATCAACTTCCATTTTGCAAGGAATTCCTTGCAGATGGACTAAATTTTTTAATTTTGGTCTTAAAATGTGATTTACTTTAGGCTTTCCTATGTGGTTGACTCGCGCCACCTCCCCGCGGTTGGGGTACTGTGCCAAAGGTCTAGGGGTCTCATTGCCACTATAGTTAGGGGTTACCTTACCTTCGGCCCAAACGTCGATTTCGTGTAGACGATTGTCGCGTGGACGACCCCGGCAAATGGCTTGAATGTGGCCGGTCTTTCCGCACATTCTGCACTTAGCAGAGTGGAATCTGCATGTTGCTCTAGGGTGGTTGCCCCCGCAGCTTCCACATCTGATGTCGCTGTCGCGCGGTCTTGTTGGATTGTCTCTCGATTGTCGTTGTGGTGCTGTTGTTTGGAATCGGCGGCTCGGTTCTGGTCCTTCACTTCGGAATGGTTTTGCCGCCATTTTGCCAAACCTTCTGGTGACTTCGGCTATGTCGGCTTCCCATTGTTGATCCACCTCCCCACTGTCCACACGGCTTCCTAGGTTTATTTCGGATGGAGCAGCCATGCTATTGCGGGGGGGGGGGTCGCGGCTTCCAGTGGATTCATACGTCAAAAGTTCGTCAAGGACTTCCTGTAAGTTGCCGGTGGGCTTAGCGATGATTCGATTTTGTAACTGTTCATCTCTCAAGTCCAGCACCACTCTATCGCGAATCCTTATTTCTAGGTTGTCATATTTACAACGTAATGCTGCTTCTCTGACTGCAGCAACGAATTTTGTGATTGACTCGCCCGGTCTCTGATTGCGTTTTTCAAAAATGCGCCTCCAATAGAGTTCTGATCTTTTTGGCGTAAAGTGTACTTTTAATTTGGCCAGCAAATCAGCGTACGAAACGCTTGATACTGGCAATGGTTGACAGAGTCCAACGGCAATCCGGTACACGGGTGTGCCGCTGATAGTTAATAAGGCAGCCGCCTTTTTACGGTCGTGGGTTATGCCGTTCACGAGCAAAAACCCTTCGACCTGTCCAACATATTCTTCCCAGTCCTCTGGGTAGTTTGGATCAAATTCTTTTAAAGAGCCAAGTTGCACCATTCGGAGGCTTGCCGATTCCGCCGCGGCCGCTTGCGGTTGACTGTGTATTTTAAAATTTACCGCCTTATGCTCAGCTGGTTCACGCCGATCCTTCACTAGTCCGCCGTCGATCCCACCTTCGTCGCCACTTGTTAGGTTCAGACAGACGAATGACTCAGTGAGGGTTTAACAGCAAAAGGTTTATTAATACACATAGGTCAACTGACAACTGTCAAAATAACTCCGGCTTCTATACTCGAGCCGTTTGAACTGTATCCAATCCCTAGCCCGGACTTTCCCGCCTTTACAATGTTAGCCAATAATTGCACCCAGGCTTCCCGCTTCAAAGGAACCTTCTTTGCAATAAAGCTACTGACATAACAGGGTACAGCACGGAGACGGCATTGGTCGTGCTGATGAATGATCTCTGGCGGGCTTGGGACAGGGGCTGCTCCTCTGTCCTAGTCCTTTTAGATCTCTCAGCGGCTTTTGATACCATCGACCATGGTATCCTGCTGTGACTCGGGGGGTTGGGAGTGGGGGGCACTGTTTTACGGTGGTTCTCCTACCTCCTGGGCCGTTCACAGTCGGTGTTGACGGGAGGGCAGAGATCCGCCCCGAGGCCTCTCGTTTGTGGAGTTCCTCAGGGGTCGGTCCTCTCTCCCCTCCTGTTCAACATCTATATGAAGCCGCTGGGTGAGATCATTCGTGGCTTCGGGGTGGGGTATCATCAGTACGCTGATGATACCCAACTTTTTCTTTCCACCCCAAACCAACTCAGTGATGCCCTCGATGTGATGTCCCGTTGCCTGGAGGCGGTTCAGGTCTGGATGGGGAGAAACAGGCTCCGACTCAATCCTGCCAAGACTGAGTGGCTGTGCATACCGGCATCTCGGGTAAACCAGTTTTGTCCATCGTTAACTATGGGGGGTGAGGTGTTACCCCCCGTTGATAGGGCTCGCAACTTGGGCGTCCTCCTGGATTCACGACTCAGTTTAGAAGATCATATAGGAGCCGTGCCCAGGGGGGCTTTTGCCCAGGTTCACCTGGTGCGCCAGTTGCGACCCTATCTGGACCGAGATGCCCTACGCACAGTCACTCATGCGCTCATGACCTCCCGTTTAGACTACTGCAATGCTCTCTACATGGGGCTGCCCTTGAGGACAACTCGGTGGCTTCAACTGGTGCAGAATGCGGCCGCGCGAGTTGTGATGGGGGCTTCCTGATACTCCCATGTAACACCTCTTCTCCGTGAGCTGCATTGGCTTCCGGTTGCCCTTCGGGTGAGATTCAAGGTGCTGGTGATGACCTATAAAGCCCTTAATGGCTTGGGTCTGGGTTATCTGAGGGAACACCTGCTGCCGGCATCAAGCTCCCTTCGTCCCGTGCGCTCCCACAGGGAGGGCCTTCTCAGGATACCGCCAGTTAAGGAATGCCGGTGGGTTATTCCTAGGGGAAGAGCGTTCTCTGTGGGCGTGCCTGCCCTTTGGAATGATTTACCGGTGGAACTTAGGACCGACCCCGATCTGCGTTGGTTTCGCCGGGACCTGAAAACTTGGTTTTTCGATCTATCAGGACTGGACTGAAGGGGTTTTAGTTTTTTAAATGTTGTTTTAATTGGGCTTAATTAATTTAATGTATTTTAATTCTATATTATTTTTATATTGCATTTTATGCTGCCCTGTAAACTGCCCTGAGTCCTTCGGGAATAGGGCGGTATAGAAATTTAATTAAATAAATAAAATAAATAAAAATTTAGGGACTAGGAATTTAATTTGTATTAGTGAACAAGATACTTAGACAACACGTTTTGATGAATCATTACTATTGAATTCTGTTAAAAAAATAATAAAACTTTATAAAAAAAAGAAAAGAAAGCTGAAGTAAACATAGTCATAATTTCACTTAGTGAGCACTTCGTTCAACAACCAAGTTGCCAGTCCCAATTGTGGCCACTAAAGAAGGACTACTTGGACATAATTTCTTTCCAAGATTTCATGAGGTTGGAAGGAATAACGAAGTAAGGAAAACTAGCTGAACTGGGATTCTCAAATTCTTTCCAGCCCCAAATACAATTAGTCCTTGACTTACAACCACAACTGAGCCCAAGATTTCTCTTACTAAGCAAGACAATTGTTAAGTGAATTTTGCCCCATTTTATGACCTTTCTTGCCACAATTGTTAAGTCACTCACTGCAGTTGTTAAGTTATTAACACAGTTGTTAAGTGAATATGACTTCCCCATTGACTTTCCTTGTCAGAAGGTCGCAAAAGGTGATCACATGACCATGGGACACTGCAACCGTCATAAATATGATTCAGTTGCCAAGCATTTGAATTTTGATCACATGACCATGGGGGGGGATTGTGCTGCAACAGTCATAAATCTGAAAAATGGTCATAAATCACTTTTTTTAGTGCTGTTGTAAGTTCGAAGAGTCAGTAACTGAACTGTTGTAAGTTGAGGACTCCCTGTACTAGAAATTGAAGATAAATTTGTTCAAGATAAGTATTTCATTTTCCCTCTTAGTTAAATATCTCTTAGTTAAATATGTAATGGCTGCTTTGTTTCTTACTTTGCTTAATTATCTATACCTAAAATACTATGTACTGTGTGTCTTATTTTACTGCTTTTCCTTTCATGCACTGTAGCTTTAGGCCACTGTTCCTCAATCTTAACAACTTTAAGATATGTGGACTTCAAGTCCCAGAATTCCTCAGCATAGGAGAGAATTCTGGGAGTTAAAGGCCACACATCTTAAAGTTATTGAGTTTGAGAAACACTGGCATAGATCTCTACAAAAGAAAAGGCTGTAAAACTTTAACTTGTGAAATTTGTGAAAGCCAGTTTGTGTGCTCTATGCCCTATTTTATAATACTAACTCCCTCAGAGAGGGCCTCTGGGTGATATACAGTGTAATCAATATATAAACAACTTATAAAATTAACATTAAAATATTAAAATTGAGGATTTTAAAATTGTAAAATATAACATGGTAAAATTTCAAAAAGATTTTAAAAATCCAATATGTCCATTTACTAATAGTAGAAAAACATCTACTTCTGCTTCATTGACTATGCTAAAGCCTTTGATTGTGTGGATCATAACAAACTGTGGCAAGTCCTTAAAGAGATGGGCATACCAGAACATCTTATTTGTCTCTTGAGAAACCTATATGCGGGCCAAGAAGCAACAGTGAGAACTGGACACGGAACCACTGATTGGTTCAAAATTGGGAAAGGAGTCCGGCAAGGCTGTATACTGTCGCCTTGCCTATTTAACTTATATGCAGAGCACATCATGAGAAAGGCAGGGCTAGAGGAGTCAAAAGTTGGAATTAAGATTGCCGGAAGAAACATCAACAACCTAAGATATGCAGATGATACCATTCTAATGGCAGAAAGTGAAGAGGAACTAAAGAGCCTCTTGTTGCGAGTGAAGAAGGAGAGTGCAAAACTTGGGTTGAAACTAAACATTAAGAAAACCAAGATCATGGCACCGGCCCTCTCAATTCCTGGCAAATAGATGGGGAAGAAATGGAGGTAGTGACAGATTTTATTTTCCTGGGCTCCAAGATCACAGATGAGGACTGTAGCCAAGAAATTAAAAGACGCTTGCTCCTTGGGAGGAAAGCCATGTCAAATCTAGACAGCACACTAAAAAGCAGAGACATCACCCTGTCAACAAAAGTGTGTATAGTCAAGGCGATGGTCTTCCCAGTTGCAATGTATGGCAGTGAAAGCTGGACCATAAGAAAGGCTGAGCGCCAAAGAATTGAAGTCTTTGAACTATGGTGCTGGAGAAGACTCCTGCGAGTCCCTTGGACTGCAAGACGATCAAACCGGTCAGTCCTAGAGGAGATCAACCCTGACTGCTCTTTAGAAGGCCAGATCCTGAAGCTAAAACTCAAATACTTTGGCCACCTAATGAGAAGGAAGGATTCATTGGAGAAGAGCCTAATGCTGGGAAAGATTGAGGGCAAGAGAAGAAGGGGACGAGAGAGAATGAGGTGGCTGGATGGAGTCACTGAAGCAGTAGGCGTGAGCTTAAATGGACTCCAGAAGATGGTAGAGGACAGGAAGGCCTGGAGGAACATTGTCCATAGGGTCGCGATGGGTCGGACACGACTTCGCAACTAACAACAACAATGCAGGGGGGGCAGTTCTTATAGGTCCAGCCAGCCCCACCATTGTAAGGTTCTCTGTGCCCCCTCCCACACACACACAACATGGCTGCACAGCCAACTCTAGGGGGGCTGCTGGTGAGGAGGGGAAGGTGGGGCTGGGGCAATGGCATGCATGCCCACAGAGAGGTCTCTGAGTGCTGCCTTGGCACACGTGCCATAGGTTCGCCACCACTGGACCAAGTCCTTTTCCTGCATTATCCACACTGGGTCCCAATTCAGTATCTGGCAATTCATTTGCTCACAAGTAATGGAGAGAGTCATCCCTAAAACCTTTCAGCTGCAGTCTTGGTTTTATTTATTTGCTTGTTTGGGAAAGATATTGATATCCTGCCAAACTGAACTGATTTACAACACCATATAGTGCAAAAAAAACCAGAACATCCAATAAAATCTAAAACAACATAAAATCAATAAACCAAAAGCAGTAATGTTAATAGGGTGATAAAGTATTAATAAAGATACCCTAGATGCCAACTCTCATCTACTTGGTAGCAAATTAAAACTTGAAGACTCTTCAAAACGGCTCCTCTTGAATGGCTGTCTAAAATTCTGCATCTCAACTGAGATTCTGGGATGGGGCCCACAATGGAGAAACCCTGATTTAGAAAATGTTCTGCATTCAAACAAATTAGGCTGTCTATTGACCTCAGTTTGTATTGTGTAGTGCAGGGGTGTCAAACTCAATTTCACTGAGGGCCACATCAGCATTGCGGTTGCCCTCAGGGGACCGGGTGGGCGTGGCCTACTGGGTGGGCGTGGCCAGCTCTACATCGTTCGCATCAAGGGTGCCTATGGGGGCCTGGGCAGGAGTGGGACAGATCTGAGGGTCTCTGGCAGAAGGAGGGTCTCTGGGCCAGGGCCAAGGCAGTGGGGGCCGTTCCCTCACTGTTTCCAGGATGGCTTCGCGGGCCACATGAAACCACTTCGTGGGCCAGATCCAGTCCCCGGGCCTTGTGTTTGACATGTCTGGTGTAGTGGGTCTTGACCACATGGCAAGACAAAGACAATGGACTCAGCAAACAGCTCTTTATTGGATGTAGTGCTGGACTGAACAATAGGGGTTACCTGTACCCCTTTATATACCTTGCCAGGTACACTGGCAGCCAATCCTTTACTTGGGTTTTCCCGCCGGCTGCGTCCCAGCCAATCCTGTCGCAGCACAGCACCCCCTGGCGGGTACAATGACCCGCTGCTTGTATTTTATTTATCCCCATACATAACAGTTTGTATTAAACTTGTTTTCCTTTTGTGACTTAACATGCTAGAGTGAAGTAAGGCTGTTGGGTTGGTTTGCAATTCAGATAACAGGTTGATTCAACAACCAGCTAAGCCTGTTTTTACGAACATTATTGGCTTCTGTCAGATGCACACTGGCTGGGATTATACTTTGCACTGGACCATTGTTGGATTAACTGTGGTTTACTAATTGGGTACTTTGGTTCATTTAACACACTAAGCCAATGAAGTCTAGACATCGAGTCATTTTGTGATTTTTTTCCTCCCAACTCTTTCTCTCCTGTTATTATTATTATGGTTGATCACACAGTGAGCCAGATGTTTAGACTGGATTTGACATTTTTACTCACCCATTGAGTCCTTCCCTGGGAATAACATGAAGTTGGCTGATGATGTTACAGGTACCGTCACAGGATGTAAGCTCTATTTTGAAAATCACAAAATTCAAAAACCTGTAAATGGAATTAAAACGAGAATGGCAAAAGAAAACAAAGATAGTGCTTACCGGTGATAGTGATAACCATCTTGGGTGCAGCCTTAAAACATCTGGAGCACCACTTCTATACTATCGGCATTGACAAAATCCCTGTCAATCAATTGCAGACAGCTTTACTTGGAACAGTTTGCAACATTACTTTTAACAGCCATCAAATAACAACATCTACCTATCCCAGGTCCTTGGGAAAGATACGATATGTAGACAAAAATGTCAAATCCAAAGTAAACATCTGCTGACTGTGCAATCTACCATAATAATAATAATGATGATGAGAAATTTGACTCACAGCTGCCTGGCTGTGCCCAGCAAACTCTAAAGAAGGTCTGGAACGCTGAGCTGGACAAAGCAAAAGAGTGTCTGTGCCCAAGTGTGCAAATGAAGGCTTTGGCATTCCATAACTAATCTATTCATGCACCAGTAGCAGGGGTATAGTTTGAACAGTTGGTAAGATTTGATAAAAAAAATGTTCTTCCTTTATTTCCTTGCTCATTTTCAAATGCTTTCTTCTTGTGTTCCTTAACAGAAGGTTGATTGCAACAGCAATAGCACTTACACTGATATACTGCTTCACAGTGTTTTACAGCCCTCTCTAAGAGGTTTCCAGAGTTTATTTATTTATTTATTAATTTAATTTATATAAATATGGCCCCCAACAATCTGGTGCTTCATTTTACCGACCTCTGCAAGATGGAAGGCTGAGTCAACCTTGAGCTGGTAAGAATCGAACTGCTGGCAGTTGGCAGAATTAGCTTTCAATACTGCATTCCAACCAGTGCGCCACCACGGCTAATATAGTGATGACCACTGTGTGGGGGAACCAAGTATGGCCACACAGAATTGGCACAAATGGTGGCTGAGCTCATGCAGTACATCAAGCCTTGGTAGTTTCCTTTATTTCAACCTAGCATGTACAAATCTAACCATTGGTAATTTAATTAAAATGCCACGGTTTTAAACAAATGGCTTGAACAAACTTTGTGTTCGCCTACAATGGGGTTTTGTGGGTTTTGGCCTAATATCTGAATTCAGACCAATGGAGTTTATTTCAGCAGTTCTCAGACATTTTGGTTTCGGGATCTTTCCATTCATAAAATTGATTGAGGACTCCAAGCAGCTTTTTGGTTTATATGGATTACAACCAGCAATGCTGACTGTATTAGAATTTAAAACTGAGACGTTTAAAAATGTGTGACATTGTGGACTTCCTAAAAGATTGTCAGGGACCCTCAGGGATTCCCAGACCGCACTTTGGGAATTGCTAATTTAATCTAATCGTGATTAAAGAAATCTGCAGGCAAAGAAACAGATTTGACCACACAGAAGTCCCCGATTTGCAAGTAGTCTTCATCACTGGCAGCTTTCAGAAAGAGACTGGACAGCTATCTGTCTGAAATTGCAAAGGGTCTCCTGCTTGATCAGGGGGCTGAACTAGAAGACCCTCCCCCCCAAGGTCCCTTCCATCTCCATTCTGATTGAGTTAATGGAACCTATCTCGTGATGGTCATAAATCGTGTCACCCATGTGACCAACCTGATTTTATTACCTTTTTTGTGATGGTTGTTAAATGAATGATGTGGTCATTAAGCAAACCAATGGTTCCCTATGAGCCCAGTTTTGCCGAAAACCTGAAGTAAATGGCGGTTTTCGGCAAAACAGTTGCAAAACAGTCATGTGATGCTGCAATGTCTGTAAATGGTTGCTGGGAGACTGCAGGGTAATCATGTGACTGCTGCAGAGGGGGGGGGAACGTGGCAGTTGGCTGTCAGAATTTTGAATCTACACCTTAACTACCCCAAGGAAGACCCATTTTGACTTTGAACAGTTGCTAAGTGACCTGTCATAAGACAAGGATTACTGTCTTTCATCACTAAAGAGGTGCCTTTCACTTTAATTTGTATTGGGGAACTTCACTCTCCTTTTCAAGTCTCTTCTTGATCAGGGAGCCCCTGAAAAACTTTGAGTCCATCGTCTTCTCTGCCCAACAGAATAGAATAGAATAGAATAGAATAGAATAGAATAGAATAGAATAGAATAGAATAGAATAGAAGCTGGAAGGGACTTTAGAGGTCTTCTAGTCCAGCCCCGTTCAAGCAGGAGAACCTATACCTGTGGTGGCAAACCTATGGCACTCGTGCCACAGGTGGCACGCAGAACCTTCTCTGTGGGCATGCGTGCCCTTCCCCAGTCCAAGGCCTTCAGCTGGATTTTATAAAACCTTTCCGCTTTAGGCCATCACCACCGTGTGCAAAAAAAAAAATTCAAATCAATCAATCAATTTCAACTTCTCGCGGGGAAAAAAAAGACGTCGCAAAGTTGGAATTAATTGATTGAACTTTTTAGTCCCACCCAGTCTGCCGTTACCATTGCAGGTACGCCCACCCGATGGGCCATGCCCATCGAATGGGCCACACCCATCCAGCACCCGACGATACATAAGTGGATTTTGGGTTGCAGTTTGGGCACTCAAGTCTCTAAAAGGTTCGTCATCACTGCCCTATACCATCTCAGACAGGTGATTGTCCAGTCTCCTTTTAAAAACTTCCAGTGATGGAGCACCCACGATTTCCGGAGGCAAGCTGTTCCACTGGTTGATTGTCCTCATTGTCAAGAAGTTTCTCCTTAATTCCACGTTGCTTCTCTCTTTGGTCAGCTTCCAACCATTGTTTTTCGTGCTTCCCTCTGGTGCTTTGGAGAATAGTTTGACGCCCTCTTCTTTGTGGCAGCCCCTACCTTGCAGAGTTATTGCTGCTGGGATACTATGAAGGAAGACGGAGAAATCGTGGCAGTTAAATGCAATGAATAAATAATATTTTGCTTCTGTCTGTGAACAGCTTGACAGGAACAGCAAAACCTTGTATTTGATTCAGTCTTTCCAGTTGGGATATATATGTGTGGTGACGCTCACATTTTTTTTTTAAATTCCATTTATATCCCGCCCTTCTCCGAAGACTCAGGGCGGCTTACAAGCTTAGCAGTAGCCTTCATTCTATGTATATGCCTGCTTATTAGGGCTTTCACACACACCCCAAGCGGCATTATTACAAAGTCAGCTTAATTGCCCCCAACAATCTGGGTCCTCATTTTACCTACCTCGGAAGGATGGAAGGCTGAGTCAACCTTGAGCCTGGTGGGACTCGAACCTGCACTGATGGCAGGCAGCTGGTGTTACTCAAGGAGGCATTAGCCCACTGCTCCACCAAGGCTCCACATTTGACTTCCTTCCACCCCAGCTTGCTTGCTTATTTATTTATTTATTTATTTAAGTTATCTCCGGCACATCTCACCCTGAGATTTTTTATTTTTATTTTTTAAGTCAGCCACTTTTGATCACAACTGGGGGAAAAAAAGAACAAGAAACATGCTTGTTGAGACAGGTCAAAGCCAAACAGACAGAATCATCAAGAGGTCCTTCCCCAGGGCAAGCTGGGAAATGTGTGCCAGCAACTATTTTGTAAATTAAAATGGTCTCCTTTGCTTCTGTAAGAAGGCGATGGCAAATCGTGTTTGCATGCCTGCCAAGGAACCAACATGGATGTGTCTGCAAAGACACCAGGAGCTGATGGAGATTTTATCTGACAAGAGGTGCTCCTGAATAGGGTGTAGCTGGTGGTAGAGGACAAACTGTCTGAAATTGCAGAGATCTGTCAGCATCCCTAATGGGTATTGCTCAGCTGAACGATGGGAAGATCCAGCTGCTATTTATTTATTTTATTTATTTAATTAAATTTTTATACCGCCCTATTCCCGAAGGACTCAGGGTGGTTTACAGGGCAGCATAAAATATAATATAAAAATAGTATAAATTAAAATAGATTAAATTACATAAGCCCAACAATTAAAACAATATTAAAAGCTAAAACCCCTTCAGTCCAGGCCTGATAGATCAAAAAACCAGGTTTTCAGATCCCAGCGAAATGAACGCAGATCGGGGGCGGTCCGAAGTTCCACCGGTAAATCATGCTATGGCAGGGGTGGGGAACAATGGTGCCTTTATGACTTGTGGACAACTCCCAGAATTCCTGAGCCAGCCATGGTTGAAGACCACAGGTCATGAAAGGGACATAGTCCCCACCCCTGTTCTATTGTGTTGGTTATGCACTTACAATAGCAATACAATAGCACTTAGACTTATATACCACTTCACAGTATTTTACAGCCCTCTCTAAGCATTTTACAGTCAGCATCTTGGCCCCAACAATCTGGGTCATCATTTTACCAAACTCGGAAGGATGGAAGGCTGAGTCAACCTTGAGCCGGTGAGAATTGAACTGACAAAGTTACAAAGCTCATTTTGCAGAAATGTTGCATTATTCATATTGGGGGGTGGTGGTAGAAACCCTAGGGTTGATGCGGCTGGAGTTGTTTCCAATGACTTTCTGGCTAACTAGCTTGCTCTGTCTGATGTAGCTGCTTGGATGAGCAACGAAGCATCTCAAACTAACAAGAAAACATGTCCATTTGCCACGACTCAACCTCCAGACAACTTTATCTGGATGACTGAGCATCATTATCGACATGTTCATATTGCATACTTCAACTGGAAAGCCCCCCAGGTTGACTTAAGTGAGGGCGGGGGGGGGGGGGGAAAGGCCTTGTTTACAGGTTTACAATCTGAAAAGCATGATGCAGGAAAACAACAACTGAGTCATAATGGCTTGACTACTGTTAATGTGCTGTATGTGGGGCTGTCCTTGGAGACAAAAGGAAGTTGCAATGAATCCGGGCTGGAGCAGCCCATTTCTTGACTGGCTGTTGCCAGTTCAACTCAGTGCTGCACTGGAGTTCCTATTAACCTCCAAAGTTTTGACTGATTACTTCAGTTTCTGAACTTTAGCAGCCTACAAGGCACCGAAGGACTCCCAGGACCCCAGCATCGCTTTTCTCTACGGGACCTTGGGGCCACTATAGGTTTCTTGTTAGTTGCAGACCAACAATTTACTCATTTATCCCAGGGTATGTGTGTGTGTCACACAGTGCATTAAAAGTGTAAATAATGGTGGTTCTCGTGGCAGCGGTTTTCTGAGGGCATCCACCACAGGTGTCAGTGTTCAAAATGTGCCCACCATACTGGCTTGCCAAGGATTAAGTCCCAATTCCAGTTCAGTGAGAATTTGACTTCTGAGTAGACATCTTTGGTCTTCTGCTTTTAAATCTATTCTTTCCCCTGAATGCTGCAAAAAGAAATAATGAAAAGGAATGGGGATCTTCTCAGGTGACTCTCACTTCTTCCAGGGCTGGTAAGCCTATTCCCAAAACAAGATGCTTGGCTGCAACTCTAGCTGTATGTAAAAGTCTAAATACGCCCCTGGGCTGTGTGTGGACCAAAAGCTCTGCCTGAAAGGGTGGTCTAGTCTAGTGGTTAAGGTACCAAGTTAGAAAGCAGCAGACCGTGAGTTCAAATCTTGCTTTAGCCATGAAAGCCAGCTGGGTGACTTTGGGCCAGTCGCTGTCTTTCTGTCCAATTCACCACACAGAGTTGTGGTGGTGGAATGTATATTATATTGGATATGTTTGCTGCCTTGAGTTATTTGTAAAAACAATAGAGATGGGATAAAAAATAAACTCTGCAAGACAGAGGCTTGAGGTTTTTTTTTTTTAATCCCATTTATATCCCGCCCTTCTCCGAAGACTCAGGGCGGCTTACAAGCTTAGCAGTAGCCTTCATTCTATGTATATGCCTGCTTATTAGGGCTTTCACACACACCCCCAAGCGGCATTATTACAAAGTCAGCTTAATTGCCCCCAACAATCTGGGTCCTCATTTTACCTACCTCGGAAGGATGGAAGGCTGAGTCAACCTTGAGCCTGGTGGGATGCGAACCTGCACTAATTGCAGGCAGCTGGTGTTACTCAAGGAGGCATTAGCCCACTGCTCCACCAAGGTTGCTTGGCAGCATATGCTCCTTATAATTAATTGATTAACTAACTGGCTGCAGTTGGGGGGGGTGACATTAACATTCTGTTGGAGACTGAGGTTGATACTGTATGCTTGTCTCTTATTAAACCTCATTATGTTATAATTAATATTTCTTTTAAAAACATGATCATTTGTGGCATTATTTCTAAGGCAACTAGCAATATAGCTACAGTTCCTAGATCCATTATTATAAAGGACAGTCCTTTAATTTAGACTTAATTTTCTTTGTTTTGCTCTTGAATTGTCCTTTGTAAAGCAGTTACAAGCAGATTCTTTTTAATCCTTACAGACTTCTTCCACACTTGCCCTTCTTCAGGGTTGTCCTTTAGTTTTCCAAGAAAAGGTGGTCACTGTAAATATATCTAACAACATAATGATTAAAACACTGTACACTTTTTAACAAACCTTAAGCTGATACCTCTTTTAAAAAGTGACAGGGTGAAGAAGAAAAAGGGACCTAGACCTCTGGCAACCAGCAGAGGGCACTGCAGCACTGCAGTTTGTGATAAGAGAATGCAAGGCTTTGCTAAATCTTGTCTCCCAACATCAATCCATCTTGCTCAGAAGGAATCACAAATCCCTGCTTTGGAAGATTCTGTAGTTGACTTCAGAGGTCGCAGATACATTGCTGATCACAATGGCTCTTCTCAGCAACATGCTAGGCTTTCAGAAAGCTGAGTCTGTCCTACTGAGTCTGCCTTTAAACATGTTAGGTAGACCAGGGGTCCCCAACTCTCGGGCTATGGCCCACTACTGGGCCCATTTGGAACCAGGCCGTGGACGTAGCAGGCAAGCACACCCACATACGCACCCTCACTTGCATGAGCAGTGGGTGCGCATATCCACCATTCATGCAAATGGAGATGTCTGTGCGCTTGCCGACTGCTCATGCAGAACCACCCCCTCTCCCCTCTTGCTGGTCCGCAAAGCTGTAAACTCTGATGTAGACCTCTCTGCCAGAAACGCAAGCTAGAGGCCACCTAGACATGTGTTGGAGGCCCGTTTCCCAAAACCATGCCCAGTTGAAAAATGAGCCTGAACTTCAGATCTCAACTCAAACTTCTACCCTAGTGTTTCTCAGCCTTAGCCAATTTCATATGTGTGGACTTGACTCCCAGGAATTCAAGGCTGGCTTGGGAATTCTGGGAGTTGAGGTCCACACATCTAAATGTGGCCAAGGTTGAGAAACACTGGTCTACCCACCATCTTGTGCAGCAGTGCTATTAGGCATCTGGAGAGGTAAATTCTGTTTATCCTTTGCATATGGAGTGCTTTCCATGATATCTCCCCACAACTGGTGTGTTTGCTAATGCTGCAAGTAAGTTACCCTACTGCAAGCCAGGGGTCTTCAAACTTGGCCCTTTTATGACTTGTGGACTTCAACTCCCAGAATTCCTCAGCCAGTGTGCCTGGCCGAGGAATTCTGGGAGTTGAAGTCCACAAGTTATAAAAGGTGAAGACCCCTGCTGTAAGCCTCTGTAACAAAGAGCAGAATGAACATTCAACTCCCTTTAAAAAAAATAGCATCATAAAACAGCAAGGAAAATTCTAGTGTTAATTGCAGGCTACAAGCTTCAGTGTTTCCTATTTCCTTCTTAAACCAGCAGACACTTAGTTCCGAGGGTATCTCATTATCTTTTAATCCTGAATTTATTTCAATACTCAAAAAATAGTCCATCCCTCCACTGAATTTCATGAATGCTTAACAATAAAAACAAAAGTAATTTAAGAAATAAAATAAACGATTCTTAAAAGAAAGGGGAGAAATCAATCACAAAGTTCATAAACCCACCTCACAGTCTTGTGGGGAAAATAGGAGAGACAAATATTAGGTACGTTCATTACCTTGTTATTTTTAAGCATAATAAAGTGTGATAAAATAGATAAATGGAGTCTGATGATGTCAAATCTTTTAGTACATGTGGCCGTAATCCAGCCTTCCCAACCTGGTGGCCTCCAGACGTGTTAGGGATTATAACACTGTGTATCTTTGAGACTTCTACATTCCTATCACATCTCTACTCCTTGTCTGAATGAGAAATAGGCAGTTGTCCAGTTGCAGTAATAATGACTGTTATTTAGTAGTAGTAATAATTATTATTACTGTTATCAAAATATGCAATCCCTTCAAATTCAGATCTCAGTCCTAAATGCTGAGTATAGGATTAAAATAATTAGATAATTACCGTAATGGAACAATCCTCAGTTAAGACACCAGGCTAGAACCCAGGAGACTGAAATTTTTAGTTCTGCTTTAGGCATGTAAACCAGCTGGGTGACTTTGGGCCAATCACCAGGAGACTGTGAGTTCTAGTCCCATCTGAGACATGAAAGCCAGCTGGGTGACTTTGGGCCAATCACCAGGAGACTGTGAGTTCTAGTCCCATCTGAGACATGAAAGCCAGCTGGGTGACTTTGGACCAATCACCAGGAGACTGTGAGTTCTAGTCCCATCTGAGACATGTAAACCAGCTGGGTGACTTTGGGCCAATCACCAGGAGACTGTGAGTTCTAGTCCCATCTGAGACATGAAAGCCAGCTGGGTGACTTTGGGCCAATCACCAGGAGACTGTGAGTTCTAGTCCCATCTGAGACATGAAAGCCAGCTGGGTGACTTTGGGCCAATCACCAGGAGACTGTGAGTTCTAGTCCCATCTGAGAAATGAAAGCCAGCTGGGTGACTTTGGACCAATCACCAGGAGACTGTGAGTTCTAGTCCCATCTGAGACATGAAAGCCAGCTGGGCAACTTTGGACCAATCACCAGGAGACTGAGTTCTAGTCCCATCTGAGACATGAAAGCCAGCTGGGTGACTTTAGGCCAATCACCAGGAGACTGTGAGTTCTAGTCCCATCTGAGACATGAAAGCCAGCTGGGCAACTTTGGACCAATCACCAGGAGACTGAGTTCTAGTCCCATCTGAGACATGAAAGCCAGCTGGGTGACTTTGGGCCAATCACCAGGAGACTGTGAGTTCTAGTCCCATCTGAGACATGAAAGCCAGCTGGGTGACTTTGGGCCAATCACCAGGAGACTGTGAGTTCTAGTCCCATCTGAGACATGAAAGCCAGCTGGGTGACTTTGGGCCAATCACCAGGAGACTGTGAGTTCTAGTCCCATCTGAGACATGAAAGCCAGCTGGGTGACTTTGGGCCAATCACCAGGAGACTGTGAGTTCTAGTCCCATCTGAGACATGAAAGCCAGCTGGGTGACTTTGGGCCAATCACCAGGAGACTGTGAGTTCTAGTCCCATCTGAGACATGAAAGCCAGCTGGGCGACTTTGGGCCAATCACCAGGAGACTGTGAGTTCTAGTCCCATCTGAGACATGAAAGCCAGCTGGGCGACTTTGGGCCAATCACCAGGAGACTGTGAGTTCTAGTCCCATCTGAGACATGAAAGCCAGCTGGGCGACTTTGGGCCAATCACCAGGAGACTGTGAGTTCTAGTCCCATCTGAGACATGAAAGCCAGCTGGGCGACTTTGGGCCAATCACCAGGAGACTGTGAGTTCTAGTCCCATCTGAGACATGAAAGCCAGCTGGGCGACTTTGGGCCAATCACCAGGAGACTGTGAGTTCTAGTCCCATCTGAGACATGAAAGCCAGCTGGGTGACTTTGGGCCAATCACCAGGAGACTGTGAATTTTAATTTCACCTGAGGCATGAAAGCCGGTTGGGTAACTTTGGCCATTTTTTCTCTCTTCCCAACACCCCTCACAGGATAAAAAAGAGGAAGAAGGAGTATTGTGTTTGTTTGCCACCTTGAATTGTTTATAAAAATGATAGGATGTAGGCACTGTGTATGTGATGGGAAGGACACTGATTAGAGAACATGGTCTGTACATGATCTATGTCTATACAAATGCATGCACAGATACCCATTCTTCCGGTCACCCAATCATTAATCTTCAAATCTGCAGAGCTCACACATGCATTGCCTTGCATGAGTGCAGGATTGTAGACGCAGGGAGGGGAAAAATAAATTTCCACTTTTCAAAACAGTCTTGGAATGGGAAATAGTAAGGTTTATAATACATGGTGTTAAGTTTATAGTACACAGCATTGCTTCCTTTAAATGACAGAACGCAACAGTGGGGAAGAAGGAGGTGATACATTAACCGTTACTAAACACTAAAGATCATCAAATCTTGTTATGTTATACATGTACAGCAACTAACTGCTTTACAAAAAGCAAAATAATACAATATATTGTCACATGTATTTACAGTATAGTAAATATACTTTTTTTCTGTCAAATTTTACACAAAAATATTTACAGGATGAATATACGGCATTAAAAAAAGTATGTGGCAAATGCAAAAAGTGAGTTCTGTTAAAGTCTGTTGCATAACATTAAGACGTGCTTCGTGGGGGAAGGCAAAATTAAAGCGGAAACGATGTTGGGGTGTGGTAGGGAGAGAATGTCTTTAATCCCCCACAAACAGATCCAGAGAAGAGCACCAGCCATATTCTCAAATATTCCATCCTGTAGCGCATGGATTTTCAAATGTTTCCCGGTTACGGAAAATAAAAGGATGCACATCCGAGTGGAAAGCACAGATGGTTTTAAAGGAATTTTATATGCACACATTCCCAAAAAAATTGGATCATGTTTTAAATTCAAAATCAAGGGTAGATGGCAAAAAAATAACACAAAGAAACCACACCCTGCTAAATATTTACAGTACTTCAACAGCACACTCGGAAACTATGCTTTAACAAGGAGTGTCAAAATTTAACTTGTTTTCCCCCTTGAGGTTCTGACAGTTCTACACTGCAGGACAAAACTAGATTTTCATGATCCTGAAATACCACTGGGATTGGTCAGTTGTAATACAGTCAAGTTTCTAGCCCTCTGCCCAATACCCGCTGATAACCAGAAGCTCAGACATGCTGGTTGAGAAGTGCAAATTCACACTAGGCTTGCACAAATAGCAAATCACTCTACTCTCTAGCAAGTTACGCAGAGGTGTTGTCTTTCATGGATCTATCCTTTAAAAAGAGAAGGCACACGGACACTCACCAGTCACCCGCCCGCTTGGCAAAAGACACACACTTTTTCCCTGTCCTATGCTTGTTACCATGTTTTTTGGAGGCAATTTTGATTGGCTGAAGTCTCTCAGTTCCCCCCATGCCCCCTCCAACTTAAAAAAAAAAGGAAAAGGAATCTTTTAAAGCAGGCATGTCCAACTTTGGCAACTTTAACATCTGTGGACCTCAACTCCCAGAATTCCTCAGCCAGCATAGCTGGCTGGGGAATTTTGGGAGTTGAAGTCCACAGGTCTTAAGGATGCCAGGGTTTAGACACCCCTGCTTTGAAGCCAAGGGGCATTTAAGGTTCCGCTGCCCGGTATGGCTCATAACAAGAGGGGTGAAGAGAAGAAAAAAAAATGGGGGGAAAGGGCCTCAGCTGGGGGTGCCCCCCTCCCAAAATAAAAGGAAGCAACAGTTAAGGCACTGAGCAACTTAGCCTGAAGGGGTTATTTTAAAATAGGAGGCTGCACCACTTCTGCCCCCTGGTGGAGGGAATAAGCATTTCCAGGCTGACTGAGGGCTATGTAGGGACTAATTTAGATTGACATCTTGTTAAAACTGCCAACTGTGATCTCAGGGGACCTCAAGTGGTTCAGTTTTTGAGCAGTCCAAGCTATCTCAGGCACAACTTTTCCATCAGTCTTATTTCAAATCTGCATTATTTTGCAGGCCTGAAAAACTGGAGAGGGTCATACATTTTATCACAACCTGGGTTAACTTCACCATACCCAAAAGTCTCGCAGCATTTTGGAAACGAGGAGATAGACTGTGACCCAAAGTTTTCTGACTTGGCTCAGAGAAATGGTGAGGATGAAACAAGTCCCACTGTGGACTGTCTTCATGCAACACGTTCAATTCTGAACCCAGGTTAAGAAAACATAGTGGCTGTGTTCCCCCAAACAGGCTCCAACAAATACATATTGTTTTAAAGCAGGGGTGTCCAACCTCGGCAACTTTAAGACTTGTGGACTTCAACTCCCAGAATTCCCCAGTCAGCAATTGAAGTTCTCAAGTCTGAAAAAGTTGCCAAAATTGGACATCCCTGCTTTAAAGTGTTGCCTGAGCTTACTCAACATAACATACTGGCTGGGTTTCTGAACCACAAACTGCCCCACCTTCCTTCAGCTCAGACTTGATGTGTGAACCTATCCTGTTTGTTTCTAACAAGGTGAGCCATAGCTACATGCCATGGGGAGCACATCTGGGTGCATGCATACTGCCGCTCCTCTGCCAGGCATGACCCTCCCTACAAAATTCCTCTACCAGCCTTTTTTCTTTGTAAAGCTGAGCCCACTGAGGACTTCAGAAGGTCCCCTAATATCCAGAAAAGGCAACTCTTTTTCCTCCCGCACGTGAAGCTGTGGTGCTCCACAGGGACCGCAAAGATGCTGCAAGAAAACTAATTCTAAAAAGGAATTTAAAACATTCTTACAACTAGTCTGAATCCACCACGCCTCTTAAAAATTCCTTGGGTGAAGAAAACCAGTTTCAGCAACTTAAAAAAAAAAAAAGCTAACTTGGCTGGAGATTCTTATTTTTGGATTAGCAAAGAGGAGGAGGAGGAGGAGGAGGAGGAGGAGGAGGAGGAGGAGGAGGAGGAGAAAAAGCAGAGGGCTTCTTCTCAAAACCTTCCGGAGTAGGACATTTACTAATCCCAATGTCAACAAGTAACCTAGAGGCTGTTACCAGCTTTCTCCAGCTTGGTGTCCTCCAGAGCAGGGGTCTCCAAACCTGGCGACTTTTAACACTTGTGGACTTCCAGAATTCCTCAGCCAGCACGGCTAGCTGAAGAATCTACATCTCTCAAAATCCTTAACCAGCACCAGCATGTCTCATTCTACAGATAGAATAGTTTGGCCTCCTTTAACTGATTAAGTTGAAACTCAAATCCTTTGGCCACCTAATGAGAAGGAAGGACTCACTGGAGAAGAGCCTAATGCTGGGAAAGATGGAGGGCAAGAGAAGAAGGGGACGACAGAGAATGAGGTGGCTGGATGGAGTCACTGAAGCAGTAGGCGTGAGCCTAAATGGACTCCAGTAGAGGACAGGAAGGCCTGGAGGAACGTTGTCCATGGGGTCGCGATGGGTCGGACATGACTTCGCAACTAACAACAACAACAAACTGATTAAGTACAACCTGGTTTCCTAGTTTTCAGGCAAGGCCAAACATCCAATTGGCTGGAAATTTTAGGAGCAGTAGAAAAGGCCAGTGTAGAATAAACAGGCTTGTTTGGAATAACATGTTTGGCTCTTATGTGGAGCTACCTCTCTTAGGTGTGGTTCAAGTTACGGAACGGATGCCGGTAACCACACAGAAGTCAAAAAAGATTTGGGGGCCCTTTTTGAAGAGCCTGCCTTGACTGCCATGGAAATTTTCCCACTTCACCGACATTTGTTGGCACCTGGCGATAGTCCACTTAGCTTCCACCCTTCCACACTACTGATTTTGGCAGGTGGTTGTGTCGTCTTGTGTGGCACATGGAGCGATTTTGGCAGAGTAGGTGTAGCTTCTCCAAAACATTGGATTTGGCACGACAACATACATCACAAAGAGAACAGGAAAGAACCTGAGTCTCGGGACAATGCTGGGCCTCCTCTGGGTACAGAAATCTTCACTTAAAACCTGAAGGAACATCGTCTTCCATCTTCTCCACTCATGCTTCAATTAAGTTCATTTGAGTTACAGTTCCAATGGATCCAAGGGAATCCTCTTTTCCCCAATCAACTTCTTTGTGACTCTTCTTGGTTTGGCAGACAGTTAGCATGTGACACTGTATTCCCAGCCCGCCTCCCCTGACGTAACAAGATTAAACAGTTCTTCTCCGTACTGATATAATAAAAGCAATTATTTTTATATATACAAAAACACGCTAGGCTTTGAATGAATTGCTAATAACATGCTACCTGACAGTAATAAATCTGGACCTTCATTGTACCATCTCTGAAAAGATTTAGCTGTGGAATCTCACTTACTGAAAATCACACTGAAAATTCATTACAGGGGGCCTTGGGGGATACTTTGGTTATTTGTGGATGTGTGGGAGTATAACTTTCAACAGTTAATTCATTTCTATTTTTTTCCCCTGTTTAAAATCAAGAGGGTGATGCTTTCCAAATCCAGACAGATGGAGCCCTTTTGGAGAAAGTTGGCATGGTAAGGCTAATTCGTTTTGTTGTTTTGTCGGCTGAGGCTTCTCAAAATGTCAGAAAGCAAGTGTCAAAATGTCAGAGAAAACAGTAAATCCAGTATATTCCACCTCCTTTTGGCCATAAAATTCAAGAAGTGGTCACGGGTCAGTGATTTTTCTCTGTTTATTACTTCTACTTTCCTGTGAAGTGTATGCAGCACAGCAATCAAAAAATATTCTATAAAAGCACTTACCATAATCTAGGCCAGCCAGAGGGATGTGTGTGTGTGTGTGTGTGTGTGCGCGCGCGTGCACGTGAAGGTATCCATGCACACTTTGTATAGGGAATCTAAAAAACAAAGTGGTGGAAAGTTTAACAAAATTCAAAAGAGTTTGCCTAAATTTGCACAAGGTGCTATTTTTGGAAGCATCATGGGACACACCATCTCCTCAAATATCTAGGTAAGCATTTCTCAACTATGGGAATTTCTGAGTGAGTGGACTTCAAGTCCCAGAATTCTACAGCTAGCATGGCCATTGAGGAGAATTCTGGGTGTTGAAGTCCACACGCCTGAAAATTGCCAAGATCAGGAAACACTGGTCTAGACAATTAAATAAAGGGGTTCTCCTCTAGTTAAGCTTGCAACATTCAGGACTGGGCTCAGAAGATCAGCAAAAGGAAGTCCACAGCTAAAGAGGACACTACGCTATGCAAGTTTATTGCCCCCCCCCCGCCCAATCTCACTAGTGTGCAAACAAGACTGAATATTAACACTTTAAAAAAGTAAGACACAAAATAAGCTGTAAAAAACAAACAACGCAAAAAAACCACATCAAAATAAGCCCTCAAATTACAAAAAAATAAAAAAATAAAAAGTGAAGCTATCCAAAGTAAGATGCCCATAATTTCTGTGAGGATTCAGATACAATTACCATCACTTTTGCCTATAATTCTTTTTCCCCCCAGTTCCTCATATAGTTCCGCTCATCAGCTTTGAAATCACTGTTTTGAAAATGATCAGAGGAGGAGCAAGTCTTAAAAAAAAGGCAGCTGTATGAAATCGAAGTGAAAATCTAAAATAAATGTACAAGAACTGTTTCAAAAGTTAATTGCCTGGCACTGTGTCGGGCAGGGGCGAGGAGGTGGGAGGAACAAATTTAGGTGCGGCGTGATTGTTTCGGAGAAGTGGGGCCAGGGGGCATAAGTCAGGGTCTTTTTTAAAAAAAGAAAGAAAGAAAGAAAGAAAGAAAGAAAGAAAGAAAGAAAGAAAGAAAGAAAAAGAAAAAGAAAAAGAAAGAAGAAAGAAAGAAAGAAAGAAAGAAAGAAAGAAAGAAAGAAAGAAAGAAAGAAAGAGCGAGCTTCACACCATCTTCTTAATGTTGTGGCGCTTGAAACTGCCGGTGCTCCGTTGCTTCTGCACTTGGCTAGCTGAGCCATGGCGAGTCCTTCCGCTGTTGGAGTGAGCGGCCGTTGGAGAAAGTTCCACGTTCTCTTTGTCGATGCCTTGAAAAAAATAAACGCATCAAGAAAGAAAGAACCACCGGTGGACAAATTAAGTGTAAATCCTTTGGAGGTCACAGGATTATACAAATGTTAAAATAAGGTAACTGGCTGCATCAAGGGTATTTCAAGGGAAGGAGGGAGGGAGGGAGGGAGGGAGGGAAGGAAGGAAGGAAGGAAGGAAGGAAGGAAGGAAGGAAGGAAGGAAGGAAGGAAGGAAGGAAGAAGCTAGAATTGCATACGGGAGCTGAATTGAGTTGGAAGGCAGCAGACATATAAGCACTCCCCACATTCTTGGGGTCCAACCTCAGCAACTTGCTGGCTACCAAACCTAGGTAGCTTAGCCTCCTGGTAACACCCAGTTCCAAGGAAATGGATTGCATAACTTTTAAATTTAGATATACGTGAACAAATAATCCTTGTGCCTTGCAAGATCAGGCACTGGGAGAGGAGCACTTAAGAGGCAATATGGGTTTTTCTTGAGCTGAAAGTCCTCCTTATCCCCTAATATGGAGAGAAGCACCCTATTTTTCAATGACTTAAAGACCAGGGTTTTGGACAGGTTTGTACCTATTGCCATCATTAAATCCTTTCCAAAGCACTTTTCCCCTAAACAGGGGGATATGAATCCAATTTAGGGAGGAATTTGAAGGTGAAATGGGTGCCCTGTAAAAACCTCAGAAACATTTTCAAGCAAAAAAACAAAGTCCAGTTGCCTTTTGGAAAAGCACCTTTGGGACCACCATGACTTGGATGATTGAGCATCTCCATAGATCTTTCACGTCAATACTTGTGACAAGGGAAGTCGCAGAAGACAAAATGCAGGCCTGAAGAACTGTGGAGTGAGGGCTAAGGATTGAAATACCGACTCAAAACCTTTCCACCAAAAAGTATTTCAAAAGTTTTAAAAAAGAGGGATAATCTAGTTTCAGCCCATTTTGTGATTCAACAAGAGATTATGACTTCTGGACTGAAGCACTTTGCCTGTGGCTCCTGCTAACAACCACTTCTCTGACCCCCACTTTTTTTCAGCATAAATTATGGGTGTGAACTGAATTTTACCCAAAGGATATTTAACTTGCATCTTTTTCTGAAGACAGAGTATTTTTGAGATTTTAAATCAGGGGCGTCCCACCTTCAAACTTGTAGACTCCTACTCACAGAATTCCCCAGCCGAGCTGAAGTCCGTAAGTCTTAAAGTGGACACCCCCTGTTTTAAATCAAATTAATGGGAAGGGGTAAGAAAAGGCTTGGAAGGAAAGAGAGAAATAGATCACAAAAAGAGACAAAGGAGGATGGTGGAAACCGAAGTACAAACACTCCAAGAAGATGTAAGATAGCATTCCTGGGGAGGAAATAATAGAGTAGAGAAACAGTTCAAAGGACTTAAGTATTCTCTAAAGAAGGAAGAATAAAGTACTGACAGCTTTTGGGAGCAGAATTTTTTTAAAAGTCAACTAAGGGATTAAGACAAAACATATATGCAGATATGGAAAAAACAGAATAATTTCCTCCTTTCTCCCATCACTTTAAAACTGGGGATCATCCAAACATAGTCTATTTAAGAGGACCTGGGGCAGAGAGGAGAATGTCCCAAGTATAACTCAGAATCTCCTGGGGGACAGCATTAAGTATTTATCTGTAACCCGAATTTCACAGCCAGATGGAACTATCTCCAATCTCCAGGGCTAATATAGGTAATCCTTGATTTACGACCACAATTGAGCCCCAAATTTCTGTTGCTATGCGAGACAGTTGTTAAATGAGTTTTGCCCCATTTTACGACCTTTCTTGCCACGGTTATTAAATGAATCTGGCTTCCCCATTGACTTTGCTTGTCAGAAGGTTGCAAAAGGTGATCACATGATCACATTGCAACCTTCATAAATCTGAGCCAGTTGCCAAGTGTCCAGATTTTGATTACGTGACCTTGGGGATGCTGTTGTGTGAAAAATGGTCATAATTCACCCCTTTCAGTGCTGTAGTAACTTTGAAGGACTCTTAATAGAATTAACAGAGCAGGACCAGGTTTTCCTAGAAATGAAAGCAGGATTGACTGTTGACTCTATAGCAGGGGTGTCAAACTGTTGACAGAAATAGGGGAATAAAGAGGAGACTGAGTTTATTTATTTATTTATTTATTTTATTTTATTTTAATTCCATTTATATCCCGCCCTTCTCTGAAGACTCAGGGCGGCTTACAAGCTTAGCAGTAGCCTTCATTCTATGTATATGCCTGCTTATTAGGGCTTTCACACCCCCCCCCAAGCGGCATTATTACAAAGTCAGCTTAATTGCCCCCAACAATCTGGGTCCTCATTTTACCTACCTCGGAAGGATGGAAGGCTGAGTCAACCTTGAGCCTGGTGGGATGCGAACCTGCACTAATTGCAGGCAGCTGGTGTTACTCAAGGAGGCATTAGCCCACTGCTCCACCAAGGCACAAGTTGTCAAGATGTAGCCCGGCACAGTCCTTGCAGATTGTGCAAGGATGAACAGTTCTTATAACAATTTGGCCAGCTTCTGTAGGCATCACTCTGATTAGTGTGCTCTGCAGCAGGAAAAGGAGTACACACCCACTATATTCTTAGCAGCAATTGTGTTAGTTACCACTTTTCTGCATGTACTGTAAAAAAATCTGCCCAGAGGCAAGGTTCTTACTCATGATAATCTGAAAATCTCAAAGAAATGGGGGACAAATATTGGGGTTAAGAAACAAAACTCTTCTTATTAAACTGAGGCTCTGTGAAAACCTCTCAGAACAGACATGTCCCTGAGTGAACAGCTGCCTCTCCATCACTGTTCTCCGGAGAGACTGCAATGATTTGAGCAGTTACAAGTAGGCAAGACATATTTGTGGCATGTGGAGGTCATCTGGTAGCTAACTGTGTGCTGAATTACATCTCTCATCATCCCCAGGGCCATGCTTACTAAGAACTATGGGAATTGCACTCCAAGATCCCTGGAATGTCTTAGATCCAGTAATGATTTGGATTTGGGTATCCGTTACGAGAGAGATCAACCAACTTCACTCCTCTTAAACATCAAGATTTTAGAGAGAAAGACCACAGAACAGGGAGAGCAATGCTAGCAGAGAGGCAAGAAAAACAGTGAAGGATAACATCTGTTAGAGCCAAAGAGAACTTCTATTCAAGAGCCCTGGTGGCCCAGTGGCTAAAGTGCAGCATTGCAGGCAAACTCTGCCCACAGCCTGGAGTTTGATCCTGACCCACTCGAGGCCTTCCAGCCTTCTGAGGTTGGTAAAATGAGCATATCGTTGGGGGCAATATGCTGACACTGTAAACCACTTAGAGAGGGCTGTAAAGGGCTGTGGTGTGGTATACAATGTAGGTCTAACTGCTACTGCTATTGTTCTGCCTCCAAATACCAGCACCTGCAGAACAACAGCCAGAAACAGCTTGGGCCCTTCTGGGAAACAGTCCACACCATTCAACTGAGACCCTTCTCTTTTTCAGACATCATCCTAAGGTCTCAATGGGACTGGATTTCATTTTTCCCTCTAAGACCCTGCCTATAACAATGACATTATTTGCTAAAATCCAAGACACCAGTCCAGAATGACCTCTGAATTTATATCTTGGAGGCAACCAACCTTTTTTGGTGTGTGTGTGTTTGTGTGTGTGTTTGTGTGTGTGTGTGTGTGTGTGTGTGAAGGTTGCACGTGGCAACTCCAGGGAAACACCCCCAAAAGTGGGCAGGCCAAGGCAGAAAACTAAACCGATGTAAACCTAAGTAGCATTAAAATCACCTAAATTTGGGTTCTCTCCCTGTGTATAATTCATTTGTTCTACCACATTTGGCTTGGTTTTTATTGATGCGATGCATTCCGCAGGATTAAGAGGCAGGTCAGTACAGATGTGTTGTGTGAGAGAAAGAAGGTGAAGGCAGTTCCTCCATAGTAGTTCCCAGAGTATATATGGTAGATGCAGACAGCAGAGTGCTGGCAAGTGTTTGGCAAGCTTTTATCTATAGGTGTGGAGTAATAAAGAACTGACCACATGACTTTTTTTTGGTTTTGGGGCCTTACATCAATCTTGCCAACCTGAAGCACTGTATTATCTGCCATATATTATTAGAGAGAGGCTGCCTTCACCCCCCTCTCACACAACGTATTTGGACTGAGCTGCCTGTTACACCTCTGGTGTGCACTCCCCTCCCTTCTGGGAATCCAACCTATCACATTCCATCGTAATTGGTAACTTTTGAAGGAGTTATGGGAAATGGCCCCGAGGCTTTGGAAGGGAACAGAACTAGACCTTCCCTGCAGCTGGAGCTGGACATCCACTTAAGGCCCAGGTCATCCAGCTGTTCCTGAACATGTCCTGTCTCTCCCACATGGGAGCAGAAGCATGATGCATTCCCTTTGCCAAAGAAATCATAGAATCAAAGCGCCAGAAGGGACCTTGGAGATCTTCTAGTCCAGGGGTAGGCAACCTCGGCTCTTTTATGACTCATGGACTTCAACTCCCAGAATTCCTGAGTCAGCTGAGTCAGTCCACGAGTCATAAAAGAGCCGAGGTTGCCTACCCCTGTTCTAGTCCAATCCCTTGCCCAAGGCAGGAGTCCTTACACCATCCCGCACAAAGGTTTGTCCAATGTTTTTCTTGAAAGCAATGGAGCACCCACAACTCCAGCAGGTAAGCTGTTTCGCTGATTAATTGTTCTCCCTGACAGGAAACTCTTCCTTATTTCCAGGTTGAATCTCCCTCTGATGAGCGTCTGCCCCTTGCTTCTTGTCCCCACCCCCCAGCCCTTGGGTACTAAGGAGAATATACTGACACCCTCTGATCTGTGACAAGCAAAAGCTCATGCAAATAGAATGGAAATGATGGAGGGGTTAGGGTGAGGGGTGGGGGAAGAAAGAGAGAGAATGTGTACCTGGGCGAGGAAGGTTGGATGAAAACGGCTGATTTAGAGCAAGGCAGAGAGGCTTCACAGACACAAGATGAGAGAGATAAGGTGAGCGATCAACCGGTGGGGTTTGGGGGAAAGACACAAAACATTTACTGGACAGGGATAATGTATACATCTCTCTATCCCTCCCAGTGACCTTCCCCTGCCCAACTCCAGCAATCCTTCTTGCTTCTACACAAATCAAGATATACGGGAAAACCCTCAACAAGTTTTTGTTTGAATGGTGCACTTTTCAAGAGGAGAACACGGGAGAAGGCCTGACTCTGGTCCCAGGGCCTGTTTCAATGCTGAAAGAAGAAGCAAACAAAACCGCTCCCTTGACGCAGCTATCCTACGTCAAAAGGAGACAGTTAAAATCAGTTCCTTTTTTGATGTCTCTAGCCCACTGTTTCTCAACTTCGACAACCTTTAAGATGTGCGGACTTCAAGGACCTAGAATTCCCCAGTTAGCATGGTGGCTAGGGAATTCTGGGAGTTGAAGTTCACGCATCTTAAAGTTTCCAAGGTTAAGAAACCCTGTTCTAGTACAGGGGTAGGCAACCTTGGCTCTTTTATGACTCGTGGACTTCAACTCCCAGAATTCCCGAGCCAGCATGGCTGGCTCGGGAATTCTGGGAGTTAGTCCACAAGTCATAAAAGAGCCAAGGTTGCCTACCCCTGTTCTAGTATAAAGTAGAATGTGTTATTGGAACTCCCAAAGGTAAAGGTAAAGGTTCCCTGGCACATGCGTGCTAGTCGTTTCCGACTCTAGGGGCCGGTGCTCATCTCCGTTTCAAAGCCAAAGAGCCAGCGCTTCTCCGAGGACGTCTCCGTGGTCATGTGGCCGGCATGACTAGACGCCAAAGGCGCACGGAGCGCTGTTACCTTCCCACCGTAGTGGTCCCTATTTTTCTACTTGCATTTTTACGTGCTTTCGAACTGCTAGGTTGGCAGAAGCTGGGACGAGTAACAGGCGCGCTCACTCGGGATTCGACCCGCCAAACTGCCGACCTTCTGATCGACAAGCTCAGCGTCCTGACCCACTGAGCCACCACGTCCCTTAACTCCCAAAGAAACCTCAACTAGATGAGGTAGACATTATTATACGTTCTCCAAAAACTTCCAGAACTCCCAAATGTATCGTATCTCCTTCTATGCTTGAAGCAACCCCATTTGGGCAAATCAAGAGACTTGCCCTGTGTCTTTGACTAAAAGTTCTCCCTCTGCTTCTGACATGACGTTAGGAAGTTTAGAAAAGATACTTGGTCCTGTTCCTCTCAGTTGCAGCTCTGAACCTGCCTTCTGACTGGCTATGATTGCTTTAGACATTCACTTTGGGGATCAAAGATCTGGCAAATTCCTGCTTTCTCAATTTTTGTTTCTCGTGGCAAAACCTACTGCACTCACCCACCAAGAGGAATGGCATAGGAGTTAACACATAGAAACAAAAGATAAGTCAGAGAGGGTTGAAAACCAATTTCTACCTTTTTCTTTACAGTATTCCATGGATGCTTTCAGGTAATGGGACAACTGTATTTTACATGGAACGGGAGAGAAATCATGCAGCCGCTTCCCACATTACAATCTAAAGTACCAACAGGAAGGGGCTTAACCTATTTCTGTATAGGCTGTGTTCACATAACATGACTAACAAGTCGGCAGGGTAGGGAACGGCAATAATAAAAATAAGCAATAATAAAATAATATATCAAACAAACAAGAAAAGCCTAGTGGCAAATCAACATGTATCGAACTATATAACCCCTCGCTATTCCACTACCTGGGAGAAAAGCCAGCTCTTAGCGGCTTTCTAGAAAGCCAAATGGTTGCAAGCTTGTTGGATCCCGGGAAAAAGATGTTTCACCGCACAGGTACGGAAAAGCTATGTTTCCTAGGCACCACTAGAGGGCGATATTTGAGGGAGTGAAGGAACCTGGAAGGTGACCACTCTATCTTAATTTGGCTGCTACAGCCTAATTAAGGAACTACCAAGAAGAAAACAGCCCTAACAATACTGACAGGGCAAGCCCTGTATAAATAAGAGAGCAAACCCCACTCGCTTCTAGCACTGAGGATGTTACCTGGTTGGGTAATGAAACGTCTGCAAGAAAACAACCAACTCAAGAGAGCACCAAGGACCCTCACAGTTGCCTCACCGAACTGGGTAATTGCACTGCAAAGGCTTCTTTTGGATGGTCACGGGCGTGAGTTAGGCACAAGCCCCAATTTGTTTTAGGCGAGAATGTTCTATTGTGAAGGTTAAAAATAATCTGTGACTCTGTACCAGCTGTAGCCAGCTGTTCCTTCCTCCAATTATCACACAGCCTTTAAAAATACTAGTGAGCGAAAGACGAAGAATACCGTGGGAACACTATGAATTCTGATGTTCTGGCTATGCGTTCCCTGGTAACGAAATATATTAAGTTGATCCTTCAATCTAAGCTCATGGGTCTCCTTGAATACGTAGTAGGCCTGCCAAACCTACCGAAGGTGAGGACTTCTGGTGCAAATGGGTGAGTGAGAGAAAGGGTCCAACGTCCACCCAAGGAAGATGGCCCAAACCAGAATGGGAATGGGATGACCTCAGGTTGAGAAATGGGTGGCAAACTGACCTGGGGAATGCTGGGAAGTTGCAAGGGAGGTCATGGAATTGGAAAGGTTCAGGTTTGCAGTGATGCTGAGCTGACTCTGCACTGCAGGAGGGTAAGGAGATGTTGGGGTTAGAAGGGATTCTTCACTGATCTCCTCATCCATTCCAGGCAAGTAGGTATCGATCAAGGCGTCAAGGAACTTCACAATCAACTCAGCGTAGTCGGGTATTTGACTTTGCTAGAAAAAAAATGAAAAAAAGAATGAATTTCCTTTTTCTAATCTCTCTCTCTCTGTGTGTGTGTCTCTGAGCTTGGTTGTTTTCTTGCAGACGTTTCATTATCTTACTAGGTAACATAATCAGCGCTAGAAGAGAGTGGGTTTTGCTCTCTGTTTATGTACAAGTAGCTTACCCTGTTGGTATTGATGGGAATTGTCTTGGTGGCTCCTTGCTTAGGTTATTGGCTCAAGAACTATCAAGAAAACTCCCACCAACTAACAGGGCAAGCCGCTAGAATATAAACAGAGAACAAATCCCGCTTCCTTCTAGAACTGATGATGTCACCTAGTTGGGCAACGAAAACAAGCAAGTTCAGAGACCACCAAGGGACCCCATAAGTTCAACGCTGAGCTACAAATATTTTCTTTTATTAGAATCATTTCCCCCTGATCTTAAGCAATGGATCCCACACTCCCCAAAAGGTCTTCTCCAACTGGGACGACTCCTTTTACCCCCTGCCAATGTCAAAGGTCTCCAGATATAAATCCAAATTTCCTCTGTGTAGAAGAGCAAATGGTCAGTCAGAAACTACGTGCTCTGAATCAAGCTCTCATCCAGCTCTGAGCTGAAGAAGCTTCTTGAAGCAAAAGGTCTCCAAAGAAAAACAAGAAAATCCAGTTGCCTCTTGAAAAAGCACCTTTGGGACATCCATGACCTGAATGATTGAGAATCTCCACAGACATTTAGCTATGCACTTTGTAACTGAATGTTGGTTTCCCCCCCCATTTTGTGGAAAAGTCAAATAATTAAGAATATAAACCATATACAATCCAGTTGACTTTTTTTAGAGAGAGCTTGATTCAGAGCATGCAGTTTCTGGCTGACCATCAGCTCTTAAGCTGAAGAAGCTTCTTGGATGAGAAGCGAAACGTGTGGAAAGAAAAACAAAGTCCAGTTGCCTCTTGAAAAAGCACCTTTGGGACAACTTTCAATTACTTTTTACAGATTTCTGATAGTACTTTAGGCCACCTATGCCATTTTTTTAGGCTACCAAAGCTTCATGCATAATGGAATATATAATTGGACTTCAAATCCATTGGACAGAATCTCTCAGTTAAATATAGTATTTTTAAAACAAGAATATACCTAAAACAACACTTTTCTTCATTTCTACCAATTCAAAGTTAATTTGAGGATGTGTCCATCCAATCTCACCTTGGTAGCAAAAAAATTTATAATGTAGCACGTTAAGCTAATGCCAAATTGCTCAGTTGGTGGTTCTCAATTCAGATTTCCTTTAGTGCTCAGTAATTCTAGATGGCTGCTAAGGAGAGTCCTCTAGAACAGGGGTAGGCAACCTCGGCTCTTTTATGACTCATGGACTTTAACTCCCAGAATTCCTGAGTCAGGAATTCTGGGAGTTGAAGTCCATGAGTCATAAAAGAGCCGAGGTTGCCTACCCCTGCTCTAGAGAAAGGGGTACTTGGGTTTCAGCTGTGACTAGACTTTTGTCATCTGGTGTAACAAAGGGTCAAGAAAAGGAAATAAAGGCCTGCCATTATGGAGGGTGAATAAGAACTAGCAACTAACAAGGCAAAGCATGGCGAAATGGACTGGACCGAGATGCAGAATAGACTGGCTAGCAGTGCTTGAGACACCCATCTTGGCTTAGTTTCTTGACCTACAGTATTTGGAGATTCTTAGTCTACAAGCATTTATTACACTGGGATTATTCGGGAAGGAAGGGCATAGCCGTTCTTATCAGCATCGTTCTGGGACTGACTTTAGAGAGTTGGAAGTACAGAGGCTCCCAGTTTATGACATGTAGCTCCATAGAATCCTAGAATTGTCAAGTTGGAAGGGACCACAAGGATCATCTAAGTCAGGGGTCTTCAAACGTGGCCCTTTTATGACTTGTGAACTTCAACTCCCAGAATTCCTCAGCCAGGCATGCCGGCTGAGGAATTCTGGGAGTTGAAGTCCACAAGTCATAAAAGGGCCAAGTCTGAAGACCCCTGATCTAAGTCCAACCTTCTGCCCTAGAGATCATTTTTGACTTACCAACATTAATTTAGTGACTGTTTGAAGTTACAGCAGCAGTGATAAAAGTGTCTTAGGACCAGTCCTTGCACTTACAACCATTGCAGCATCCCCACGGGCGTATGATCAAAATTCACAAAATATAAATATGACATCACACGATACCCACGACTGTAAAATATTTCAAGACTGAAAACATTCAAATCAGAAACACCCATTCCAAGATCAGAACAGCTTGTTTGCCCTCAGCCGCCCCCCCCCGAACTGCACTTCAGTTGTTTCCAGTGACGACTGATAATTTTCTTATTTAACCCTCCATTGTGACTCACATTTTCCTATCCACTCTTGATTTTACCAAGACCACCACGTGGCATTCAGTCTGAAAGAAGCCCGAATCACTCACCTTAGAAAATGGTCCTGCAAACCTCCACAAGCCGTTAAACCCAAAACCTGCAAATCATCATCAGCAGCAGCAACAATAAAAGAGAGAGTAGTTTTAATTAGAGAAAGCTAACGGCCACCTAATCTGCAATCATTCCTTCTTATTCTTTGGTCTACACATTCTGATTAATCACTCTGATGCCAGCGTCACCCCATGAGCCCATCGAGGGACTCACCCTTAGGGCTGTAAGCACAATTGGCCTATCACCTCAGGTCCCAGAACTCCATCCTGTACTTGGAGGTTAGTCAACAGGTACAGATAATTCAGTATACAGCAATCAAGGGAGATTCAATTCCCACTTCTAAACCAGGCTGTAAAATGTGCAAAATGTAACAAAAGCTTTTCAATCACTGAAATGTCACGACTGCTAACGTTCTTGAATGGTTCAGTTCTCTATCCATTTATCATCAAAATCATAACTGTTACTCTAACAATGTCTTAACCTCAAACATTTCCAATACATATGCAATAAAAGACAATACAGTGGTCTGATGCCTAAGGCAGGTTCCATAAAAATAGTAAAATGCAGTTGTTAAGGAGCCTTGGTGGAGCAGTGGGCTAATGCCTCCTTAAGTAACACCAGCTGCCTGCCATCAGTGCAGGTTCGCATCCCACCAGGCTCAAGGTTGACTCAGCCTTCCATCCTTCCGAGGTAGGTAAAATGAGGACCCAGATTGTTGGGGGCAATAAGCTGACTTTGTAATAATGCCGCTTGGGGTGTGTGTGAAAGCCCTAATAAGCAGGCATATACATAGAATTAAGGCTACTGCTAAGCTTGCAAGCCGCCCTGAGTCTTCGGAGAAGGGCGGGATATAAATGGAATAAAAATAAAAATAAAAAATAAAATAAACCCTACATTAGATTAGCCCTGCGTTTATTATCTTGCAGTTCAGTCGTGCATTAAAATGGGAGGGAAGGAACAACTTAAAAGAAAGTGAAGCGAATTGAGGCTCTCTCTCTCTCTCTCTCTCTCTCTCTCTCTCTCTCTCTCTCTGTGTGTGTGTGTGTGTGTGTGTGTGAGAGAGAGAGAGAGAGAGAGAGAGGGAGAGAGAGAGAGAGAGGGAGAGAGAGAGGGAGAGAAAGAAACCCTGTTACCTTTTCGCAGTTTTTCCCAACATTTCTTATAAGAAATCTGCATGAAGGACAGTCACTATGCGTGTGTAAATACCCAAAGGACATTATTTTTAAATGTAAAAACTAGAATTAGTACTCCTTGGCCATTACTTTTAAGATAAGGCAGTCCCTTTGCAAATGAAATTATGTGTCTTTCTGCCAAAAAAGTCAGGAGAGTATTCATTTAAGCAAAGGCACACAGAACTGAAATGGGTCATACAGACCATGGGTTCCAGTTCTTAGTGCAGGAACAGAAATCCTTTTCAAGAGGTGACTAAAGGGAGCCCACAAGCTCCCAGGATCAGGCGTTCCACTACTGTATCAAATGTCCTTCCCCCTCTCAAAAGGCAGAAGGGAGAGAAAAAATGTTTAAAAGTGCTGTTGGTCTATCCTTCAAACAGCCTTTTGTACCGCAAGTCAGTTTTCTTTTGCAAGATAGCCTAAGGCAGGGGTAGGCAACCTCGGCTCTTTTATGACTCATGGACTTCAACTCCCAGAATTCCTGAGTCAGCTATGCTCAGTCATAAAAGAGCCGAGGTTGCCTACCCCTGGCCTAAGGCATCTATGAAAGAGGCAAGGCCTACATTTTAAAATTTTATTGGTTAAATTTATATACCACCAACTCACTGTTTTGGGTGACTCTAGGCCTCTAAATCACAACAATATTTATTTATTTATTAAATTTCTATACCGCCCTTCTCCCAAAGGACTCAGGGTGGTGTACAGGGCAATAAAATGCAACATACAAAAGTTAAAAAGAAAATTAACATTAATTAGCCCTAACAATAAATAGTTAAAATAAACTCAAACCCTTAGTCCAGGCTGGCCTGTTCAAACAACCAAGTCTTCAACTTTGGCCACTTCAAGGTATGTGGACTTCAAGTCCCAGAATTCCCCAGCCAGCTGTGCTAGCTAGAGAATTCTGGGAGTTGATGTCCACACATTTGAAAGTGGCCAAGGTTGAAAAACACTGGCTTACATGCTATAAAGCAGGTCGTCTTCAAACTTGGCAACTTTAAGACTTGTGGACTTCAACTCCCAGAATTCCTCAGGCAGCTGGCTGAGGAATTCTGGAAGTTGAAGTCCACAAGTCTTAAAGTTACCAAGTTTGAAGATCCTTGCTATAAAGAATAAATATATGGGGAATACCTAAAATAGTTTTATATAATCTGTATCTAAGCAGACCTTCCCCCCCTCCCCAATTGATGAAGGAGCTGTAAGATACATACTCTGCAGATAAGACGTCTGGTACTGTGGTGGAGATTCTTCGTGGTAAACCACACTCTGAACAATCCCATGAATGGGATTCAATAAATTTGGATCCTGACATTGCGATAAGAGAGTATTTATCTTGAAGTCCAATAAATTGTGCCTAGACAACAAAATATATACAATATTTGATCAGGTTATCTCCTTCAAGTTTTTACTGCAGCAAATAATCAAGGGTGTTTATCCATCAAGGTTTTATTACAATATAGAAATGAGTATCAATCAAAATTGAACAGCTCTGTCTCAATAGAGAGGGAGGGATACAACACCATCTATCTTTAGTCTACAACCCAGTCCTTTCAGCAGTTCCAAGAAGGCTCCACACCCATTTGCACAACTCAGGTGACCTGACAATACAGATAAACCTCCAAGTGGCCTCAACGACCCTCTAAAAGAATGCAAATGACAAGCTGTTTGCAAGGAGTATAAATCCTTCCATTCCCCACCATCCAGTCAGAGCTGAAGAAGCTTCTTGGATGAGAAGCGAAACGTCTTCAAACAAAAACATGAAAGTCCAGTGGCCTCTTCAAAAAGCACCTTTGAGACATAGAAATGAGTATTGACATAGAAATGGTTGTGAAAATCAATTATTCTTGCCAGGGAATTTCCAATGCTGGTTAGACAATTCCATCATATCTTTTAAAGGTAAAGGTAAAGGTTCCCCCACACATGCGTGCTAGTCGTTTCCAACTCTAGGGGCTGGTGCTCATCTCCGTTTCAAAGCCGAAGAGCCAGTGCTTGTCCGAGGACGTCTCCGTGGTCATGTGGCCGGCATGACTAGACGCCAAAGGCGCACGGAACGCTGTTACCTTCCCACCGTAGTGGTCCCTATTTTTCTACTTGCATTTTTACATGCTTTCGAACTGCTAGGTTGGCAGAAGCTGGGACGAGTAACAGGCGCTCACTCTACTATGTGGCACTCGGGATTCGACCCGCCAAACTACTGATCTTCTGTACAATCACCAGAATTCTAGGGTGCAGGTATAGGTAAATAAACCCACCATAATCATGTTCAACTCTATTTTTTTAATCTATAATCCCAACAGGTCATCTATAATGTTCTTGGTAAGTGCATGACAAATTTGAGTGGGCTTTTGGACAATCCCAGATGTTGGGTTGGGGAATTCTGGGAGCTGAAGTCCACGCATGGCTTAAAATGTCTGAAGTTGAGAAACACTGTTCTAACGGCTGCTTCAGACATCACACAACCCAAAACGTGAGCAGAGACTTCTTTAATATTTATGTCCTATCAATTATATAGAGGAACATAGTGGCTCAGTGGGTTAGGATGCTGAGCTTGTCAATCAGAAGGTTGGAAGTTTGGCGGGTCGAAACCACGGAGATTTATTTATTTATTTATTTAATTAAATTTTTATACCGCCCTATTCCCGAAGGACTCAGGGCGGTTTACAGGGCAGCATAAAATATGAAAATAGTATAAATTAAAATAGATTAAATTACATAAGCCCAACAATTAAAACAATATTAAAAGCTAAAACCCCTTCAGTCCAGGCCTGATAGATCAAAAAACCAGGTTTTCAGATCCCAGCGAAATGAACGCAGATCGGGGGCGGTCCAAAGTTCCACCGGTAAATCATTCCAAAGGGCAGGCGCACCCACAGAGAATGCCCTCCCCCTGGGGATCACCCGCCGGCACTCCTTAACCGCCGGCACCCTCAGAAGGCCCTCCCTGTGGGAGCGCACAGGACGATGGGAAGTTGATGCCGGCAGCAGGTGTTCCCTTAGATAATCCGGACCCAAGCCATTCAGAGCTTTATAGGTCATTACCAGCACCTTGAATCTCACCCGGAGGGCAACCGGAAGCCAATGCAGCTCACGGAGAAGAGGTTACACGGGAGTATCGGGATGTCCTCGGACAAGCGCTGGCTCTTCGGCTTTGAAACGGAGATGATCACCGGCCCCTAGAGTTGGAAACGACTAGCACGCATGTGCGGGGGAACCTTTACCTTTTTATCAATTATATATGTTCGTCACATTCTTTCTCTCTGCCTGCTCAATTTCAAGTGAACTCTTCCAGAGCCAAAGTGCACAGAGAGATGTTCAAAAACACCACCTTGTGGATTATCTTTTGGCAGAAAATTGCTTTCTTCGAAAAATTCAACACTCACACAACAGGAAAGACCTTTGGGAAAACCACACTGGCTTCTGCTAAATACTCATACAGGATTCGCTGGTCAAACTCATCTGCTGTGTACTTTACCAATGTTGCCTGTCCAAAGAGAAAAGTGGGAGAGGGAAGAGGAGGAACGAAAAACATCAGCTTGCAATTTCTAATCAGCTATTAAGATTAAATCAACTACAGTTGCAGACAGCACAAAGTCAAAAGGGGCAGTAAAGACAAAGAAAGACAGAATCATGGAGCTGGAAGGGGACTCAAAGACCTTATACCATCCCAATCAGTTGTCCAGTCTATTTTTGAAAACCTCCAGTGATGGAGCACCCACCACTCCAGGAGGCAAACTATTCCACTGATTCATTGTTTTCACCGTCAGGAAATTTCTCCTTCTCTCTTTGACAAGCTTCCACCCATTATTTCTTGTCCAGCCCTCTGGTGCTTTGGAGAATAAATCAATCCCCTCTTCTGTGTGACAGGGAGCTGCTATCACTGCAGTTGTGACTCTTCGAGCAGTATCATCAGGAGGGATCTTCAAGTGATTTGGATTATATACTTACAAGGACGGTCAGCAGCAAAGCTTGGATTTTGGGATCAGTGAGGACTTCCTCATCTAGGAGGACATTAGACTCGGACACGGATACTTTACGGAGATGGGGATGCTGTTGGGGTGATATCCTTTGTGTTTCTGCAGGAAGGAACCCACGGGTTATAACCAGGGATAGCAAGAATAGACGACAGCTCTTATGTTTTAGGTAAGGCTCCTTCAATATGTATTTATTTATTTATTTTATTTATTTAAATTTATATACCGCCCTATTCCCGTAGGACTCAGGGCGGTTTACAGGGAAAATTAAAAGTTAAAATACATCACATACAATTAAAAACGATTAAAACTAAGATTAAATTAATCCCTGAACTTAACTAAAACCCCATTAATTAAATAATTAAAACCCCTCAGTCTGGGCCAGACAGCTCAAAAAACCAAGTTTTCAAGTCCCTACGAAATGAGCGAAGGTCGGGGGCGGTCCTAAGCTCCGTGGGAAGCTGGTTCCAAAGGGCCGGCGTGCCCACAGAGAACGCCCTTCCCCTGGGAATAACCCGCCGGCATTCCTTAACCGGCGGTACCCTAAGAAGGCCCTCCCTGTGGGAGAGCACAGGACGATGGGAAGTTGATGCCGGCAGCAGGTGTTCCCTTAGATAATCCGGACCCAAGCCATTTAGAGCTTTATAGGTCATTACCAGCAGCTTGAATCTCACCCGGAGGGCAACCGGAAGCCAATGCAGCTCACGGAGAAGAGGTGTTACATGGGAGTATCGGAAGACTCCCATAACAACTCGCGCAGCTGCATTCTGCACCAGCTGAAGCCTCTGAGTGGTCCTCAAGGGCAGCCCCATGTAGAGAGCGTTGCAATAGTCTAGCCGGGAGGTCACAAGCGCATGGGTGACTGTGCGTAGGGCATCTTGGTCCAGACAGGGCCACAACTGACGCATCAGACGAAGCTGGGCAAAAGCCCCCCTGGTCACGGCTCCTATATGATCTTCAAAATTGAGCCGTGAATCCAAGAGGACGCCCAAGTTGCGAGCCCTATCGACGGGGGGTAAAACCTCACCCCCCATCATTAGTGGTGGAACAACCTGGTTTATCCGAGATGCCGAAATGCACAGCCACTCAGTCTTGGCAGGATTGAGTCGAAGCCTGTTTCTCCCCATCCAAACCCGGACCGCTTCCAGGAAACGGGACATCACGTCGAGTGCATCACTGGGTTGGTTCGGGGTGGAAAGAAAAAGTTGGGTATCATCAGTGTACTGATGATACCCCACCCCGAAACCACGAATGAGCTCACCCAGCGGTTTCATGTAGATGTTGAACAGGAGGGGAGAGAGGACCGACCCCTGAGGGACTCCACAAACGAGAGACCTTGGGGCGGACCTCTGCCCTCCCGTCAACACCGACTGCGAACGGCCCAGGAGGTAGGAGAACCACCGTAAAACAGTGCCTCCCACTCCCAACCCACTGAGACGCCGCAGTAGGATACCATGGTCGATGGTATCGAAAGCCGCTGAGAGATCTAAAAGGACTAGGACAGAGGAACATCCCCTGTCCCGAGCCCGCCAGAGATCATTCACCAGTGCGACCAATACCGTCTCCGTGCTGTACCTGGGCCTGAAACCCGATTGGTACGGGTCCAGATAATCAGTTTCCTTCAGGAACAGAGGAAGCTGATGCACCACCACACTCTCAACAACCTTCACCAAAAAGCAAAGGTTGGAGACCGGACGATAGTTATTTAAAACAGCCGGGTCCAGGGCAGGCTTCTTGAGGAGGGGCCTCACCACCGCCTCCTTCAAGGCAGCGGGGAAGATACCCTCCTTCAAGGAAGCAGTTATTACTGCCTGGAACCAGCCTCGTGTCTCCTCTCGAGCCGCATAAACCAGCCAGGAGGGGCACGGGTCCAGTAAACAAGTGGTGGAGCTCAGTCTCCTCATAATCCTGTCCATGTCATCGGGAGAAACAGGGTCGAACTCAGTCCAGATAACATGCTCAAGACCGCTTGATTCCTCCATGCCAGACTCTGCCCAGTCAGAGTCCAAACCGGTCCAGATCTGAGCGATTTTGTCCACCAGATGATGACTAAACTCCTCAGCCCGACCCTGTAAGGGTTCCTCCCTCACCTCCCGATTAAGGAGAGAGCGAGTCACCCTAAACAGGGCAGCTGGGCGATTATCTGCGGACGCAATGAGGGCAGCGAAGTAATTAGACTTCGCCGTCCTCATCGCAGCGAGGTAAGACCTTGTAAAGGCTCTTAGTCGCAATTGGTCAGATTCAGACCGGGTGGACCTCCAACCGCTCTCTAGACCCCGTCTCCGACGCTTCATCTCCCGGAGCTCCACAGTAAACCATGGAGCCCAACGGGATCTGTGCCGAGTCTGGGGTCGCAAGGGTACAACACAGTCGAGTGCCTCGGTAGCCGCCCTTTCCCAGGCATCAACCAAGGCATCGACCGGGCTGTGAGTGAGGGAGATAGGTAAGGACACAAGCGCCATCTGGAACCGTTCTGGGTCCATTAGGCGCCTGGGACGGAACCATCTGGTCGGTTCCACAGCGGGGGGTGGCACAATGGAAGACCAGCTGCAGGAGATAATGATCGGACCATGACAGGGGGACAACAGATGGCGAGCCCCCTCCCAAATCATCCAACCATTGTCCAGATAGAAAAATCAGGTCAAGGGTGTGACCCGCCCCATGAGTCGGGCCCTGAATTACTTGGGTCAGGTCCATGGCCGTCATGGAAGCCATGAACTCCCGAGCTAACTCTGATGACTCTCGCAGGGAAGGCAGGTTGAAGTCGCCCAGAACTATAAGTCTGGGAAACTCCACCGTCAACCCTGAGAGGGTGTCGAGCAGCTCAGGCAGGGCCGTTGCCACACAGCTGGGCGTTAGCAACAGATCCATCTGAGCCCGAGGGCCACATCTCATGAGAAGGGACTCACTCCCGCCTATCTGGACAACGGTGGTCTCCCGCCAATAGATGTGAGACACAATAAGGTTTCAAATGAAAGAGCCGGGAAGACCACTGAGGATTCACTTCCAATCTTATCTCAACCATGGAACATCTCTGCAGATCAGACCAACAGCCATTGCCTTAACTAGACTGGCAAAAGGGCCATTTGTCTGCAAGTGACTTTCATACAGTTATTTATTTGTTACATTTATTTGCCACCTCTCTTGCCATGGTGCTCCTCTAGGTAGCTTACCACAATAAAAAGGGAGAAATATGTAAACAGAAGTAAGGTAACAGAACAGTAAAATAAACAATGGTAATATCTTAGAACGTACAAATGTTTCTATTCTCATTTAAGCATTTCAATTGGTGAGATCTATTTTATACTTCTGTAAGGTCTCTGATTTTAGGCAGGAGCCAGTGAACAATTTCTACTCTGTGGTCCCCTCCTATGAAACAGGAAAAGGAAATTCTCCAGTGTACCCTCCAAATCTTTTTCAGAGGGTCTACGCAGGGAAGATTTGGGGTGTGAGATTCACTGGACAAATTAATTCCAACCCTGGCAAACTTTGCTGTATTGTGGATTTATTTGCAGTGGAAGATTTCACTGTATTCTAGCATACCAAAATAAATAATTGTATCAGGCATTTAATTAAACATACACAGCAATCAGCGATTAAGCCATTCTGCTTGAACGTCTTACCCATTTCATAATCATTTTCTGCTACTCTTCTCATTTTTGGAGGTGTGGTGATCCCAGATTCCATTTCTTGCCTTTTAGGGGCTTTCGTGTCCGATACTAAGTGGTCAAAACTTTTTCGGGTACCTATGAAAGTGAAACCAGTTAAACCTGTATGCTCCCATAAGAAGCCACTCTGTGGAGTCCTTGGTGTTGTCCGAGCTTGGCTGTACGGTTGCAGACATTTCATTACCCAACTAGGTAACACCATCAGCAGCCACCAAGCACAGAGAGGACTAAAGATTCCACACTTCAACTCTGAACTACGCATATTCCCTTCTATTGGAATCCACTTTGCATCCTGGATAAACAGAGGTTGCAAATAATAGTTTGTGGTTCAGAGAATGCTGGCAAGAAATTTAGCAGGGTTCCCCTTTTCAGCAGAAGCGGCAGCAGCATCCACGGGCTGCATTGTGGCAGTCCGGCGGAACTGAAGGCTTAATGCAGGGAGTATTCTAGATTCTAGATTCCATCAATGTTCCAGCCCCTCTATTTAATACAGGTAGTCCTCAACTTACTGCCGTTCATTTAACAACGATTCAATGTTCCAACGGCCTTGGCAAAAGGGATCTCATGACCTGAACTTGCAACTTATGGCCGTCGCACCACCCCACAATCACGTGATCGCAAGTTGAGCGCTTGGCAACTGGCTCGCCGTTTCTGACTGGTTGCAACGTCCTGCGGTCATGGGATTGTGGTTTGCGACCTTATTTGCCGATTTCCAGCAAAAACAAAAAAAGCCCATTTGAGGAAGCTGGATTCGTTAATGATCACATGATGTCTGCAGTGATTCGCTTAACAACTGTCATAAAATCGGGTCCAACTCGATTTACGACCGCAACAATGTACGACGGAAATTTCGGTCCCAATTGTGGTCGTAAGTCGAGGAATACCTGTACAGAAAACAAAAGGCGTATCTGATAAAAATGTCTAAAGCAAATCTGCACATCGGCCGTGATCATGTGAATGGCGGGCCCAAATCTTTGTGGTTAAAAGAAGATGGACACACCCAACCAACCTAGCAGCTTTTTAGTGTTGGCTTGAGAAGGCTGCCCCATATCCAGGCTCATGGATTTCCTTGTGCGGGGGCTGATCTGCCCAACAGTTGGGTAACTAGCAGCGAGATGTCTGTCAGAGTTCTTGGGAGAAGACCAGGGCTGGTTTTCTCTTAGTGTCCTAAAAAGAAAAAAGAAACCAGTCATTCCAAAAACAAACCATCTCCACACAGCCAGAAATTAGTCAGACAACAAGTGGGCGTCCTTCCTTCCACCAAGTTGAAATGGCACCCGTGGGTTACCTTACATCTAGTGCTTTGGCCTGAAGCTGATGATTCAAGGGGGCTCAGCATTTTCCAAAGACATAACTGGAACAAATACATTGATGCTATGGGCTTAATGATGCCGTCACACAAGTGATGCTAATGATAAGATTTCATCGTTTGCTCAGTGATATCATGACACATTGTAACATTGTTTACTCTCTTGCACCTCAGAAAATGCCCAGATTCTACTAATGCTTCTTTAGTGTCTATTCTACTAGGCTCCCTCGGAAGGAGATATGAGACAAGTAACAATGCAGTTTATTTGGGGCCCAGCATAATGAATGAATGTCAGTGAACATGCCATGTCTTGTTTTAAGGTAATCTGAAAGCAGTTTGTTGAAAACTTATGGAGCGAAGCTATGGGTTCATGCGAGGTGGCGTGTTACCAACGGTTTGTTCAGAACAAGCTTCTAACCTTTAAGGAGGAGGAATTCAGAAGAATACAAAGCAAGCTATGTCTGTCTCCAAGTCTGATTCTAGCTTGCTCAAACAGCAACTCAGGGCAATAGCTGTATTCACATGAATTGCTAAACCACAAACCAGTCAACCACATCTAACCAGTGTATGAATATCCAGACTTTCTGATTCTGCGACTGGGGTTATACAATATGTAGACTATAGAGTGCTTGGTGTTTGCTTTCAAATGTTTTATTACCCAACTAGGTGGCATCATCAGCTACGTAGCATCAGCATCAGCAGCGTAACTGATGATATTACCTAGTTGGGTCATGAAAGGTCTGCAAGCTCAGAGAGCACCAAGAACCCCATAATTTAATCCCAAACTACAGATATTCTCTTTTTATTGAGACATATAGATTAACTAGAATGAAGTGGAATAATTTATGGTTTAGCATATTATGAGAGCCAGCCAGAATACTGTTGTGAACCAGGCATCTCATCTCATTTCAACACAGCGTGTCACATAAATACAGCCGTTGGGTTATGTTAAAAATATACTGTAAACTCAGCCCAGGAAACTGAATTCAGTTACACCTGTTAAGCTAACTATGGGGTTAGCATATTGTCTGAACACAGCCGGTACATGAATCTAGCTAGTGAAACACCATCCTTGAGCCTTCCAGGGTCAATTCCAATACAGCTCTTTCTTTCCCAGAATAATTTTAATTGGAAGTAATATTGCCTTTTGGCCTCCCACCCTTCCCCCCTTTTTCCCGTGTCATAAATCATTTAGCCATAAATTATAAGCTGTCTTCAGTAATTCGCAGAAACAAACAAATTCTCTCCTGGCTGGAGAGAAGCATGTGGGTTGAAGTATCTCTCCAGATCCCTTCCTAAATGTCATTTTGCACCAAAGAACAGCATCAAGAGACAAGACATCTGAGTTTAATGCACAATTCTATCAGACGGAGTACTACAGAACTGTCCATATCCTCTAATAAAAGTTTTCAAAAGTCCACTGACCTACAACTGGCTTCATTGTGATGTAGGGGATATGTCTCCATAGGAACGTTTTCCATTGAAATATCTGTCAAGAGGAGGGATTTCCGATGCTTTAAGCTGCACCGGCTCCTAACTTCCTCGGACATAGTCAGCAGAGCTGAACAGACAAAAGGAAGCACAGAAATATTCAAAGGACATTTTACATACTGTATTTCACGTTCTTCTTCCAAACAGCAGACATGGCATTCTTCTTCTAGTATTTAGGGAAAACTCAACCATCAGCGATGGCATCAAGAACTCAGAATCCTGAGAAACTCGGTTCCATTCATTTTAATTTTAAAGAAGTAAAAATAAAATTCGAGGGAGCCACTGCACTGTCAATGCTCCACTCTGTGACAAAATTCTAGTCCTAAAGATCCTAAAGCACGATGAGACTCTTGTTGAATCCTCAACCAAAGATATCCACCCCCAACATTTTTTAATAATACTAATAATAATAAAGTTGGAAGGGACCTTGGAGGTCTTCTAGCCCAACCCTGACCTTCGGTCCTTCCGCCGTGAGCTGAAGACTTGGCTGTTCCAACAATCGAGCCTGGACTGACTATAGTTCTAAATTAGATTTTACTGGGTTAATCGTTATGCATTTATTACATTTATGATTTAATTCTTTTTAAAATTTTGTATTTTATGTTTTTTAACTTTTTATTGTTGTGAGCCGCCCTGAGTCCTTAGGGAGAAGGGCGGCATATAAATTTAATAAATTCTAATTCTAATTCTAACCCCCTGCTCAGACAAATGGTTGCCAAGTCTCTTCTTAAACACTTCCAGTGTTGGAGCATTCACCGCTTCTGGAGGCAGGTTGTTCCACTGGTTAATTGTTCTGTCAGGAAGTTTCTCCTTAGTTCTAGGTTGCTTCTCTCCTTGGTTAGTATCCATCCGTTGCTTCTTGCCCTGCATTCAGGCGCTTTGGAGAATAGCTTGACTCCCTCTTCTTTGTGCCCTAGTCCAGAGGTAGGCAACCTCGGCTCTTTTATGACTCATGGACTTCAACTCCCAGAATTCCTGAGTCAGCTGGCCCAGGAATTCTGGGAGTTGAAGTCCATGAGTCATAAAAGAGCCGAGGTTGCCTACCCCTGCCCTAGTCCTTCTTTTCATTAAACCAGACATACCCAATTCCAGCAACTGTTCTTTGTATGTTTTAGCCTCCAGTCTGTAATCAGTTTGTTGCCCCTAATAATCTTTATTGTTATAAATGCCTTATAACTTGGCAAACCCTCCAAATCATTTGGACAATCGGACTCCGAGTTCCCATGTGATGACAATGCCCACGCATGGAACCTCATACAGGAATCTCACAAGATTTGGATATTTCGTAATATTTTAATCTGTCTCTTTATATTACTATCTTAGCATTTACTGTATGTCTGTTTCTCAGCAAAGCCGCACCCACAATGAACCACGGGTTCACTTGTCAACTGCTATGTTTGCTTAACAAAAACCGTGTTCACTTAACAACCGCCAAAAAAAAAGGTCGTAAGACCATTGTAACTGTAATGGGCAGGCTCCATAACAGTTGCAACTTGAGGACTACCTGTACTGATTTAGCAAGGGACTAAAGTTTTAAGCCAGGTTTCCTCAATCATATATCAATAGCACAGTGTTTCTCAACCTTGGCAACCTTAAGATATGTGGACCTCAATTCCCAGAATTCTCTATGTTGGCTGAGGAATTCTGGAAGTTGAAGTCCACATACCGTATTTTCCGGCGTATAAGACGACCCCCAACTTTTGAGATGATTTTCATGGGTTAAAGTCTTATACGCCGGAAAATACGGGTAAGTAGGAAGTCAGGGCTGCTTCTCAATTAGGTGAAGGTTTATTAAGAGCTTTTGGCCTCGAGATCAGCTTTGCTCTGCCTCGCCTAAACCTCGTCTCCTCTCGCGTTGGCGCCCCCTTCTACTTCAGCCACACGCGCTGGCTGTTTCAGCCAGGAGTGACGAGCATTGTGGCCCAACACTTCGGGAAGGCACCAGGTCTGAAAGAAGGCGGTTCTTTCCGTAGGTTAGTTAATGAACAGGGCGGCGGAGGGCGGGGTGGTGGTGGTGAAAGAAACGGGCTCAGCCCTGCGCCGCAAGTTTGAGATTCCCTCAAAGAAAGCCCCGAGTTTCCAAGTAACTAGAAACCAGAAGGAGCCCTGTGTGGCAGAGATCGAGAAGCCCGTTTACCCTCCCCTGCATTTTGCTGTGCTTTTCTAAAGTTTTCCAAGAAAATGCAAACTCGGGCTTTTTCCTCCTTTCACTTGCATAAGTTATCGCTGGAGTATACAGAAAGGGGAAAAAGAAATAAAGGGGAAAAACCCCGCACATATTATAATATTTATTTTTCAAAAGGCTGCCTTCTACTTCAGGGAGGAGGGGCGACCCCAGGTTGCTGAAGCCCCAGCGCCATCTTTCCGCTGCGGTCTGCCTGTCGCAATTCCCGAGCTGCGCCTTCCTGGGCGGGTGTTGCTGTAGGTCTGGCCACGGCACCATGCCCTGAAGTTGAACTCCCAGGGTCAGGTGAAGCTCAGCTCCGTGCGAACATGTCAGGTCGGCCTCCGCCTGGCTTCCCGCGCTCCCTTGAGCTCTCGTGCTCGCCAAGCGCCGGCGGCTCGGCACACGCTTGACTCCTGCTCCCTTCCAAAAAAAAAAAAAAAAAAAAAGAGGGGTCTGCTGCCTTAGGACGCCGGTAAGCTGGAGCCTCAGCCTCAGTTGGGCTGGTCGGTTTATTTATGAGGAGGCCGTCTTTCGCCATTCTCGAGCACTGGATTTGTCCGTTTCCACTAACGTCTCTGCTCCCGAGGATTTACTATTTTCCGGCGTATAAGGCGACTGGGCGTATAAGACGACCCCCGACTTTTGAGAAGATTTTCATGCATTAAAAAGTCGTCTTATACGCCAGAAAATACGGTATCTTAAGGTTGCCAAGACTGAGAACTCTGCAGTATAGTCAAAATATTCAAAGAGGATCTCCAAAATGTTATAGCTGGGAATGGGGAGATTGAATGAGGATTGAGGTCAAGCCTTTCCATCATAGGCACTGTTGTTATTATTAAACGTAGACTGGCTCCCTCCTTTTGGCAGCTCAACATTTTGTTAGGAACTGAGAGGAATACTTTCACACTATGTATTACCCAGTTTGGGTTGGCCTGGATTGGATACAAACCTCATAGATTTGGGGTTTTTACCTGCAAGGTAAGCCACACTCTGGGTATTCACCTCAAACTTATCACAGTTCCTATGTTTGTTAACCAGAGCAAGGAGTGTGTGCAGAATCCTTACTGTTCTTGCTACTATGGTCGGTGAGGGATGCCGGTAACCTGGTGAAATAAACATTATGTTAAACAAATATATATCCACAAAGAAAGAAAAGCGTCAGTTGTAAAGTGGGAAAATGTCTTAAAGAGACAGTGTATACACCTAAATGGACACTCAGCACCTGGGATGGGAGTTGAACAGGTTTACCCATTCAGTGAAAACTGGACTTCAGTAATTGCATGGCAGGTGGCTGATTCTCACAACCAAAAGGAACAAACATGGATTGTGGAAAGTTAGCAATACTAATCACTAATTTTTAGCGGTTTCCAAAGTTAGTATGAGTTTCAGGAAAGCCAGCAAGCATGTACTGCAAGTAATCAAGCCTTAGAATCTAGGATACTGGTGGAAAAAAGTTGGAGAGATGGGTGCATATAAATTTAATAAATAAATAAAATGCAATGCATTCTTGAGGCTTTCGCACAAAAGGAAGAAGCGTTGTTGACTGGAATTTAAAGTCCCAAGTTGGAATGAAGGGACACTGAAAGGAATTAATTGTGTTGTTGCTTGTCAGGGGGTATATTACATCAATCCCGAGAGAATGCTAAGCCTGATTTACAAAGAAAGATAACAATACAACAAGATGGGAAAAACCAGAATGATTTCTAAGCATAATTGCTCCTTGAAAGCAGAAAACTAGCCGTTCAGGGGGAAAAAATCCATTCTGGCCAGCATCTTGCGATGTCACTTCTTTACTTACACTTACATATATGTTTTCACTAATTTGTTTTTCTATATGTAATCTGAAAGAGTGAGGACTAGGTTTGATACGCTGGTGATTAAGGCATCAGATTTACAAACTGGGAGACTGTCAATTCTAGTCCTGCTTTAAGCACAAAGCCAGCTGGGTGATCTTGACCAGTCACTTTCTTTCAGCCCAAGGAAAGAGGCAATGGCAAACCACTTCTGAACAAAACTTGCCAAGAACACTGCAAGGACTTGTTGAGGCAGTCTCCAAGAATCAGACACGACTGAACAGGAAAGAAAAAAAAATCTGAGAGAGAACAATCTATGCTACCATCTCGAATTCTAAAGCAAGGCACACGGAGAAGAAAAGTGGGCAACCACTTTGGCCTCTGACGCACAGCAACAATTTGCCTTTGTATTCCAAAACCAACTCTTGAACAATAAACAGATCTCCCCTTTTCACAAATGACCCAAGTCTCAAACCAAGGCTTTGTTTCGTGAAAACCGTGTCTTTTGCTGAAGTGCATCTCAGTTTCTATCACAAAAGTTCCTTTCAGCCTCTTAATTCTAGGGTTTTTCCCCCCCTCTCTTTCTCTCTTCAGTCTCTCTCTTCAATATCTTCTATTCCCCTTCAAGGAACTCTAGAAGTGCTCTAGGTGTTCTGTACCAGCCTGCTACCGGCCCTGCAGCAAAAGCAGGGACAACCCCTTTACAAACGGCAAGAGGCTGGAATAAAGCCTGCCAAATTTATTAACATAAAACAGAGCAAGACAAGACACCAACCATGAAACAGGAGCTATGAAACAGGAACTATCCAAGCGGTTGCCTTCAGCAAACCAGCCCTCCCACACATTCCCCTTAAATACAGTTCAGGGCGTGGCCTCTCTCTGCCTCCTTCCGAGGTGCCCCATTGCCTTCCTCTGTTTACTCCTGATTGACTGCCTCCTGCGTCGGGCGTCCTTGAACCGGGCCAGCTGTGGGTCATCTTCATCCACGCTGTCAGGCTCACACAGCTGGGTCTCCGTCGTGACCAGGTGGGAGGGGCCCGGCTGAGGGCTCTGCGGAGCCTCAAGGCCATCATCAGCAAGCTCTTCAACACCCCCCTCCTCCTCCTCTGAGTCGTCCGACCCAACTGCCGAACCCACCGGCTGACCCTGAATCACAACACTAGGATCCTCTTCTGATGCAATTCATAGGGACAGTATACAGAATTCCTACCGCAGACAATACTGTTGTGTACAGTTTTGACTGGGCCCTGAAAATTAACCCACCACATGGCCTTCGTACCTTTTAGCAGATGTCCCACAAGTGCAAAGTTGAAGTTGGAGTTGAAATTGAGTCCCACAAAGTGGTCCATCTGCTTACAGTGCCACTCCAGAGGCCTCCTGATCTCCATGAAGACTTCTTCAGGGCTCTGTTGAGAATAAGCCAGAGAGACATCAGAAACTCAGGTCAAAAAAGGAACCATGCTTACTCTTGATTTATGCCATGCAGGCACACCCATTAATTAACTTGTAAGAAGAAAATATTTGTAGCTCAGGTCTGAATTGTGGAGTCCTTGATGCTCTCTGAGCTTGGTTGTTTGCCTGCAGAGGTTTCATTACCCAACTAGGTAACATCATCAGTGGACATCAAGCACAGAGAGGACCAAGGATTCCACAATTCAGCCCTGAGATACATATATTCTCTTTGGTTGGAATCTACTCTGTATCCTGAGACTGCAAATAATAGTTTATGTTTCAGAGAATACTGGCAAAAAAATTAAGCAGAGTTTCCTTTTTCAGCAGCAGCGTCATCCATGGGCTGCAAAGTGCTCAAGTTTGAACTGTGGAGTCTTTGGTGCTAAGCTTGTTTTCTTGCAGACATTTCATTACCAAACCAATATGGGTGGGAGTATTCTTGGTGATTCCTGGAAGAGTTCGTGTGAACACATCCATTATGTTTTATTTTATAAACCAGGATTAAAAAAAATATATAGCAAGGACTTTTGAACAGTCTTTGGCTGAATTCACAGATAAGGCCAAAGTTTTTTAAAGTGTGGCTTGATGTCTACAGATCATCCAGTCATGCAGGTTATGGTAATCCCAAAGGTGCTTTTTCAACTGGACTTTGTTTTTCTTTGAAGACCTTTCGCTTCTTCAAATGGCCTCAATGACTCTCAAAAAGAATGCAAATGACCAGCTGTCTGCAAGGAGTATAAATCCTCCCATTCCCCACCATCCAGTCAGAGCTGAAGAAGCTTCCTGCATGAGAAATGAAATGTCTTCAAAGAAAAATGAGAAATTCCAGTTGCCTTTTGAAAAAGCAGCTTTGGGATAAATTGTGGCTTGTTGAACAAGATACATTGGCCTAGCCCTAGGTAGTAAATAAAAAGTGAGCTAAGGTGATTGGAATTACACCTCACAAGAAATCAAAAGCAAACAAACCACGCACGTTCTAATCTGAGGCAGTCTAAAAATACTTCTGAGGGGAAAAAAACCAAACAGCATAAGGTGGGTGCATCTAAGATCTATTTGTCTTTGCTTTCCTCTTCCTTCTTCTATTTTAGTCTGCAGCCCTACTGGACAATTTTAGTATGCATCACCTACTCTTACGACAGCGCTTCTAAGACTGCTGGGATATTAAAAATAACCCTGGGCGCCGTAAGATAAAAATCTCGTTTCTTGAAACTCAAGGAATGTCAAACAATATTACATTCTTAAAACTCAAGCTACTTTTCAACAAGGAAGAAGCTCATTTTTTTTTCTCTCTCCAAAACTGATTCACCGCTGGCGAAAAGATGACGTATATCACAACAGCGCCAAGGGAACATTCATGCTTCCTTTTGTTCTTGTGTGTTCTGGGAAATGGTTTGCTTACTTTATCGTTAAATACCCGGAGGTTGTCCAAAGTGTGAAGGTTCTGCTCAAGTAAAGCTGTGCCTGCGGAATACAGATTGACCTCATCCAGCTGCAGAACTGCCATGGCCACCCAAAACAGCACCTTGTGCAGAGGGGAGTCCTAAACAGAAACAAGAGGAATAAAATGACCAAACTGAAGCACAACATTTTGACAGAAGGGAATATTTGTAACTGAGGGTTGAACTGCGGGGTCCTTGGTGCTCTCTGAGCTTGGTGGTTTTCTTGCAGATATTTCATTACCAAACTAGGTGACATCATCAGTGCTCACTGATGGTGTTACCTAGTTTGGTAATGAAACGTCTGCAAGAAAACCACCAAGCTCAGAGAGCACCTAGGACCCCATGCTACATTTGTTCTGTTCTGAAAGATACAGAACAAAAAGGGAGCTAAGTTTTCTCGTGTCAAGAAAACTGGATGCATCTGGCAACCGCACAATCTCCAGACTCCAGGGAACCTGTAATTGGAACCATGGGTACAAAACAAAGTAGAAGGTACTTCCACAGACACTTAGCCCAGTCTGGATGGGATGATCATAAGTTCTCCTGAGAGTTTTATTCTGGAGGGATTTCAAGTGATGACCGGTTACTTGTTGCTATCATTGGCTCATTCTTTGGGTTGATTTTTTCCCCCATAAACAGCCTTCCAAATTTGTACCCACAGCCAAAGTGAACTGTTGAGATTTAGGCAATGCTAGCAATGCACATATATACAAAGAAAGAAAGACTTAAGATCTGATCTACAGGTTCTCTGAAAACCACAACTTTGGGCAGATGGATGGGAATATATGAGCAGGCTGCCCCCTCATATTGCCCATGAAGCTGCGCCAAGCATATTTATTTTAGGAAAACTGACATGGCTGTCCAACTTTCTCAAGGTGACTCCAGGAGGCTTACAGAGATAAAACCGCAAATACAAAAGCCAATAAACCTCCACCCCCATGTGATAACAATCAAACCAACCACTTGATGGGCTCCATGTCACCCTGGGATCCCCAGGCCTGCTGGTAGAACCATGTCTTCAGGGCCTTTGAAAGAATATCAAGGTAGGGGCCAATCTTATATCCACAGGGATGATGTTCCAAGAGTATCAAGGGAGGGAGCCACCCTGTTCCCCCCTTCCTTCCCTTCAGTCACTTCAACACTTCCTGGTTCTCAGACATGCGGTCCAAACCATGGTTTCCAGTTCTGTTTACAGTCAAGAGTGCTTTGCCTTCACTGACATGCAACTGATTTGGCCATATTCAGAGAAAAGAAATGGGAGGAGGAGAAGAGAAGTTGTCCCAAAGATGGTTTCCCCCCCCCTAAAAGGCAACTGGACTTTCTTGCTTCGTATCTTTGAAAACAAAGGGAGGGAGCCACCACTGAGAAGGCCCTCTTTCTTGGTCTGACTAGATGGGACTTCTTAAAAGAGGAATCACCATACACGCTGCCTCCCGCTCTTGTGGGTAGGGTAGATGTAACTGGAAGAGTTATGGGTGCAACCACCCTTCTTGTCCATGGAGATTCTCAATCATCCATATCAAGAATGCTTTGCCCTCACTGACATGTGAAGGCATTGTCCCAAAGGTGTGTGTTTTGTTTTGTTTTTTCCAAAAGGCAACTGGACTTTCTTGGCTTTTTCTCTGACAACATTTCAGCTAAATATTTTTAAAATATTTTCAATGAAGGCAAAGCACTCTTGAATCTAAACGCAACTGGAAACCGTGGTTTGGACCGAATATCTGAGAACCAGGAAGTGATAAAGTGACTGAAGAGAAGGAGGGGGGGGGAACAGGGTGGCTCCCTCCCTCGATACTCTTGGAACATCATCCCTGTGGATATAAGATTGGCCCCTACCTTGATATTCTTTCAAAAGGCCCTGAAGACATGGTTCTACCAGCAGGCCTGGGGATCCCAGGGTGATATGGAGTCCATCAAGTGGTTGGTTTGATTCTTGTCACATGGGGGTGGAGGTTTATTGGCTTTTGTATCTGAATTTTGTAATAAAACCGGCAAGTGACTGAAGGGAAGGAGGGGGAACAGACACACCAAAGCAATACCTCCAATTCTTCAGGTTCTCTAGTAATCTAATAAATCACCGGCAAAATTTCAACATCGGCTAGTGAGCAATAAGGAACAGGTAAAAAAAAATGCAAGCATCGGCTTCCAAACATCCCCTCACCTGGATCAGTCTAACCTTTATCCTGAACAATGAAGCCACCCTCTTTTTCTGCCCACAGGGTCACACAGAACGAGCTGCTGGAGACCCTAACCAGTTTACCTTGTTGAGGAGTGGCTGGAGCTTAGTCAGGGCTATGACGGTGGCCTCTATCAGAACTTGGCTGTTGTAGTTGTCTGGCCCTTTCAAGCAGCTCTCCAGACCCTGTCATTAGTTTTAAAAAAATAAATCAAAGTAATATCAGCTTGTTTACACTGATTTTTAATCCCTGCAGACGTGGATTCTCCTTTCACACTGTGGTTTTGCTTCCTCCTGCCTCAGTCAATCCAGGATGCCCCTGATAAAATAAAAAGCCCTTTTGTTCTGCCTTGCTTTTCCTGGAACTGAGCCATTGAGACTAGATATTTCTCTTCACCTTCTGCATTCTCTCTCTCTCTCTCTCTCTCTCTCTCTCTCTCTCTCTCTCCACATACACTGAGGCAAAGATCTAATATTTAACTATCTAGCGGTCTCTCTGTGTGTGTGTGTGCACGTGCATGTGTGAAATGAGATTTAGTAAATGGCATCAAAGATGACCAGCACTGGATATTTATAAAAGCTCATTAGTTTTACTTCCATCTGTGAATTGATCTGATTACACAGTGCTATACAGGTAATCTTCAAATTACAACAATTGAGCCCAACATTTTTGTTGCTAAGCGGAACATTTGGTAAGTGAGTTTTGCCCCATTTTACGCCCTTTCTTGCCATAGCTGTTAAGTAAATCACTGCAGTTGTTAAGTTAGTAACATGGTTGTTAAGCGAATCGGGCTTCCCCATTGACTTCCGATTGTCAGGTCACAAAGGCTGATCACATAACCCCGGGACAGAGCAACCATCATAAATCTGATCCGATGGCCAAGCGTCCGAATTTTGATCACATGACCATGGGGATGCTGAACGGTTGTTACGTATGAAAAATGGTCATAAGTAACTTTGAACAGTCATTAAAAGAACTGTTGTAGGCCAAGGATTACCTGTACAAAAGGCAGCCTCAATGATCTGAGGAAAAGGCAGAGTTGTAGGAGACCAGCCTTTTCTATTATCCACCTGGTAATTCATTACCTTTCTCACTGGCCCTTATTATTTAAGTAGCAAAAGGCTACGGTGATTGTCAGGGACACTCCCTAAAACCAGGGCTTTTTTTCTCATAGAACGCTCAGAACGGAGTTCCAGCACCTTTTTTGGATGGAACCTTGTAGTGTAGGCAAGGCGGGTTGTATGACATGTGGGAGTTCCGGCACCTTTTTCTTTTACAAAAAAAGCACTGCCTAAAACTGTATGTCCCCCCAAGGTTTGCTTTAAATTCACACTGATGCATTTACTGACATTGCCTGGAGGACTGGATCTAGATTTCCTGGACAGGAGAGAGGCTTTTGGTCCAGTATAGCCTTGCATACGATAAAGACCAGACTTTTAATCATGGTGTTGCATTTCATTTTCTATTATACAACCTACTAAAATTTCTGGTTCTCAAAAGCATGAAAAAAAACAACAACACAGCTGCTCCACTCAGTGTAAAATTGAGTACAGGTGGTCCTCAACTTAGAAGCACTTGTTTAGTGACCATTCAAAGTTACAATGGCACTGAAAAAAGTGACTTACAATCAGTCTTTGCACTTATGACTGTGGCTACGTCCCCCAGTCACGTAATCCAAATTTGGTTGATTGGCGTGTATTTACGACGGTTGCAGCATATCGAGGTCACGTGATCGCCCTTTGCGACCTTCCGATCCGGCTTTTACCAAGCAAAAATCAACGGGGGGGGGGGAACCTGGACTCAGTTAACAACCACTATTCACTTAAGAACTAAAATGACCTGTTTTAACAATGGCAAAAAAAACACTCATAAAAGTGGGCATGACTCACAAACAACTGCTTTGCGTAGTAATAGAAATTATAGTCCTGACTGTGGTTATAAGTCACAGACTACCTGTCTGCAAATGCTCTTTAGCAGGGTTCTTCAACCGTGGCAACTTTAAGACTTGTGGACTTCAACTCCCAGAATTCCTCAGCCGGCCCTGGGAGCTGAAGTCCACAAATCTTAAACATTGCCAAGACCGTCCTTGCTCTTTTAGCTTGCAGGAGGAAGGGGGGTGGTGGGGGAAAGCAAGAACGACAACGTCGAAAGACACACCTTGCTGAGAATCCGGATGATCTGCTTTATTTGTCCATGCGACACCCGTTTGCTGATGCAACCGAAGACCACAAGGGCTCTTGGCTGGAGGGATGGATTATACTGGAATGCAAACCTGTCAAGGAAGAAAGCCGGTAATTAAGGCCTGCCAGAATAAGACCATCAGTGAAACTGCCTCAAGCAGAAAGAGGAAGTAACAAAGAGACCCAGGCAGAGTTTGTAGTTTAGGGCAATGTGACCTACTTCTGAGCTAGTTCTGTCCACTGGTCAAGCCACTTGCAAGTTGGGATATCTCTCATACATGCCTACAGGAAAACCAAAAGATTATCTGATTATGTCATATTAAAACATTTAACTCAATCGAAAGTGGACATTTCTTGAACAAGTACAATTGTGGGATTGTTTTTGCACACTCCAGAAACTGAAAAATGACACCCATCTTTCTCTTTATTTTCTTTCCGCTGGCAGCCTTAAACAATCGAACGTTCTCACTTAATGCCCATTCATTCAGCGACTGTTCAAAATTACAACTTGGTTGAAGGGACTTATGACCTGTGTCCAAACTTACAACTGTTAATAATATTAATAATATTAATATTAATAATATTAATATTAATAATATTAATAATAATAATAATAATAATAATAATAATAACAACGATGATGATGGTGGTGGTGGTGATGATAAAAGTTGGAAGGGACCTTGGAGGTCATCTAATCCAAATCCCTGCTCAGGCAGGAAACCCTTATACCATTTCAGACAAATGGCTGTCCAGTCTCTTCTTTAAAACTTCCAGTGTTTGAGCATTCACCGCTTCTGGAGGCAGGTTGTTTCACTGGTTAATTATTCTAACTGCCAGGAAGTTTCTCCTTAGTTCTAGGTTGCTTCTCTCCTTGATTAGTTTCCATCCGTTGCTTCTTGTCCTGCCTTCAGGGGCTTTGGAGCATAGCTTGACTCCCTCTTCTTTGGGGCAGCCCCTGAGATATTGGAATGCTGCTATCATGTCACCCCTCGTCCTTCTGTATGGACGAGCAACCCTATGGTCATGTGATGGCGATCTGGGCACTGGCAACCCCTCTGCATTTATGGGGGTGGGGGGTGTTTGCCAAGTGCCCTATGTTCATGCGATCGCCATGTGCCATTTTCCCTGTTGGCTTCCCCAGAAAGACAATGCAAGCTGCTGTTGCCTCCCCAGAGGACTGTCTCTGGCTCCTGGGGGCTGGCTGAAAGAGATCCTCCATGAAATCTAAGCAGGGGAGAATTTCAGGAGGGCATTTTTTTCACAGCCAGCCTCTTTGACAGCAAAAGCAAGATTGATTTTGCGCTGTGCATGGCACAGTCTCTCCACAAAGCAGTGTTTGTGCTCTCAAAGAAGGAATCCCTGCGGATTTTACTCTGCTAGTCGTTGCTGACTATAAGGGGGCAGTGCTCATCTACCTTCCCAGGGCCACTGAGACAGCGCTGTCCAAAGACGTTTCCACGGTCAACTTGGCCAGCACAATGTTGCAGAGCACCGTTACCTTCCCACCGAAGTGGGACCTATTTATTTATTTGCCATTTGCATGCTTTCAAATTGCTAGGTGAGCAGGAGCTAAGGGCAAGGACGGGAGCTCACTCTACCGCACGAAGTTCGGGTCTCGAACCTGGGCTGTCGGCTTTCCAGCCAACAAGCCCAGCATCTTAACTGCTGAGCCATCACTCCACCTTCCTCAAGGAGAGTGGGTGAAAATATCCCTCCCAAAATCCATGCAGGATTTTGGCACGAAACATCTGCAGCACAGGGCATTTGCAACCAGTCCCCAGAAATGAGAGAACTCCCTTGTCAACGCTGCTAAAACATCGAATGTTCTTGCTTGACAAGAGATGAAGAAGTAGCCATTTCATATGTTAAACTTGTGTATTGCTTTAAGAGATTGAGTTTAAGGTTGGGGGGGGGGGGAAGAGGAGGATTGTACCTTCAAGGCCATCTGAAACTAAAGAAGTTAAGACCTTGGCAGTTTTCTAATGCAGGCATGTCAAACTCGCGATGTCACGTGACGTCGCGTGATGTCTCGGAGCTTTTTCCCCATTGCCAGCAATGGGGTGGGCGCGGTTTCGTTGTGACGTGTCCGGCCCGCGGGCCGGCAGTTTGACACCCCTGTTCTAACGGAAAGGAAACTGATTCTTTAAATTAATTGGAGAATATGATTGATGACAAAATCAGAAAGGTGGAGAATTGTGTTTTTATATATTGTGCAAGGGGCGGAGATCTCAGATTCCAGCTTTCTTCGAGCAAGCATTTGCTGGTGTATTAGGCTGAATGAAGGACTTTTAAGGTAAACAATGCCTCAGAGTCACTTGAAAAGCCCGTACTTCAGAAACTTGACATCCCTCTTGTTTTTAGGGACTGGCCCAAACACCCAAGGGTGCAAATGTTCCATGCCAAAAACCTGCGTGGATTTCAGTTCAGAGTTCCTTCCTGCCATGGAAAAGATGGGAACTTCAGCGCTGGGCTGGAGAAGAGAAACTTGGATCGTGAAGAGCTGTGCATCTTTTCTCCGGTCTAATACTGCAGTTCCCTTCTGCACATGGAGGGGAGCTGCCTGACCCCTTCTGCAGGCAGATATTTGGCTCCATCTGCTTAACGACCTAAGCGGTCGCTGAATGACTGCAATGGGGAGTGCTGGGATTGCAGTCATTGAGCGAGGTGATCATCTCACTGAATGACTGCAATGACGTATGACCTGATTGCTGAATTGTTGTCCCAATGAAGGAGATTATTTGTAATTCAGGGTTAAAATGAAAGGTCCTTGGTGCTCTCTGAGCTTGGCTGATGTGCTCTGATGATGTTACCTAGTTTGGGTGAAAGATCTGCAAAAAACACCCAATCAAGCTCACAGAGAAATAATTGTCCTAAATTGGGGACTTCCTGTACATAACTGTTAAGCTTGTAAGCCGCCCTGAGTCTTCGGAGAAGGGCGGGATATAAATGGAATTAAAATAATAATAATAAAAAAATAACTAACGAGTGTGGCTGCAGTCCATACTTAAGTCTCTATTCTCAGACCCTCTGAGACAGAAAATAATCTAGTTTTTTTCTCCCTCCCTCCCTCCCTCTCTCTCTCTCTCTCTCTCTCTCACACACACACACACACACACACACACATTTTACTTATTCATGCATACGCACAACAGCCATCTATTCCAGCAAGAGGAGGTGACAGTTGAATTTTAAGGTGGGAAAATAGATTACATTGCATTAGTGTGGGAAAGACTCATTTTTAAATGGTCTATTGGCATCAAAACAACACCCTAATCCATGTTTATAGATTCAGCGTATGTATGAGGAAACAGTCTGAGCTAAATATTTTTTCTTTATATACATTTCTTTTGCTTGCGAGGCATTTTGTTTAACACCTGAAATGTATCACCCCTTTCTCGATGGGTAAAATCCATTCCATCACTTTATTCTGCTGTATATGTGGACTAGCTTGTGAGCTAGCATGAATTCACAATCAAATGAATTTAATGTTTTTTTATATTTCCTATCATAAAAAGGTTATACATCAGCACAAAACATGTCAATGCAATCTGATCGCTGCTGTATAAAATATGCCCTTGCCAAAATCAATGTACTAAAGGGCTACTTAAATTATCTACAAATTACGTATTTTGCAACCCTAGTATCTTACTCATGCTTGTACACTCGTATCTTGACGTCCTTGCCATACCTCCATAATTTCCAGCAATGCTTCTGTGACTGTCTCCAGAGATGTCAATGCAAATGTTTCTCTCTCATAGGAGCCAGGAGAGAATGACCGGTCCCGATAGCTGGATCGGAAGGCAATGACTGCCGCAGATTTCACTTTGCTAATTCCAAACAGCAAGTAGAATTTGGGCAATGAGAACTCCGTTAAACTTAGCCTCAAAACCTGCTTCGTTTCCTCTGTTGAAAAAAAAAAGAACAGACAAAGACTTTGACTTCAGTTCCATCTTTGAAAATTGAAATGCTAACCCAAACTCTTCGGAACTAGCTTTTGGCTATTCGTGAAAGTTAACCCAATGTTTTTAGGCTCTATATACAGACATATATATACCAGCTGCCTGCAATTAATGCAGGTTCGCATCCCACCAGGCTCAAAGTTGACTCAGCCTTCCATCCTTCCGAGGTAGGTAAAATGAGGACCCAGATTGTTGGGGGCAATTAAGCTGACTTTGTAATAATGCCGCTTGGGAGGGGGTGTGAAAGCCCTAATAAGCAGGCATGTACATAGAATGAAGGCTACTGCTAAGCTTGTAAGCCGCCCTGAGTCTTCGGAGAAGGACGGGATATAAATGGAATTAAAATTAAAACAAAATTGTTCTATTGGCCTTGGGAGTCATCCACCATTCCCTCCATCATCCAGATATGCAAACCCATGATGCACAAACAAGTTGCCAATTTTGCATGATCACATTAGGTACCGTCAGGGGGTGGAGCTGTGGAGAAGCAAAGTTCATTGGTTGTAAAGAGGTGAATGCCTCTTTTTTATTAGGTCAAATATGTACCTCCTTGGGTGAATGGGGATACTGGACATAACCTATAAGTATATAATGCTGAGTATCATAAGTAATGCTGAACAATATATAATGCTGAGTAACGTCTGGAGGAGCTCTAGCAGTGGGGAAAAGATGACCTCTGTGGGCCCCCACATGAGAGCCATCACTGGCTTGATCTGCATCCACCCTGTAGTTATCCACCGAGGAAGGTTGTAAGCATCTCAGCCCCCAACTCTTGTAGGTAATCCATGGTTCTGAAGGCCAATGAGAGGTTCCCAAAGGATGAGGATGTGTGTTCTACTCTCTTCTCTGTCCTAACAAAGGTTCTCACTTTGAGCAACCAACACTGTCTTGGTTCCATGCTTAAGCTGAAAACCAGATTTTTTTGGTAATGCCTTTTCAGGCTGCTTTGTAGCTGAATCCCACCCTTGATGGCCTTCCTTATTTTGCTGTTGTTGAGGGTCCTGTCTCAAAGCAATGGAGAATCAACGGGTTGGGGAGAGAGGCTCCACAGACATAAATAGGGGCTATGGGGCACATGTGGCTATCCCGGCTTTTGACACATAATGTGGTAGAATCACTGGCTAAAAAAGAGGGGGGGGGGAGTAAAGAGGGGGTACAGTTTGGAGTCGCTCTGTGGCAGGGAGCAGCAGAGGCCAGACTCTTAAAGTCTTTATCTGCTGGTTCTCAAGAGAATCCAGTTAGTCTGGCATGACTCTGTAAACAGGTGATCAATAATAAAGAAATTATGTTGGCCTATTCATGGAATTACTCTGGTTCCTTGCACTAAATAGACATTTGATGATTCTTGCTTTTATTGGGCTATTTTTTTTTATTGGTCAACCTTAAATCACTCTCTTAACCAAACTGCTTCTGCCATCTAGATGTTGGGAAAATTATGAAACCCAGTGCAATTAGCCAGTATATAATTGCAACAAGCAGCCTACACTTGTATGGATTTGAAACGACTGGCAGTTCATTTGCAAATGCATTTTGTTTCAGAAACTTCTGTTTGAAAACTGTGGACATTTCCTTGTTTCAGCAAGAGGAATTCTGACATACTGAATGACATAATGAAACCAAGGCCTTTTGACATTATGAGTAATTTGCTAATCTGAGTCACAAGATCACAAGGCATGTTTATATTTTCTAGGCATACTAAAATGAGTGAGTGGACTTCTCAAGAATCAAATCTGAGTAGGTGATTATTCCTCTGTATCACTAGATGCATGGATTTGGGTAACAGGGAGATCTCATTTTTCAACTATAGTTTTAAGTTAACATCCCTATAACTAACATGTTATTTTAATATGAACTCCAGCATTGCCAAGTCAGAGGAAGCTACATTAAAGTTAAAAAATGTAATATGCATATACTTTATCTCTGAGCCACACACAGAGGATATTCAAGGTATTGTGTGGATTGCACTTATTTTCAAATTATTTTTCCCAGTCATTCTATATTATTTCAATTAAAAGAATTTGGGGGGGGAGAAGAACATATATATTTAACTTATAGCACAGAATCTTAAAAGAGATAAAAGCACTCCATTATTTCAATTCTGAAGAGAACTGCACCTTTATTATGAAAGCAATTATTTGCACTTGCTTTCATAATTACATTGTATGTTCTAATTATAATTCCACACCCTGCTGCTTGGAAATATTACATACTTCTCACGAAATGTTGTTTAGCTCTTTGAGAGATTTAACTTCTAAAGGAGGACTGGGCAACTTTGGGGGAATTTCAGAGCTGCACTTTATTAAAACCACTAGAAATTGTGCCATTATTAGGTAATTAATTGGGCATCAAACCTTGAAGTAAAAAAAAAAATCTGAGGGGTTAGCAAAAAACACTCCAGCTATACTGGCTACCGGTATATGAAACGTAGCATAAAAACTTCCTGAGAGATGGGGTAAATTATTTTATTTTATTCTTCAAAAATTTAATTTCCTTCTACAGAGATAAAATGGCAGGACTGAGAGGCAAGGAAAGCTAAGCAACCTTGTCATCATTTGCCCTTGCCAAAGAATCACAGAATCACATTACACTGCCGTCTGCCTACACCCTATGCCTTCCTACTCTTTTACATTCAATTCACATTACATGTTAATGATTAACCATAGTTTATTAGACACTTACTTCTAATCCAATTTTCTGTTTGCTGGGTTCACCTAATGCCCTGTCTAAAGTATGCTAATTTTGGGGGCGGTATGCGCAGTGGTGGGATTCAAATATGCGAACGACCGGTTCTCTGTGAGGATGCTGCTTCCGGAAGTCCCTTCTGGGCCCGGGCAACAAAAAATGAGCTACTGGTTCTGCCAAACTGGTGCGAACTGGCTGAATCCCACCACGTGGTACGTGGTTCAGTTTGGTTCGCAGTTAGTTCTGGATGACTACATCCCATTCCTTGGCATGGAAAAGGCATGCCTCACGGAGTCGCGGTGTGAGCTGTGCAGCCATATAAATCTATTTGATAAATAAATAAGCATAAGTTCTTATCTCTCTCTATAACGGTAACTGAGCCTGCAATCACAGTCGTAAATCACGGTGGTCATTGAGCAGGTCACCACATGCCTGCCCTTAATTCTATGACTTTATTTGCAGGTCATTAAGCGAATGTAATGAATGGTTGTTAAATGAACCCTTTGTACCCAATGAGGGGTGGGTTTTTGTTTTTTTTTGCCAGAAACCGGAAGTAAACGCCAAGGCAGGAGTCCTTTTACCACCCCAGACAAATGACTATCCCAGGGGTGTCAAACTCAATTTCATTGAGGGCCGCATCAGCACTGCAGTTGCCCTCAGGGGGCCGGGTGGGTATGGCCAGGGTGGGCGTGGCCTACTGGGTGGGCGTGGCTAGAGTGCATATGGCCTACTGGGTGGGCGTGGCCAGCTCTACATCGTTCGCCTCAAGGGTGCCTATGGGGGCCTGGGCAGGAGTGGGACAGATCTGAGGGTCTCTGGCAGAAGGAGGGTCTCTGGGCCAGGGCCAAGGCAGTGGGGGCCGATCCCTCACTGTTTCCAGGATGGCTTCGCGGGCCACATGAAACCACTTTGCAGGCCGGATCCGGCCCCCGGGCCTTGTTTTTGACGTCTGGACTATCCAATCTTTTCTTGAAATCCTCCAGTGATGGCACATCCACAACTGTGGGAGGCAAGCTGTTCTGCTGCTTAATTGACAGGAGATTCCTCCTTATTTCCAGGTTGAATCTCTCTCTCTCAGAAGCTTCCACCTGTTGCTTCTTGTCCTGCCCTCAGGTGCTTTGGAGAATAAATGATCTTTTCTCTGACAGCCCTTCAAGTATTGGAAAGATGGCTATCGTGTCTCTCCTAATCCTTCTCTTCGATAGGCTAAACATGCCTCGTTCCCTGGTAATCTCATCACCTGATTTCAGCAGTGCAATGTCTGGTCAACAACAGGCTGCATAAAGGGACGTATGGTGTCCTTGTGCATCTCAATGTGGTGGTAATATTTTCCCCATGCTAAATAATGCTTACACGGCCCTTCCATAAAATGAGATTAAAAATTGATCAACCGCTTCACGTTTTCTCCCCTACAGATCCCTGCAGCACTGTATTGTTACTTAACCACGGGCATAATCCCTTGTCCACAATTCTACTTTTAAACCTTGCAATCTCTTTACAAGTGTTCCTAATTTATAGCCATGGCAGGCTCTAAATTGTACTTGACAGTGCTAATTTGTAGAGTTGGGCCTGGATCGATCCTGAACTCCTTAAGAGCTTGCTCTGGGACTTTAAAGATCCCATTAAAATGTCAGGAGGCAAAGGATTCCACGGTTCTCTTCGTAGACTGAAATGATAAAAGCTTGCTTGAAAATTATTTGTGGCAAGATCACTAGTGGCACAAGATCTTAAATCATGACTGATGGAGTTAAAAAAGACATCTGTGAGATGTAAACTCCTCCTTCTGGCTCAGCGGCTGATAAGGGCTCCCAGTTTAATTCCTAGCTCTTTTGATGTCTTCACTTTATTTTAAGCGGGGCTAAAGGGAGGATAGAACTAACTTATTGCTTAAGTCTGAGCTTCAGGATCATTATCTCCTTAGTGCCATTTTCACTATTAACGCTGAGGGGCTCTTGGTGTTTGTCTGGCTTGGTTGCTTTCTCGCAGACCTTTCATTACCTAAGCCAGGTAACATCATCATCACTGAAGATGTTACCTAGTTGGGTAATGAAATGTCTGGAAGAAAACAACCAAGTCAGAGAGCGCCAAGAACCCCTCATTTCAACCCCAAGCTACAAATATTCTCCCTCTATCAGTACTACTGATTGTTATCTGAATTTTAAGGAGCGTTTTTACCCTTTTTTATTTTATTATACTATAACCTCCTTGAAATTTAATTGGCACAGGATAGCCTAAATTAGCATTTTCCCAATGAAAAGCTCTCATCCCGCAATCTGCCACTAGGGGATGGTAGTTTAGTATGGATTCAAAACCGAGATATTTGTGGGGTTTTTTTTGGGCAGTGGAGGGTGTGTATGGGTTCAACCTATGGTACCTAACAGACACAGGCATGCACCCCAGCAGCTTGTGACACCGTAAAAATTATCCTAGCCTTTCTCATAATATCAGCATCATCTCCATTTAAAAGAAAATAAACTGCTAAACACAAGATCACCACCTTAATTCTCGTTCGCTTGTATTTTAATTATATACATGCAAGCTCACACATATCAGAAAGAAAGGTAGGGTCAGGTTTAGGACTGAATACAGACTAAATCAGCTGAACTTGGTTCCCAACCAAAGCAGTAAACTATAATAATAATAATAATAATAATAATAATAATAATAATAATAATAATAATAATAATAATAGTAGTAGTAGTAGTAGTAGTAGTAGTAGTAGTAGTTGGAAGGGACCTTGGAGGTCATCTAGTCCAACCCCCTGCTCAGGCAGGAAACCCTATACCGTGTCAGACAAATGGCTGGCCAGTCTCTTCTTAAAAACTTCCAGTGTTGGAGTATTCACCACTTCTGGAGGCAGGTTGTTCCACTGGTTAATTGTTCTAACTGTCAGGAAGTTTCTCCTTAGTTCTAGGTTGCTTCTCTCCTTGACTAGTTTCCATCCGTTGCTTCTTGCTTAACTCCACTTGATTTGAATTGGAACTAAATACAGGTAGTCCTCAACTTACGACCACAACTGAGTCCAAAATTTCTGTTGTTAAGTGAGCCATTTGTTAGGTGAGTTTTGCCCCATTTTATGACCTTTCTTGCTATCATTGTTAAGTGAGTCACTGCAGTTGTTAAGTTAGTAACCTGATTGTTAAGTGAATCTGGCTTCCCCGTGAACTTTGCTTGTCAGAAGGTCACAAAATGTGATCACATGACCTTGGGAAACAGCAACGGTCATAAATATGAACCAGTTGCCAAGCGTCTGAATTTTGATCACAGGATCATGGGGATGCTGCAAAGGTTGTTAAGTGTGAAAAATGCTTATAAGTCACTTTTTCTGTGCCATTGTAACTCTGAATGGTCACTAAACAAATTTAAGTCAAGGACTACCTGTACAATTAATGTTATTGGGACTCAATCTGCTCGCTCCATTACTACATTATGATAAACTAGGATAAATTTGTGATTTCTTGAACAAGTCATCATGCCTTGGTTGGCACCTCCATGCCTTAGTATGCTGAATGGACGAGAGAGGTTCCAACCAGGTTAATGGCTGGGGCGCTGGCAGTCATTGGGACCAACAAAGAGAAATGAAACATGGGAGAAAATGAACCGAAAGGGGCAATGGACCATCAGAGTTGTGCAATCTGGATGAGCCTGTTGAAGATTAGTCCGCACAGGAATTAGAATTTCGATTTCCAGGTCTCTTAATACATGAAAAGGGCATCAAACTGAGGAAAGCTGAGCTGCTTGTTCAAAGCAGGTTATCCTTTAGTTACTTAAATTGGTCATCTAAAACAGAGGTCCCCAAAGGTTGGCGCATCGGACAGAAAGGGAGGGGGAAGCATTTTACGTGCATGCGTGCAAACGGAGCATGTGCGTGACACAAACGGGGCGGCGCTAGCACCCATGTGACACTCGCTAGCCCTGCCCATTTTTGCCACGCAGGTGCTGGCTCCGCCCTGTTTTCAGCGTGTGGCACCCTGTTTTAGGCTGCACGGAGCCCCATTTTCACTGCGTAGCCGTGGCGCTAGTGCAAGTGGGGGTGAGTGCGCGCACACACGTGTGCACTGACCAGCCCGTCCTGGTGGCCAGCAGGCCATGGCCCAGTAGTGGGCTGCAGCCCAGTTTGGGGACCCCTGATCTAAAAGGTCCAGAACTGGACAGCAGAGAGATGGGGAAGTGTGTTAACCACTGAAATTTACCTCGTCTCTACTTCTTGGAAAAGCAGCATGAGACCAAAGGAGATGGATTTGAGGTTTAAAAATAAATCCATATAAAGACTTACCGCTAAAGTGAAGTTGTGAACAAGTGCACAGAGAATGAATGATGTTGATGACCAGGCCGTGGGTGGAAGCTCTGAGAGAAAGAGGACCAGTAGCCACCAACAGAGTAACAACGTGGAAGAGGTAGGGGAGATGTGCGGCCACATCAAGGGAATTGTTAAAAGACAGCATCAGCATGTAACGGGCTAGAATGGCAATGTCGTCCCACATGAGGTGCTGCTCTAAGGTGGCAGTTGGAGAGAGGCAGGTCTTGTCTATTATTTTGCACATCCGTCCAATCACCTGGAAGGGAACAAGCAGTCACGTTGTGTTAGAAGGTATATGCTTTAGACACCGGAACAAAAAGTTGGCTTTAGGAACACGAGGATCCTAAGTGGCTGTCTCTAATCAACAAAGAAATGAAGTGGAAGAATCACTCTAAGCCAGGGGTCTTCAAACTTGGCAACTTTAAGACTTGTGGATTTCAACTCCCAGAATTCCTCAGCCAGTCATGGCTGGCTGAAGAATTCTGGGAGTTGAAGTCCACAAGTCTTAACTTGCCAGGTTTGAAGACCCCTGATCTAAGACTTCCCAGGGGAAAAAGGCATGACAGATATTTTGGTGCCATTTTGATAAAGAGTCTCAAGTTATCTTGAGTTGAAGTCCACACATCTTCAAATTGCCAAGTTTGGAGAGCCCTGATCTAAATTCTTTGGAAACCTTTCCAAACAGCTTATTTGTTTTATTGTTCATTTAAGTTTCACATTTCTAAAGCTACCTAACGTCTTGACAACTCTGGGTAGCACGCAGATTTAACAGGAAAGAAATAGAACAAAAAAATGACGGGATTACAGGAAGTCCTCAATCTATAACTGGTTACTTAGCAACTGTCTGAAGTTACGACTGACTCAAAAAGGGGGACTTAGAAACCTGGATTCGAAGTTCAGTCAGGCCCCCTCTTGCAGTCATGAGGCAGAAGTTTGGGAATTCAGCAGCAGAGCCATTTGCAGTCTGGTGGTCATGTGACTGCCTTTTATGATGGTTTTGCCTGAAAAATGCCAATTTTTATGCTCATAGCAAACTATTGGTTGCTTAATGACTGGATTCGCTTGACTGGGGTGGATCCTGGGGTGATCACAGTGATTCTCTTGAGAACCATCTGCAGAAATGGTCGTAAAATGAGGTCAGCCACATGACCGCTATGACATACAGTCATAATGGGCAGGGTCCATTGCAGTCATACGTCGAGGACCTATGACCTTTCAGAGCTCTTTGTTTGATCATTGTCCTCATCACTATAGGATTTAATATATGGGGAAAAGAGTTTGTTTTCGGGGGGAAAATCTCGATCTGTTCCTCATTACAGATGTATTTTTTTAATAAAGCCTACAATTGAAGCCCAAAGGCTTCCTGGAAGAAGCATGAGTTGAGAGATGGCTCAGAGGGATGAGAAGTGGTAACACCTTAAAGCTGTATTTCCTGAGCTTCTCAGAATTATATAACTGCCTGGCTACAGTATAGTGCACTCACCAAGCAGGCTCCTATTATTTTTGCTGTATTTAATATAAAGGTAGTCCTGGACATGCGACCACAATTGAGCCAAAAATTTATGTTGCTGAGCGAGACATTTGTTAAGTGAGTTTTGCCGCATTTTACAGCCTTTCTTGCCACAGATGTTAAGTGAATCACTGCAACTGTTATGTTAGCAACAGGGTTGTTAAGTGAATCTGGCTTCCCCATTGTCTCTGTCTGTCAGAAGGCAGCAGAAGGTCATCACATGACCCCTGTACATTGCAGCTGTCATAAATATGAGTCAGCCGTCAAGCACCTGAAGTTTGATCACGTGACAGTGGAGATGCCGCAATGGTTGTAAGTGTGAAAAACGGTCGTAAGTCACTTTTTCCCACTGCTGTTAATGGTCACTAAATGAACTGTTGTTAAGTCAAGGACTACCTGTAATATTTTTCAACATGGGAGATTGTTTTGTGCCAGTTTGTTAGCAGCCCTTTCCCCTGCTATCCAACAAAAGAAGGACAGAGAACAAGTGAAGGAGAAAATATATATATATATTACTCACGGATTTCCATCCACACGTGAAGAGAATAACTAGTTAAATTCAAGGAGAATGCTTACTTTGCTGGAAACCAGCTTCACGTTTCCAGAAGCCAGGGCAACAGCTGTATCTGCCATGACCTCTGCTTTGATGGACCCCAATCCTCCTGTGGCACTGGTTTTGATAAAACTGTCCAGCACCACATCGAGTAGATCAGTTATCTGTCAAAAAGGCAAGAAAAACAGCCGTGCTCAAGAACATGCAAACGTAATCTTTTGTATTGAAAGGGGACCTAAACGTTCTCTAATTTGGAACACATCAGTCAACACATGTGCACTGCAGGCTGTGCATGTTGTGATTCAGGGTCAGCCTGTGGGTTCGGCAGTTGGGTCGGACGAATCAGAGGAGGAGGGGGGTGTTGAAGACCTTGCTGAGGGGGTTGAAGATCTTGCTGATGAGAGCCCTCAGCCAGGCCCCTCCCACTTGGTCACCATGGAGACCCAGCTGTGTGAGCCTGACAGTGTGGATGAAGATGACCCACAGCTGGCCCTGTTCAAGGACGCCCGATGCAGGAGGCAGTCAAGTAGGAGTAAACAGGAAGGCTGTGGGGCTTCTCGGAAGGAGGCAGAGAGAGGCCACGCCCTGAACTCTTTATAAAGGGAATGTTTGGGGAGGGCTGGTTTGCTGAAAGCAACCGCTCAGATAGTGTTTCAAAGCTCCTGTATCTTGGTGCGTGTCTTGTTTGTTTTTTGTAGTAATAAATTTGGCAGACGTCATTCCAGCCTCTTGCCGTTTATAAAGGGGTTGCCTTTTCTGCAGGGCCGGTAGCAGGCTGGTACAGAACAGTGCACAAGTTGTCAAAACTTTTGCTTCTTCTGAAATAGATATTATTAATCTTATGTTGATCACATTACAGTAAACGTTGGGTTTTCAGGACACCCCCCCTTCTATTTAGGCTGAGGTTAAGTTTAAGACTCTCCTAAGTCATGCTCAACTTTTAGTGACTTTGTTGCAACACTGTGGAAGTATTTGCTATCACTTTTTTCCAGGATCTTTTTTTTTTTGACATCCCACTCTAGTTTACCAACCTGGGATTTCTTTGTGGTTTCCATCCAAGCATAAACCCTGATCAACTTTTCTGAGGTCAGCCAAGGGCAGTTAGCTGCTGCCTCCTACTGTGAAAATTAAATGTGCAAATCGAATGGTGTCATCTAATGTCAGCTAACTAAGAGAGACATTGATCTTCCTTGACTATTAAAGGATTGGCTTTACTGTTGACTTAATGCTAACAGGAACGAATGGACTGTGAATTCAGAAATCTGATACAAAGCACGTCAAATAAAGTGCAGGTAGTCCTCGACTTACAACAGTTCGCTTAGTAACCGTTCGAAATTACAACGGCACTGGAAAAAGTGACTTATGACCCTTTTCCATGCTTATTACTGTTCCAGCACCCCATGGTCACGTGATTTACATTTGGATGCTTGACAGCTGGCTCACATTGATGACGGTCACAGTGTCCCGGGGTTGTGTGATCCCCCTTTGCAACCTTTTGACAAGCAAAGTCAGTGGGGAAGCCAGATTCACTTAGCAACCGAGTTACTAATTTAAAAACTATATGATTCACTTAACAAACGTGGTAAGAGAAATCGTAAAATGGGGCAAACCTCACTTAACAAATTTCTCACCTAGCAACATAAATTTTGGGCTCAATTGTGATCACAAGTCAAGGACTGCCTGTAGCTCCTGAGCGGTTCTTAGTTGTCTCTGAGCTTGGTTGTTTTCTTGACAGATATATTATATATAATATATATTATGTTGAAGAACATAAATTGCTCTCAATTTATATTCTAGTGGTTTGCCCCGTCACAGTTGGTGGGGGCAGTCTTGGTGGTTCTTTGGTTGGGCTGTTTAATGTTAGCTTGTTTGGAGTATTATTTACTACTTGAATGTTGGTCTGATGATAATCTTGGTGTTGATCTATGCTCATCTGGGTATTCTAAGTAGTTTCTTGCTAACATCATTCAGTATTAAATGCCACAAGAAAATGGTTAAGTGCGAAGAACCCTCTAAAATAATGAGATAAATTTACATTCTTTAATCAGATAAAATAATAATAATAATAATAATAATAATAATAATAATAATAATAATAATAATAAAAATAATATCTTTCCAGAACTATGTCAAGCTGGAAGGTTGATTTTGACAGAAAGGCTAGGTTTTTTTTTCTGCCCGGGAAATCTGATTCACTTACCAGCTTATTATCAACAAAAATCCTGAAAGACAAATCCAAATAAATGCCATAGTAACGTTTAAAAGATATTTAACAGTTTACTCTGAACAGGGTGGCGTAATGGTTCTGGACCTGAGGAGACCCAAGTCCTCCCTGAGGCATGGAAGGATGAACTACTTTCCTTAAGAGCCAGTGTAGTTAAGACAGTAGATAACAGTGGGAAGAGGGATGTAGGAAATGACCAGGCTGAGCCTGAGGGAGGGGTCAAATGCGTCATCAGTCTCGAGTCCCTTCCTGCCCACAAGAGATCGGAGTCTAGCCCACCTTGAACTCCACTGACTCTTATCTGCCGCCAATCTGCTTTTACTGTTAGTAGTTCAGATTTTTGTAGAGCGCATTAGCGCACAATAAACCTATAATCATTTGAACTACCTGGACTCCTGATTTCCTGTGCTTGACAAGGCAAGGCTTAGTCCTCCTTTACGCACAGAAGCTGCCTGGGTGACCTTGGTCCAATCCTTTCCTTTTGGCCCAAGTCAGTGTCAGGTTCTACGTCAGGCTCTGCAACCAGCCAGTTCATAAATAAGAGCCCTTATCTTATCTTGTAATGATAGCTTTGTTGAAAAAGCTAGGTGAGCACTTTGGAGAAACCACCAGATCCTACCACCATAGGGAAGAAATGCTAAAGAAAACAATGGTTCTGAATAGAGGACACTTGAGTTTAGCATATACCCTTTCAATAACTTGGCAGAAATAGCTTTTGGGGAGGATATTTAAGTCAAGCATAGACATATAGTTAAACATACAGTGAAGAACATGTCATACATATATTGTTTATTCTTCAACCAAAAACTGAGGGGGGGGGGGAAACCAGTCAAAAACAGTACCTGTCCCAAACTACCCCATATCTTGGCTTGAATGGAAGGATACATCTGTTTCTCATTTATTGTCATTGTGATAAGCTTATCAAGAATCGCTGTGACTCGCTGGCGCCGAGCATCATCATTATGTTTGCAAAAGCGGACCAGATTCAATAACCAGGGAGTCATATATTCCAGACAGAGATGTTTTAGTTCAATACCTGAAATTCAAATAAACAGACATATTAGAAAAAAAAGTCTCGCACAAAAGTTTGCCCAATTATCTTCTGGAACAAAACTTGGTAGTTATGAAAAAGCAAAGTGTGCTGGAAAGACAGCAAATAATGATTTCTCTCTGCCGAAGGGTCCTGGATTGGTGATCTTCAGACCCCCCATTCTTGAAAGGCAAGTTGACTTTGGCACCAAAAGTAGCGTGAGATACGGTGCTAAATGACAAAAGAAACTAACATCTCTAGGTCTCCTGCAATGAACCCAAATGGGCCTTGGGCTGCAGATCAAAGACAGGGCACCTTCAAACACAACGATGCACATACCAGACTTCATGGATAAGACTCTCCAAATATTAGAAGGGCTGACAGCACACTCTTGACTTTGTAATCTTCATTGAATTCCTTCAGCAAGTTCAAGAAGAGAGACATTTATATGGTTGTTTCCCAACAGAGAGTTGTTTTGAGAGGGGAAATGTGCCCATGGCGAAGGAATCTTGGTTCTTCCCCTTGCCTTTGTTGTTGTTGTTGTTAGCTGCGAAGTCGTGTCTGAGCCATCACGACCCCATAGACAACGTTCCTCCAGGCCTTCCTGTCCTCTACCATCTTCTGGAGTCCATTTAAGCTCACGTCTACTGTTTCAGTGACTCCATCCAGCCACCTCATTCTCTGTCGTCCCCTTCTTCTCTTGCCCTCAACCTTTCCCAGCATTAGGCTCTTCTCCAGTGAGTCCTTCCTTCTCATTAGGTGGCCAAAGTATTTGAGTTTTAGCTTCAGGATCTGGCCTTCTAAAAAGCAGTCGGGTTTGATCTCCTCTAGGACTGACTGGTTTGGTCGCCTTGCAGTCCAAGGAACTCGCAGGAGTCTTCTCCAGCACCATAGTTCAAAGGCCTCAATTCTTTGGCGCTCAGCCTTACTTATGGTCCAACTTTCACTGCCATACATATAATTTCCCCAACAATACCGGGAAACAGAATGCACAAAGAATAGAATAGAGCTGGAAGGGGCCTTGGAGGTCTTCTAGTTCAGCCCTCTGCTTAAGCAGGAGAACCAATACCATCTCAGACAAGTGACTGTCTAGTGTCTTCTTAAAAATCTCCAGTGATGGAGCACCCATGATTTCTGGAGGCAAGCTGTTCCACTGGTTAATTGTTCTCATTGTCCTTAACTCTGGTGCTTTGGAGAATAATGTGACCCCCTCGTCTTTGTGGCAGCCCCTCAAATACTGGACTAGTGCTATCATGTCACCCCTGTTTCTTCTTTTCTTTAAACTAGCCAAACCCAAGTCCCACAGCCATTCTTTGTATGTTTTATTCTCCAGGCCTTTGATCATCTTAGTTGCTCTTCTCTGATTTTTTCCCCCAAACATTGGCTGCAATATTCCAGCTGTGGTCTTAGTAGGGTTTTACAAAGCGGTACTAATACGTCGTGTGATCTTGATTCTACACCTCTGCTTATACAACCCAGGATTGTATTACTGCTGACTCATGGTCAAGTGATCGTCCACTAGGATTCCAAGGCCCCTCTCACAGTTACTGTTTTTAAGCCAGGTCTCGCCCGATCTGTACTTGTACCTTTGATTTTTCCTTCCTAAATGTAAAACGTTGCTTTTCTCCACACTGAAAGTCATTTTGTTGGACAGGGCCCATTGTTCAAGTTGGTCAAGATCTGTTTGGATCCTGAGTTTTGTCTTCTGGGGTGTTGGCTACTCCTGCCAGTTTGGTGTCATCTGCAAATTTGATGAGTTCCACTTCAATTCCCTCATCGTGGGAATTGACAGGCCAGACAATTTTCTCCTATCCGTTCCATGAACCGCTAATGCTCAGCCTTCTCAGTGAGACTGAATTGTAAGCACTGGGGAACAGTTATTTTCCTTTACCTCCCACGCTTCCCACTGCAAGAGCAGAAGTGGATGTCAGGTGGGTGGGTTGGAATTTATTTTGAGCTTACAGACTCATCATGCTTTCTGGGGAAGAGGGAAAGAAAGAGAAAGGCTTCTACTATAACCTGGGCCCCGAAGAAGGAATGAGCAGGTGATTAATTTGCCATCTTCTCAATGAAAGCAGCATGCATCATCACTTCTCAAATTTCACATTCCGGATTGAGGAGTGCAAATTTTCAGCAACCTATCTCCTGGGTGTTGGCCCAAGTCTGAATACAATTCAGAACCTGTACCCTAAGTTCAACCCCACAACAAATGGCATTTCCGAACATCCTCCCATCCCCCTTCTTTTACCGTTTCCTCCTATTTTATCTATTTATTAAGAACATTTATATGGCTGCCCAACTCGTGGTGACCACAGGTGACTTATAGAAATAAAGCCTCAGGAAGATCAACACCACTTCACAAGTTCACCAGGGAGGCCACGCTTAAGGACCACCTAAATAAAATATTTAGGAGGAGCAATTGTTAATGATCTCTGCCTACTCAGCTAACAAGCCTGAGAAATGACACCACTCTTGAGACCTACGTGGGGTCCCCCTAACCAATTCTGTCTGACTGAAGAAGCTACTAGGATAAGCAGCGAAACATTTCAAACAAAAAAGAAAGGGAAGTTGCCAGACTCTTTGAACGAAACAGAGATCATTAAGAAGCTGTAAGTGGCAGAAGAAGTTCTTTCTGCTTATATCTGAGTTAGCATGCCTCTTGCCATCCTGGCGAGGGAATTCTGGGAGTTGAAGTCCACACATCTTCCAAGTGGCCAAGGCTGAGAAACGCTGCACGAAGCATGTCAATAACTCTGTCTACTCATAGATGTATATTTTTTTAAAGCTGGAGCTGGGATTACATTTCCCTATGTACTGTGTAAGAGTGGCCTATTTTATTTTTCATGTGCTGCCAGATTTGTAGAATTAATTCAGGGTTCCTAAAAATGTATTTAGCTCTACCTTTTCAGGGTTTTTTTTTAAAAAGAACAATTCTCATATTTCAATGTAAACCTGCCTTTTATTAATTGCTGCACTCTTGGATTCACTAAAACTCTTAACTTTACTTAGTATGTGCTTGGGTATGTTGCCTGCATGCACATTTCTCCACCTCTACAACTGTACATAATGCCTTCATTTTTATTGCATTATTGCTACAGTGGCCACTGTCGCATCCTCTCCCACCTGGCAGTAGCCACACTTAGTCCCGCCACACTTGTGCTGCAATAGCTCCTTATACACTTACTGGCCTGCTTAAGAACTGCCTGGGACTTGTGACTTTCTGCTGGCTTCCCCATTGACTTTGCTTGCTGGAAGCTGTCAGGAAGTTGCCAGGAGGTCCTTACTTAATGACTCATGATCCTTGCTTAATGACAACAACGGGGATTGCCAGGATTGCCACTGCTAAGCAATGTGGTCATGCGACCTCTCACTTTTCGACTGCATTGCTTAGTGCAGACATGTCAAACTCGCGACGTCACGTGACGTCGCGCGACCTATCGGAGCTTTTTCCCCATTGCCGGCAATGGGGTGGGCGCGGTTTCGTCGCGATGCCTCCAGCCCGCGGGCCGGCAGTTTGACACCCCTGGCTTAGTGGCAGAAATACTGGCTCCAATTACCATTGTTAAGTGAGGGTGTCAATGCTGCTAACATCGAATGTTATTGCTTGACATGAGATGAAGAAGTAGCTATTTCATATGTTAAACTTGTGTATTGCTTTAAGACTTGTGTATTGTTTTAGTTTAAAATTGGTGGGAGGGAAGAGTAGGAATGCACTCTGAAGGCCATTTGTCTCTCTAAAGAAGATAACGCAGGGGTGTCAAACTCAATTTCATTGAGGGCCGCATCAGCATTGCAGTTGCCCTCAGGGGCCCGGGTGGGTATGGCCCGGGTGGGCATGGCCTACTGGGTGGGCGTGGCTAGAGTGCGTATGGCCTACTGGGTGGGCGTGGCCAGCTCTACATCATTCGCATCAAGGGTGCCTATGGGGGCCTGGGCAGGAGTGGGACAGATCTGAGGGTCTCTGGCAGAAAGAGGGTCTCTGGGCCAGGGCCAAGGCAGTGGGGGCTGTTCCCTCACTGTTTCTAGGATGGCTTCGCGGGCCGCATGAAACCATTTTGCGGGCTGGATCCGGCCCCCGGGCCTTGTGTTTGACATGTCTGCTCTAATGGAAGGGAAGTTGATTCTTTAAATTAATTGGAGAATATGATTAATGACAAAATTAGAAAGGTGGAGAATTGTGTTTAATTATATTGTGCAAGGGGCGGAGATTTCAGATTCCAGCTTCCTTCGAGCAAGCATTTGCCGGTGTATTAGGCTGAATAAAGGAATTTCAAGGTAAACAAGGCCTCAGAGTCACTTGAAAAGCCCAGACATTGGAAACTTGACAGAGGGTTCCCTGTATTGTTACTATTATTTAATATAGCCACCCCTCCACTGATCCCCAATATCAGCGCTGCTGATTTCCTCAATGCAGCTATCAAGCCATGGCTATTACCTTATAAAAACTGGAAAAGCGAAGTAATGTTACTTACTAGACTTGCTAAATCCGGAAATGCATTCTTCCAAAAACTCTAGGGTAAGGTGGGGCTCATTAGCTGCCAGAGTCTTACTAATGGAGACAATGAAAAGAGTGTTGTTTGCAGGGATACAAAGACCTGACGTTTCCAGTAATTGGCCTTCAATCTTTAAATTAAAAGTACAAGTTAAGGCACAGAGAAGATTATAGGCCGCAGACCTGCAACAAAAAATGAGGAATGCATTAAAAAAAAACGTTCCCTTGGTAAGGTCCAGAAAGTCTATGTTCAGAAACCGATTTCGTTCTTTCATTCGTTTATCCATCCATCCATCCATCCAATCATTCATCCATCTACCCATTCATTCTTTCAATCAATTCATTCAATTTCTATGACTGTCCAACTCAACCAAGTGATTTCTTAACACTGATATCAGCCTATTTGGCCTCTGACACCCCCCCCCCCCCGAATCAACTCAAGAATCTTATTTGGTCAGCCGTAGGAGGGTCTCTCCATTAGATGACGATGAAATCTACATAAAACCAACACGTGAGAGATTGCAGGTGGTCCTCAACTAACATCTGTTCATTTAGTGACCATTCAAAGTTACAACAGCACCAAAAAAAGTGACTTATGACCGCTTTCACACACATGACCGTTGCAGCATTCCCACGGTCACGTGATTTGAAATTCAGATGCTTGGCAGCTGGTTCATATTTATGACAATTAGGATGTCCCAGGGCCACATAATCCCCTTTTGTGACATTCTGACAAGCAAAGTCAATGAGGAAGCCAGACTGACTTATAGACCACGTGATTCAGTTAACAAGCATACAGGTAATCCTCAACTTACGAACCCAATTGAGCCCAAAATTTCTGTTGTTAAGTGAAGCACTTGTTAAGTGAGTTTTGCCCCATTTTATGACCTTTCTTGCCACAGATGCTAAGTGAATCACTGCAGCTGATAAGTTAGTAACTGTGATGACCCAGGGCACAGCACAGAGGCAATGCAAACAGTTCTTTTATTGCTCCAAATGCTCCCACGTTTGCTGGCAAGCCTAAACAAAAGAACACACACACACACACACACACACACACACACACACACACACACACACACACACAAACACCCCTTCAGCCAACTTTGGCTGAAAGCAAGTTCAAATATAGTCTGATTAGCGTAAGAAAGTAGTACTCCAGGCCATAGAGATAACAAGGGGGAAAACATAAACTTAACAAGTTGTTTGAATCCTAGCTTGCCTGAGCAGTTTTTCAAAAGAGAGAATCCAAAATACAGTCCTTTAAACATTCAAGCAACGTGGTCAGTCAGTCCAATAGTCAGTTTCCAAGCGTCCAAAACAGAAGTCACAAAACAAGAGGTCAGCAACAATGCACAACACTCCAAGGAATCAGCGTTTGTTCCCGACAAATGCCCCTCCCCACAGCATCTCCCTAAATCTCAATCTCCAGGTGTTCCTCCTGGAGAAGGGCAGGGACACTCTCCTCCCGAGTAGTTGAGCCTGCCTGCGTTGTTCCCTCTTTCTCTCCACTCTCCGTCCTCTAGGATCAGGTGGGGGTGGCCCTTGCTCATCGCCTGAACTCTGCCTCCCCTCTTCCTCCTGTCCCAATCCTGAAGGGCCCTGGCCTGCTTCGGCCTGCTCCTCCCCACATCCCTCCGAAGCCGCAGACCCCTCTCCCTCGGGCCTCCAGAGGGTCCCCTTCCAGTTCCTCTTCCTCCGCCGATTCAGGCTCAGACGGAGGCACGACAGTAACCCGGTTCTTAAGCGAATCTGGCTTCCCCACGGACTTCGCTCGTCAAAAGGCTGCAAAAGGGGATCACATGACCTCGGGACACAGCAACGGTTGTAGGTATGAACCAGTTGCCGAGCATCTGAATTTCAATCACATGACCATATGGGGATGCTACAAAGGCTGTTAACAGAGAAATGATCCTAGGTGACTTTTCTCAGTGCCGTTGTAACTTTGAAAGGTCACTAAGTGAGCCGTTGTAAGTCAAGGACTACCTGTATGGGGTTTAATAGCCGTGGTGAGTAAAGGTCGTGAAACGGGACACGACTCACTTAACAACTGCCTGGCTCAGCAAAGGAAATTTCGGGCTGAATTGCGGTCATAAGTCCAGGACTATCTGTGTAGTTGGGACTCGTTCGACACCAGGCCTCACAATCCCTCCACAAACGACAGCGACACCTACCGTAGACTTGGGTCCGAGCTCCCTAGATTAAGCAGCGCGATGTTCAGCAGGGTTCCGGGCACATCCTTGGGACGGATTTTCGTATGTTGCGGTATGGAGTCGGGCTGGGATAATTCCCATCGTGTCCGTATATGAATGATAGACTGTACAATAGCTTCGCACTCCTGGTGCATGAAAGTCAGAGGAGTGCCCTGGTTGGCAATGGTTAGGGTGAACTGGTTTTCATCCACAAGGCAGATTTCCTCTATTTCCGAAGCGTAGTAAATGTCGTTCAGGAACACGGTCTGGCCCAGGACTCTTGTGCGCTCAGCTGACGTCACCTGGACAGCCGTGGAGCCAACCTGTGGAAGGCAACGAGTTTGGGTGGGAGAAAAGAAAAAAGAAGCACTAGCTAAGGCAGGGGTGTCCAACTTGGCAACTTTAAGACTTGGGGACTTCATCTCCCAGAATTCCGTAGCCAACCATGCTGGCTGAGGAATTCTGGGAGTTGAAGTCCACGTGTCTTAAAGTGGCCAAGGTTGGATACCCCGAAGTTATAGTGTTCTCTTACGGAGATAAAAGGAGATTTTTTTCGTCCCGTAGTAGGCCGTAATATTCTTTTCAAATGTTTTGAGAATGCAGGATGGCAACCGATAAAATAGGAAGGGACGTATTTTATTGTTTCAATATGCATAATCATCTGGAATCCAAATCAGTCCGTCTTAAGGGTCAACTTTTTTCAAGTGGAAAATACTACTATTTCACCTGTCTTACTACACGTAGCTAGTTAAGTTAAAGCTACAGCCACTGAAAGCTCGGGCAAAAAGCTCTGGATATAATATTAGGTTTCCACTGACCAGTTGTGTCCAAATCTAGGATGCAGTCCTCATCTCCCTTTCTTGGCTGAGGGAGCCAGTATTGTACGAAGATATTTTCTGTGGTTATATGGCCAGCAGGGCTATACGGCAAAGGTGCAGAGAACGCCGTTAACTTCCCACCGAGCTGGTAACTCTTTTATCTACTCGCATTTGCATGCTTTTGAATTGCTAGGTGGGCAGGAGCTGGGACAGGAACGGGAATTCAACCGATTGTGCAGTGCTCTGGTCTCAAACCCGGGCTTTCCGGCTGACAAGTTCAATGTCTTTAGGTGCTGAGCCATCACCCCCCTCTCAGATATAATATTATGCTTGTTTAATTCTGGGAGTTGAAGTCCACCTATCTTAAAGTGACCAGAGTTGAGAAGCACTGTTTTAGCACCTACTGCAAGATACCAGATTGGGGAAAAGCTGCTGTAAATGCCAAAAATACAGTTAACTGGGGCTGCCTCTGAAGAGCATTGGAAGTTCCAGTTGGTACAAAATGCAGCAGCCCGCATGGTTTTGTGCAGACCTCAGTGTGCACATGTGACACCTCTCTTGTGGGAGCTTGCATTGGTTGCTGATTTGTTTCTGGGTGCAATTCAGGGTGCTGGTTGTCACCTTTAAAGCCTTTTATGGCTTGGGACCAGATTATCTGTGGGACTGTGTCTTGCCGGTCATATCTACCTGACCCACTAAAGTGAGGAGGCAAGGAATGTTGTGGGTCCCAACCCCTAAGGAGATGCGTCTGGCGGGACCCAGATGAAGGGCCTTCTCTGTGGTGGCTCCCTCTCTCTGGAACATCATTCCCTCAGAGATTAGACTGGCCCCAATTTTAGCATTCTTCCAGAAGGCACTGAAGACCTGGTTCTGCCAGCGGGCCTGGGGAACCCAAAGTCGGATAGAGCCCAGCAAATGGCTAGTTTAATGTGTGCTGTTGCTGGGATAGGGTAGGGGGTGATTATATTATTTTATTTTTCCTCTTGTGATTTTATTTTTTATAGGTTGTTATTGATGTAAGCCGCCTTCAGTTGCCATGTGCGAGTAGGCGGTGATACAAATCTAATAGATAGATAGATAGATAGATAGATAGATAGATAGATAGATAGACAGACAGACAGACAGACAGACAGACAGACAGACAGATAGTATGAGACTTAGGTAAAGGTAAGGTTTCCCCCGCACATGCGTGCTAGTTGTTTCCAACATGAATATGGATGGTGCTCATCTCCGTTTCACATGGTCATGTGGCCGGCATGACTAGACGCCAAAGGTGCATAGAACGCTGTTACCTTCCCACTGTAGTTGTCCCTATTTTTCTACTTGCATTTTTACATGCTTTTGAACTGCTAGGTTGGCAGAAGCTGGGACGAGTCACAGGCGCTCACTCTGCTACGAAGCACTCGGGATTCGACCCGCCGAACTGCCGACCTTCTGATCGACAAGCTCAGCATCCTAACCCACTGAGCCACCGCGTCCCTAGGGTTATTAAAGTAAGTATGAGACTTACTTTAATGGAAACTTTGGTGTCTTTGTGAGCCAGTTTGAGGGCATTGTGGAAAACTTTCAGGTCTTCTTCCAAAGCCAAAGTAGCCGCAGGAAGTTTCTGCTGGTCATGGTCTATGTGCTCGGCCAATTTCCCAGGCGAGTCAATGAAAATGAGCCTTTTGCTGCCTTTCAGGCCCGTCAGGAGCCGCTCATGGTACTTGGTGTACTCCCTCACCCACGAGTTGCAGTTGTAGATGAAGACGGCAGAGACGTTTTCGTAAGCGAATCCTGGGAAAACTACAAACCACTTGGACAGGAAGTCTGTTTTGAAACGGTTGCTGGGCCCGGCGTGGGTGAGGTCCACGACGATCTCATATGGCTTGGCGTAGTAAGGCTTCAGTGTCAGCAAAACATGATATATCAGCAGGTCCCCATTGATTTGGCCAGTCTTAAACCTGGATGGGGGAAAATAAATCACAATGGAAATCAATGATAACAATGGAAAATAAATCACAATGAAAATCAAATGCCTTGATTTATTTATTTGTGAATTTATATATCAATTTAGTCAATTGATTGTAAAAGATATATAGGCTACAATACAGTAATCTATCCTTTTGGCTTGCCTGAGCTGCGATGAACAGGAATTGTTTTGGGCTGCATATAAAATATCTAATATATAATAGTCAATATATATAAATCACATACTAATGTTAGAATTTTACAAATCTTGTGGGGCCACATTTACATTTTCCAGGGCCATATGTGTAGGTTGTGGGGTTGGATAAAACCAAAACAAGAACAATACAGTCATACACACTAAAATCTAACACAACATATACATATGGCACAATGGATCCCAGAAGTAATAATTCTATGCCTGGTACTGGGAAACACATATATTCATGTTCCAAGCTACCTGGAAAATTAAATTCTTATGAGCCTCTAGGAGGCTATAAATAAAGGTAACTATCAATAAGAAGTTATATATTCCAGAAGTAGCATTCCCCAAGCTGGTGCTCTCTAGATTTCCTTAAATCTAATTCACAACATCCCCAGCCAACAGGTAGTCCTCAACTTACAACTGTTCATTTAGTGACTGTCTGAAGTTATAACAGCAATGAAAAAAGTGACTTATGACCATTTTTCACACTTAACAACTGTTGCACCATTCAGATGCTTAGCAACCGACTCATGCTTGTAAAATAGATGATCAATAATAAAGAAATTGTGTTAGCGTATTCGTGAAGTTGTTCTGATTCTTTGCACTTCACATTAGGAAATAATCATTAACAATAGGGGATGAGGTATTACCCCCTGTTGATAGGGCTCGCAACTTGGGAGTCCTCCTGGATTCACGGCTCAGTTTGGAAGATCATATAGAAGCCGTGACCAGGGGGGCTTTTGCCCAGATTCGCCTGGTGCGCCAGTTGCGTCCCTATCTGGACCGAGATGCTCTACGTACAGTCACTCATGCGCTCGTGACCTCCCGGTTAGACTACTGCAATGCCCTCTACATGGGGCTGCCCTTGAGGACCACCCGAAGGCTTCAACTGGTGCAGAATTCAGCCGCGCGAGTTTTTTTTTTTATTGAAAAGTTTTAAAATACAGTTTTCCTTTAAAAAACCCCCCTTCCCCCTCCCTGCTCCCCCCCTACCTCCCCCCAGCCTCCCCCCTCCCCCCTCCCCCCCTGCCTCCCCCCCTGACTTCCCAGAGCTAAATACAAGGTATATATATATAAAAAAGCAATCAAACAACCATATACTAACAACTATAAATTCTAAAATCCATCACTCTCTAGCTTATATAGGATAAAACACACCTTAGCAATATTAAATATATATAAAAAATTAGAATAGAAAAAGAAAAAAAAACGAAAGAAGACTTATTCGAATGCTACATAAAACTTCTTAACCCTATACTTATTCTGGATAAACTCAATCCATTTTCTCCATTCCATAATATAATGTTCTTGCGAATGATCTTTCAAATAGGCCGAAATCTTCGCCATCTCTGCCAGGTCGGAAACCTTTAAAGTCCATTCTTCTATGGTCGGCAGTTCCTCTTTCTTCCAATATTGACCTATCAAAAGTCTTGCTGCCGTAATTAAGTTCAACATCAACTTGGTGTCCACAACTGTAGCGTCTGCAATTATTCCCAACAAAAAAAGTTGCGGACAAAACTTTATCCTCTGTTTAAAAATCTTCTGCATATTCCACCAGACTTTTATCCAAAAAGCCTTAACCTTCTTACATGTCCACCATATGTGAAAATATGTTGCATCTTCATCACCGCACCTCCAACATTTAGGCTGATAATTCGGATACATACTTGCAAGCTTTTTAGGATCTAAATGCCATCTATAAAACATTTTGTAAAAGTTCTCTCTTAGATTTTGAGCTTGAGTAAATTTTACGTTCCTCACCCAAATCTTTTCCCACGTGTCCATTGTGATAACTTCCTGGATGTTTTGGGCCCATTTTAACATACAATCCTTAACAAGCTCTGTTTCTGAATCAATCTCTATCAATGCAAGATATATCCGTTTGATATGTGCTGGTCCCTGATTTCTAATTTGCTTTATCAAATTTTCATCAGTCATTGCAAATCCATTTTTCTGGTCTTCTTTCCACCTGGCCCGTAATTGAATATATTGAAACCAAGTTTGAACAACCTTCTCTTCTCGCAAGAGGCTATATGATTTCAAACACCAAACATTCCTTTCCAGGCTTAAAATTTCCTTGTACGTAGTCACATCATGTTTGAAACCAGCATGTATATTTTCTATTGCGTGTTTTGGAATTGTCCACAATGGTATCTTGCTGCTTAACTTATGTCTATACTTCTTCCAAACTCTCAGCAATGCCTGTCTTAAAATATGCATCCTAAACACAATATCTACCTTCTTATCATACAACAAATATGCATGCCAGCCAAACAACAAATCATGGCCCTCAAGATTTAATAACCTCAGTTGCGTCAAATTAATCCAATCACTTATTCCTACTAATGCAGCAGCTTCATAATATAATTTAAAATTAGGCAATTTAAGGCCACCTCTCTCACGAGTATCCTGCATAATCTTAAGTTTAACTCGTGGCTTTTTCCCTGCCCACACAAATTTATTGATACCACGCTGCCATTCCTCCAGGTTAGAATCTTTCTTAAGAATCGGTATCATTTGAAATAAAAATAAAAATTTGGGCAGGACATTCATTTTCACTGCTGCAATCCGTCCCAACAAAGACAATTGCAATTTTTGCCAACTCTCCAATTCTTTTTGAATTTTCCCCCATAGTTTTTCATAATTATTTTTATATAGCTTTGTATTAGAGGGCGACAAAATCACCCCCAAATATTTAACCCTTTTAACAATCTCAAATCCAGTTAATCCTTCTAAGAGAGCCTTCTGTGAAACTGTCATATTTCTAGCCAAAATTTTAGTTTTCTGTGTATTTACTTTAAATCCAGAAACCTTCCCATATTGTGTTATTATCTCCATCAGGTCCACAACAGAGTTCTCTGGCTGGGTCACTGTAACAACCAGATCATCTGCAAATGCTCTCAATCTATAGTCCTGATCTCCAACTTGTATCCCCTTAATTTTTTCCGAGTTCCGAATCTTAACCAATAATATCTCTAATGTTAACACAAATAACAAGGGCGATAACGGACACCCTTGCCTTGTGCCCTTCTCAATATTACATGCTGCTGTCAGGCTATTGTTAACTATGATTCGGGCAGTTTGTTTTTGATATAATGCCCTAATCGGTTGTAAAAATTTTTCCCCAAAATCCATTTTATCTAAAACTTTCAACAAAAATTGCCAATTCAATTGATCAAAGGCCTTTTCAGCATCTAAAAAGATTAGCGCTGCAGAGATCTGGTTGTGTCTTTCCAAAAACTCTAACACATCAACTATATGTCTCACATTATTTTTCATTTGCCTACCACTAATAAACCCCGTTTGATCCCCATGAATCACCTGTTGCAGAACCCTCATCAGTCTATTAGCCAAAACCGTAGCAAATATCTTATAATCTGTATTTAAAAGTGATATCGGTCTGTAATTTTTAACTTGAGTAGCATCCTGGTCTTCCTTCGGAATCAAAGAGATAAAAGCTGTTCTCCAAGACGGTGGCACCTTTCCCCCCCTCTGAATTGTCTGAAACAATTCCTTTAACGGCTTTATCATCTCTAATTGTAAATTTTTATAATAGGCCGCAGTCAAGCCATCCGTGCCTGGCGCTTTATCCACCTTCAGTTCCTTAATTGCTGTAAAAATTTCTTCTTCTGTAATCAGTTGATTAATCCCCTCTTTTTGTACTTGCGTAAGAACCGGGATGCTAGCATTCTCCAAGTATATATCAATATCTTTTACAGTAATTTCCTCTTTAGTATATAATTTCGAATAAAAATCCACAAAAGCATCCTTAATAAGATTCTGTTGAAACACAACCCTTCCTTTATACTCAATCTTATCTATATTAGAGGCCCTTTGTTTTTTCCTCAGTCTATAAGCTAACCATCTGCCTGGTTTATTAGCGTTGCAAAAAGTATTGTGCCTAGCAAACCGCAGATTGGTCGCCACTTGATCTGCCATTAATTTATCAAATTGTCCTCTTAGCAGTCTAATAGCCTCCTTGATCTTCACATCCTCTGGGTTCAAAATCAAAGCCTTTTCTTTTTCCTTTATTTCATTCTCCAGTTCTTTCCTTCTAGTTTCCACTGCACGTCTATGTCTATTATTCATATATATCAACACCCCTCTCATATAGGCCTTGCTAGCATCCCAAACCATATCCATAGAGGTACCCTTATTCATATTAATCTCAAAAAAATCCTTCATCCGCTGTTTGCATTCTTCCACATTTCTCTGATTTCTAAACAAATTCTCATTTACGCGCCACGAGCGCCTATCTCTTTTCTCCTTATCAATCTCCAACCAAACTGGACTGTGGTCAGAGATAGTTCTTGCACAAATCTTCACCTTTTTAGTTCTCAAAAAAAAATCATTAGTCAACAAAATAAAATCAATCCTCGAAAAAGATTGGTGTCTGTCAGAATAAAAAGTATAATCCTTCTCCTGCAAGTGTCTCTCACGCCAAATATCTCGCAATTCCAGGTCATCCTTCATTTCAAAAAAAGATTTAGGCAGTCTAGCATGACTTGGAATGCGCTTAAAAGCTCCAGCCTTATCCAACTGTACATCCAAAACACCATTCCAGTCTCCCATAAAAATAAAAGATTTATAATCCAACTGGGTAAGCTTTGTGTGAAGTAAGCTAAAAAAGTCAGCTTGTTGTTGGTTAGGTGCATATAATCCAACTAAAAGCGTCTTTTTACCTTCTAACAACAGCTCAATCATAACATATCTTCCATGCTTATCTGCTTCAATTAAGTCTGCTGTTAAGGCACTTTTAACATAAACAACCACTCCATTTTTCTTATTCTCTGCAGAAGCAACAAATTGCGTACCCAGTCTCGAGTTCAGTAAATGCTTTTGATCCAAAACTCTAATATGCGTTTCTTGCAAACATATAACATCTATCTTAAATTGTTTTAAATATTGAAAAACTTTCTTCCTCTTCTGCGGTGAATTTAGTCCATTAACATTCCAGGTTAGAAATTTAGTTGCCATGCATATCCTCCAAAAGCTCTTGGACCACAGCTTTGATAGGACTAACTTCTTTAGGCCGTGCTCCTCCCACAGCTTGACTATATGTACGTTGTGAAGAATCTGAAGACTTTTGCTGATCTTGTTCTTTTATTTTCTTTGCTCGTTTTAAAGCAGCACGCGTTACTCTTTGCTCTCTAGGATCATCCAAAGAAATTGTAGCTTGATCTCCTCCAGCACCACTTTCCTCTGTTTCATCCTCTTGATGTTCTCCTTCTCCAGATCCCTTTCCAGCTTCCAGAAGTGTTAATGGGGTTGCTTTTAAGACATTATTGTAGAAATCACGCGCTTGCTTCACAGTAATCAGCCGATACCTTTTACCTTCATGCATCACCATCAGCCCATCTGGAATCTCCCATCTGAACCTTATATCTCTTTGCTTAAGCTCATGCACGAGAAATGTATAGTCCTTCCTTCCCCTTAAAATCCTTGGAGGGATTTCTTTTAAAACCAAGACTTCTTGTTCAGCAATCACCACTTTAGCATCATAGGCAGCTTGTATAACTTGATCTCTAATTTCTCTTTTTGCAAAATAAACCACCACATTTCTAGGCAACTTTCTCTGTCTGGCAATCCATGAATTCACCCGAAACACTTTATCCATAGCTGCTCTTATTTCAGATGCTGGCTGATTCAATACCACTTCAAGAGCCTCAGAGATCAGCTGCTTTAAATCTTCTTTAATATTCTCTTTTAAACCTCTGATTCTGACAGCAAACTGCATCTGGTAATATTGGGCTAGGCTTAACTCCCTTTCCACTTTGTCTCTTGCATTTTCATTCTCCCTTGCTTTTACTTCTAATATAGCATTCCTTTGAGCCAGATCATCCACTTTTTCATCTAATTCTTCCACACATTCCGCCACTTTATGCACTGAAGACAAAATGTCTACCTTCATCACACTGAACTTCTGTTCCATCCTCTCTTCCATTCTCTCCTCCAATTTCTCCAATTTTTCCTCCATCTGTGCAAATTTATCAGCAATTGATTGATTAATTGATTCCAAAAGTACCTGGGCATGTTTATCCAAAGCATCTCGCAAATCCTTCGATGTCAGCGCTTCAGGAGGGTGCAACGCCTGTAGTGATGATTGTTGCACCGGCGAGGATCCACCACTCCGAAGAGTTTTAGGGGGAGGTTTCGCCGCCATCTTTTAGTCCTCAATTATGACGCACTTTCACTTAAAGTTTAAAAAGTCCAACAAGCTCGAGAGTATAGTAAAATAATCCTCTTCACCTTTTCCTCTTGTACCGCTCTGCCTGCTCCTTTAAATCATAGTCCTTTCTTCAGGCAGGGATGGTTCGCAGACGCCTGGCTCTGCTCCAAGAAGTTCGGAGCAGAGACTCCGGCCAGCTGGGAGCAACCCAGGCTTCGGGGGAGTTCAATCCTTCAGCTGCCCAAGCTCCAAGCTCAGGCGGCCCCGGAGAACTCTACCCCTACCTGGGGCCTCACCCCCTCCTCTTCTCTCGAGGAGGGGGCTTCAATTTCGCCCGAACAGCTGATCGGCGCTGTTTCGGGCGAAAAAACAAACAGCTGAGCCGCGGGCAGCCCGGGAAGGCTGTCTTCGGCGCCGCGCCGCCACCGAAAGTCTAGCCGCGCGAGTTTTGATGGGAGCTTCCCGATACTCCCGTGTAACACCTCTTCTCCATGAGCTGCATTGGCTTCTGGTTGCCCTCCGGGTGAGATTCAAGCCCTAAATGGCTTGGGTCCGGACTATCTAAGGGAACACCTGCTGCCGGCATCATCTTCCCATCGTCCTGTGCACCCCCACAGGGAGGGCCTTCTCAGGGTACCGCCGGTTAATGAATGCCGGCGGGTTATTCCCAGGGGAAGGGCGTTCTCTGTGGGTGCGCCTGCCCTATGGAACCAACTACCCACAGAACTTAGGACTGCCCCCGACCTTCGCTCATTTCGCCGGGACCTGAAAACTTGGCTCTTCGATCTGTTTGGTCCAGACTGTGGGGTTGTTAATTTAACTGGGTTTTAGATTTACTCTTGGGGCTTGAATTTAATTTAAATGTTTTATTTGTTTTTAATTTTTTGTATTCATGGTTTTAACTGCCCTGTAAACCGCCCTGAGTCCTACGGGAATAGGGCGGTATACAAATCCAATAAAATAAATAAATAATAAATAATAAAATAAATAAAATAAATAAATAATGCTCTAATTTACAAAGTTACTGCAAGGACTACATGATACCCTGTAGAAAGTGCTTTCAACATTCCTAAGGCCTATGTAGTCCATCTTATTTGGCAAAAATTTCCTACTTTAGCTTACCTTGAAAAAAGCTAAATAGGTTTGGATCTGGTTAGTGCAATGTTCCCAACCTTGGCTACTTTTAAGACTTCCAGACTTCCCTAGCCAGCTCTGGGGGAAACCACCAGGAAATCCATATAATAAGCATGACTTAAGGTGTTTTCACCTTATTTGTTATTTACCTTATTTAAAAAGTATATTTGAGAGCAAAACAGTCAATTGAAATAGTCCATTGGATTGAGATGGGCGGCTATAGAAAAATGAATGAATGAATGAATGAACAAAATACATGACACTGACAGGCATTCTCAAACATGGATTTCAAGTCTTTTATTAAACAGATGGGAATATGTATGCAATAAGAACCTGCCTGAAGAATGGCCTTTGGAACTTATTCAGGAGAAAGCCATTTGACATTCTGAGAGTAAACCCCCCGAAAGAGGGCTTCTGGACATCACTATGGTGGAACAGATCTAGAAAGTATAGGTTATATTACAAGAGATCCATATATTCTATGCTTTACTGCAGCTTTCTCCAAGCACATGCCATCCATATGCACTGAGCTGCAACCCCACAATTCCCAGCAAATGACCATTTGGTGAATGGGGTTCTCCTCCACCTTGGGGAATGCTGCGAAAACAGCATTAAAATAAGCTGATATATGAATCAGAAAGAAAGATTATTATGGACCCTGTAAAAAAAGATAACGGTGTCCCTGCGGATTTTACTCCACTAGTTGTTGCCACGTATAGGGGGATGGTGCCCATCAGTTTCAAGGTCACTGAGCCAGCACTGTCTGAAGAGATTTCCGCAGTCACATGGCCAGCATTGCATCAGTTTGCACGCTTTTGAACTGCTAGGTTGGCAGGAGCTGGGGCGAGGACAGGTGCTCACCCCATCGCATGGCACTCTGGTCTCGAACCTGGGCTGCTGGCTTTCTAGCTGACAAGCTCAGCATCTTAACTGCTGAGCCACCACATCCTCATTATTGATCCTATGGAGGTCTTCTTAGTCCAGCCTCCTGCTCGAGCAGAAGAACCTATACCCGTGGTGGCAAACCTATGGCACGTGTGCCACAGGTGGCACGCAGAGCCCTCTCTGTGGGCAGATGTGCCATCGCCCCAGTCCTAGGCCTTCAGCTGGGTTTTATAAAACCTTTTCGCTTTAGGCCTCTGCCGCCGTGTACAAAAAACAAAAACAAAAAAAGAGGTTCAATCAATCAATTTCAACTTCTCGTGGGGAAAAAAAAGATCTCGCAAAGTTGGAATTGATTGATTTAACTTTTTAGTCCCACCCAGTCTGCCGTTACCACCGCAGCCACGCCCACCCAATGGGCCACAGCCATCCAGTGGGCCACGCCCACCTGGCACCCGACAATACATAAGCGGGTTTTGGGTTGCAGTTTGGGCACTCGGTCTCTAAAAGGTTTGCCATCACTGACCTATACCATTTCAGACAAGTGACTGTCCAGTCTCTCCTTAAAAACCTCCAGTAATGGAGCGCCCACGACTTCTGAAGGCCAGCTGTTCCACTGGTTAATTGTCCTCACTGCTAGGAAGTTTCTCCTTAATTCCAGGTTGCTTCTCTCTTTGATCAGTTTCCAACCATTGTTTCCTGTCCTGCCCTCTGGTGCTTTGGAGAATAGTTTGATGCCCTCTTCTTTGTGGCTGCCCCTCAGATATCGGAATACTGCTATCATGTCGCCCGTTTCTTCTTTTCTTTAGACTAGCCAAACCCAAGTCCTGCAGCCGTTCTTCATATGTTTCAATCTCGAGGCCTTTGATAATTTTAGTTGCTCTTCTCTGAACTTTTTCCAAACTCTCAACAACTTTTTTGTACTAGGGTGACCAAAACTGGTTGCAGTATTCCAGGTGTGGTCTTACTAGGGTTTTATAAAGCGGTACTAATACTTTGCGTGTTCTTAATTGTATGCCTCTGTTTATACAAGCCAGGATTGTTATTAGCTTTTTTCGGCTGCTGCTGCACACTGCTGGCTCATAGTCAAGTGATCGCCCACTAGGACTCCAAGGTCCCTCTCACAGTTGCTGTTTTGGAGCCAGGTCTTGCCCAATCTGTACTTAGACCTTCGATTTTTCCTGCCTGAATGTAAAACTTTGCTTTTCCCCACACTGAAACTCATTTTCTTGGATAGGGCCCATTGTTCAAGTTTGTCCAAGATCTTTTTTGGAACTTTTCTGGATCCGTATGATGACATAAGTGGCTTAAGATGACACACACAAATGCAGTTTTTCCACAAAATTCAATGATGGGCAGAGAACTTCGTCCAGAAGAAATAACAACAAAAGAATTACTCCATAGATGACTGAGAAATTGAGCCCACTGGACATTGACAAACAGAAAACCGGAAACTATCTCTCAGAAAGAGTTCCACATGAAATCCCTATTGAATTGTGTAGTCTGCAAATGTTCACATTACGTCCATGCTTAAACATGAGAATGAGGTCACTTATGAGAGCTGAGCTGTTGTAATTAAGTTAACTACTGGCATTTCCATTGCCAGCCTGGCTATTAATGAGATAATAATTCAGACGCTTAATTTGCTGGTAGCTGAGATGTGGCGTTGTGCTACTTAATTGGATGTGTCCAAGAGCATCCAAATGATTAGAAGGAGATGAGCAGAAATACTTAAACACCTTCAGGATATCAACAAGTTCAACTATATAATAAGTCCAATAAACATAAACATAAAGCAGTTCTTTTAACCTAGTTAAAAAGCTTCACTGTTGTGTCAGGAAGAAGAAAAAATCTTAAACATATCTAATGCAATAGATATACTGGCAGATATTAACCAAATCTGGATTCCAAATCTGAAGGTATAAGTAATACGTTAACACTGGAACAGCTGAGGATCTCCTGAATTATTATTTTTTTCCTTACAGTTGAAATAACGCACTCAGAATTTGAAATAGTTCTAGGATTAGAAAAATACTATTTTCTGGCTAATCGTTTAACTGGGGTGTAACGCTTTTAAATGTACTTTATCAGCCACAGCTGTTTAAGATCAGAAATTTGTTTGGAAAGATTATTATCATTAATAAGATTCAGAGAACTCATCTGATAAAAATGTACTCTCATCTTTCCCTGACTCTTTCAAAAGTATTTATTCAGAAGGTCCTATCATTTAGGGTCTTCTGGTGGGCACATTTATTTGTCTGTGGATGTATGGGACATCTCTGTGTGTTTGCCCACATGGGAAAGGTAGACAATGTGGTGTGTGTGTGTGTGTGTGTGTGTGTGTGTGTGTGTGTGTATACAGAAGACAGACAGACACAGAGTTTATATACGTTGTATATAAAATTGCCATTATCAGTGCTCAACCAGCTGGTAGCTCCTGGCTGATCTCAAAAAAAGCTAAGCAGGGTCAGGTCTGGTTAATACTTGGATGGGAAGCCATTGGAAATACTAATGCTGTAGGTTAGATTGGGAAGTAAAAAATTTTTTTTAAAAAAATCCCAGGGGACACGGCAAACCATTTCCATGTCGTTGCCAAAAGAACTAGAGAGCCATGTTCATCAGACCACCAGGGACCAAGCTAACTCAAAGGAGACTTTCAATTTTGCCCAGCTAAATAACTGGTTTCAAAAATGAAAACGAGCGAATCCTGGACAGACCGTGGTTAGGAAAGCACCAAGAAATCCCCAGACAGCTAGACCAGAAACTGCAAAGGCTTTTTGGAAGAGGGCAACGGCAAGATACTTCCTCATTTTTGCGAAGAAAATTACATGAAGATCTTCACGAAGTCAGGAGTTGAACATGACTCATAGGGAGACTTTATTGTTGAATCTCGGTTCTGTATGGAGTCACAAAGCAAAGTATCCATAAATGGTCACTACAGTACTGATGAAATTCAATCCCACTCAATGTAGCTAGAATGTTCTGAATCAATAGTCTATATATTCTACCTGTCTTTTCTTATGGAGGCTTTTTCTAACAGTTGTCCCAAAAGATCCTACATTTCCTTTTCTCCTTCCATGTAACACCTTGACAAGCTGTTGGTCTAAATATCATGCTCTTGGCTTGCCTTCCACAGGGTGCCACATATTCAATACCCCCATTTATCCAGATCAACTCTACTTTTTTTTTAAAATTCCATTTATATCCCGCCCTTCTCCGAAGACTCAGGGCGGCTTACAAGCTTAGCAGTAGCCTTCATTCTATGTATATGCCTGCTTATTAGGGCTTTCACACACACCCCCAAGCGGCATTATTACAAAGTCAGCTTAATTGCCCCCAACAATCTGGGTCCTCATTTTACCTACCTCGGAAGGATGGAAGGCTGAGTCAACCTTGAGCCTGGTGGGATGCGAACCTGCACTAATTGCAGGCAGCTGGTGTTACTTAAGGAGGCATTAGCCCACTGCTCCACCAAGGCTTAGGTGGGAAGCTTAGGTGGGAAGCTAACTAACTTAACATTGAGAGCCACTTTGGTATAGTGGTTAAGGTGCTGGCCTAGAAATTGGGAGACTTAGGCACCAAAGCCAATTGGGTGACTTTGGGCCAATCATCAGGAGACTGTGAGTTCTAGTCCCGCCTTAGCCATGGACCGGGATGCCCTGTGCACGGTCACTCATGCGCTCGTGACCTCTTGTCTGGACTACTGCAATGCTCTCTACATGGGGCTTCCCTTGAAGACCACTCGGAGGCTCCAACTGGTACAGAATGCGGCCGCGAGAGTTGTCGTGGGAGTTTCCCGGTACTCCCATGTTACACCTTTGCTCCGCAAGCTGCATTGGCTACCAGTTATCTTCCGGGTGAGGTTCAAGGTTTTGGTGATGGTTTTTAAGTCCTTACATGGCATGGGTCCGGAATACCTCAGGGACCACCTGCTGCCGGCGTCGACTCCCCTCCGCCCTGTGCGTTCCCACAGAGAGGGCCTCCTCAGGGTGCCTCCGGTCAGGGAATGTTGGCTGGTGGCCCCCAGGGGGAGGGCCTTCTCTGTGGGCGCCCCGGCTTTATGGAATCAACTGCCGGTCGAGCTCCAGATGGCACCGGATCTCCGCTCCTTCCGGCGCGGGCTAAAGACCCATTTATTCGAACAAGCTGGCCTGGCCTGATGGGGGAATGTCAGGGTTTTTATGGGTTTTTTATAATTGATTGTTTTAACTGGGCAATTTATTTAATCTTTTTTAACTTTTGTATTTCTATTTATATGCCCTGTTCACCGCCCTGAGTCCTTCGGGAGAAGGGCGGTATAAAAATCCAATAAATGAAATGAATGAAATGAAAGACGGCTCGCTGACTTTGGGCCAGGAATTCTCTTAGCCCAACCCACCTCACAGGGTTATTGTTGTGGGGAAAATGGGAGGAGGAAGGAGTATTGTGTGCATGGAATTATTTAGAAAAATCATAAAAGTGGGATAAAAAAGAAATAAACAAAGTACACGAGGAGGACAAGGTGACATGCAGAATTCTTCAAACCTGACATTTCTTGGCCTCAGGTTAGAGGAATGTATATAAACTATAGTATGTTATAGGGACAGCCACATTAATCTATTCCATTGCTTAGAACAGGGGTCTTCAAACCTGGCCCTTTTATGACTTGTGGACTTCAACTCCCAGAAATCTTCTGGCTGAGGAATTCTGGGAGTTGAAGTCCACAAGTCACAAAAGGGCCAAGTTTGAAGACCCCTGGTTTAGAATCTGAAAAGCAAAAGAGAAAGAGACCTGGTATTAAAGCGAACACAAGTAAAACTGAGCAAAAGTAAGGCCTCTGACACAAACCCCCGAGATGTTTTTGTGCTTCATTCTGCAATCTTGACAGCAAACTTGAGCAGAATGGCGATGGTTCCTCCTCCACACCTTCCCTTTTCCCTCTAGCACATCACATTATGCTTACAGCAGAAAGGAAATGTGTCATCTCTGTGGTTTAGTATTTCTAAATGGAGAACTAAACACCATGTTTCAGACGCACATTCTCTTTTAATATATAAAAACATCTCCAACATCCAGGCGGCGTCACGGTAGACAAGAGAAAAATACCTCTGGGTTAGATCATCACCGATTTGCACAACTATACTTTCTGCTGACATCTTCTTCCAGGTAAGTCTGCATTACTTCTGACATGATAGCAGTGTTCCAATATTTGAGAGGCTGCCACAGAGAAGGGTGTGTGTGTGTCTACCTATTTTCCAAAGCACCAGAATGCAGGACAAGAAGCAAAGAATGGAAACTAATCAAGGAGAGAAGCAACCTAGAACTAAGGAGAAAATTTCCAGACACTGACAACAATTAATCAGTGGAACATCCTGCCTCCAGAAGTTGTGGGTGCTCCAACACTGGGAGTTTTGAAGAAGAGATTGTCTGGAATTTGTCTGGAATGGTATGGGGGGGGGGTTTCCTGCTTGAGCAGGGGGTTGGACTAGAAGACCTCCAAGGTCCCTTCCAACTCTGTTATTCTGTACTCTTGTTATCTTTCCTTCTATACTTTTCAACTTGCTCTGTACCACAGCTTATAGTAGTACAAAAGAAACAAAAGTCTCTTACTGAGATTGGCTTAGACTCAATGCAGGAAGCTTGTGGAAAAAAGAAAACAGGGCATGCTCCTAATGGTATCTCAAAGGTTATTTACACAGGAAAAGAGAGAGGGAGAGAGAGAGAGACAAGAGAAAAATGCTTGGAAATTGGAAAGCTATCAGGAACCCGTCAAAGTAACTAGGGCAAACCCAGCAAAACATTTTCTCAACAAAACAGACACACAAGTCAGAGTGAGCTAAAGTGGATGAGGGGTTCTGCCTTGGCTTTTGTCTGCTTGGGGGTAAAATTCTGAACTCTACTATCAAGCACCACAATTAACAGTGGGAGCTTTGTGCTGGCAGTGGCAGCACTGTACACAGACAGCTCTGTAATAATCAAGGCATGGTAAGGTTAGACATCTGCAGATGCTCTCAGTACAATGTTAATGATCCAACATCTTTGCAGCTCAGTGTTGGAGGGGGGGAAAAAGAGCCACCCAAAATTGGAGTGACTCAGTAGCTAATGTATACCGATTTACTACACAGTATTATTCTGGTTTTCCTTATGAAATACAAATGGGATGGGGGTTTAGGTGGGGTAGGGAGGGAAAATAGCAAGGCTTCTCAGAGCCCATGCTTTTTTTTTGCCTGTATAAAATCTCACATTTAATCCACGGTACCTCTGTCTTGAAGAGGATAAGAAAAGACTAATACTGTTCAGACTAGCCACCTGATCCAACCTGTTGAGACTTCTGGCATTTGCCCAGAATTTCAATCAGCTATGGGTGGTAAGAGAGGTCTCAAATCACACACAGCGAGACTAACATAATATAGCAACAAAGAGAAGAGCAACTACGATAATTAGGGGACTGGAGGCTAAAACATACAAAAAACGGTGGTAGGAATTGGGTATGTCTAGTTTAATGAAGAGAAGGACGAGGGGCGACATGATAGCAGTCTTCCAATATTTGAGGGGCTGCCACAAAGAAGAGGGAGTCAACCTATTCTCCAAAGCACCTGAGGGCAGGACAAGAAGCAACGGATGGAAATTAATCAAGGAGAGATCCAACCTGGAATAAAGAGAAATTGTTCTGGTGAGAACAATTAACCAGTGGAACAACCTGCCTCCAGAAGTTTTGAGTGCTCTAACACTGAAGGTTTTTAAGAAGAGAATGGACAGCCATTTATCTGAAATGGTACAGGATTTTCTGCTTGATCAGGGGGTTGGACTAGAAGACCTCCTGGGTTCCTTCCAACGCTGCTATTCTATAGGGTGAGCACTTTTTTATTTTCTCGGGTTTTTAGGAATGATATCCTGTTGAAATGCTTTTTAATGCCTAGGGGGGGAAAAGGTCATGGCATTCATTCCAATTTTATCAAAACCTAACACACTACAAATAATTTCCACCCACCTTTTCCCCAAATATCTACAATGACTGAAAGCTAGAATTTGAATTATGTACAATCAGCCTTACAACTTGTGCCATTTATATATGTCTTCCTTAGCCTCAAAACATACAGGAATGTTAAACCAATTCATCAGGGTCAAGAAGACTGGTAGTGTATTAAGCTTGGGGAAGTCTTGTGAATTGATGAAAGCCTAAAACCAGGAGGCACCTCAACCCATTCTACTCAGCAATCCTCTACCTTTTAATTTTCTCTATAAACATGTAAATTAAACATACCATGTGCCATTCATGCTTACAGTTAGGGTTATCTTAAGAAAATTGGTCTAAGAACTAAAGCCAAAATTGTTATAAATCTAAACCCAATTCTATCATATTGCCTTTTTGCAGGTAACAAGATATCTCATAAACATGAGGCTGTTTGATCACATAGGCTTAGGATTCCTTTTGGGGATCATCCTTCCATCCTGCTCACAAGTAAGAGTGACAGCTGATTTGATGACAACTGGATATCCTTCTGATCCTACTTCTCAGCCTTCAACATACCCCAAATCAAATTCTATTCTTATGACATTGGTTTCACAGGAGACAACCACTTACGCAACACAGACTTTCACTTCCAAATCTATTGCCACTGTTAGATCCAAGCAACTAACAGGGACGCCCACCTCTACAGCCCTACAATTATCTTCAACATTTCCAACAGAGGGGCTGTCTTCTTCCTCTGCTCTCGCTAATACAGATGCTGAACTCTCAACTCTAGATGAGGATCCAACTAAAACCAAACTCTGTGAAGGGAATTACAAACAACAAATGCTGATTTGCCTCATCATAATTGGGGTGCTTGCAATCATTTGTGTGGGCCTGCTCTTGGTCATTGTTGTCATGGCAAGCAAACTAGCCTTCGAGAAGAGAAAAAAGCCTAACAAGCGTTTTCCTAGGAGTAACGGTGATTTTCTAAGTACCAACAGCTTGTGGCCAATTGGATTAGACACGCTAGAGAGGTTATCCACTGAGAACCCAAAGCCCCAAGGCCTAAGCATGGAGAGACCAATAGAAGGAGGGCAAGGCAAAAAGGGGGATGACGTCAACAAGAAACTGATGAGTGAAATAGCAGATCGACAGAAGCAGAAGGAGATATCAGCAAACACATACAAAACCATCATCACCACGGTTGAAATTTAAGCCTCAGTTAAGACTTCTTATTTGGGAAGAGAAGAAGAAGCATGGAAAAATCTGTGGGCAGAGATACTGGTTCCTGGGTGCTGGTAATTTTTTAGTACTATACATAGTAAGGTAGCATTATCTCAGACCATGTGAGGGTTAATGTTCACATCAGAAGTCAAATCATCTTCAGAACTACTCAAGGATGAGGATGGTTTCATTTCAACCAAAGCCTAACGTGCACAAAGATAGCAGAGTTGGCTACAGCTTGAGAAGACAGAGCAAATGGTTCCCATCTCTATTTATACCTAATCAGAAGTACGGCTGAAACTGGCTTTATTAATAACACAATCTTAAATATGCAACGTCCTCAGATGTTCAGTCTTCCTTCATTACAGCCCGAAAGCTGGACTTCGGAGACGCTGCAAGCACATCTGTCCACCACTGTTCTCCTCACCTGGGTTGCCTAGACACCAATCAGACTAAGAGACAAAATGCCACCCTCACCTTTTCCTGCATGAGGTTTGAGGAGGCAGAGGAGGCCCAGCCTCTGTGTTGTTTATCAGAGCCCTGCAGGGTCACCGGGTCCTTTTCTGGCCAGCTTTTCCAAGATTGTCTCCTTTGTGGGAGGACATGATTTCAACTCCTTATGATTTCTGTCGATTGAACTGAATGCGTACGTTTCAATGGGGAAGCAAGCATTTCCAAATCAATCTCACCCTTCTCCTTTGTCTTGTCTGTTGCTTAGGGAGAAACTTGAGTAGGATTGGTAAAAATACACAAATGGTTGCCTTGACACAGACCAACTGAAGATTTGATTGCATCTACACAATAAGCCAAATTTGTTTGGTTTTAATTTTAGATTGTTCTTATGGCTCATAGTGGTGCTTCTCAACCTGGCCAGATGAGAGATGAAGCCCCTTCAAGTGGTCACAGTTGAAACACTGACTTAGAAGGTTATGTCATGCCTGTCATTTGGGTTTATGATTTTGTCTATTTTGTAATTTTGAAAGCTAATTATTTCTGTAAACAGGCTAAATGTACTACTAAACAGAGCTACTTTTTCCCCAAAGATGAGAAAACCACACACCCATCATTATAGCCTTATTACAGTAAATTATGTGTGCAGTTTCTATAATATCCATCTTTGTGAATAATTTGAAATCAGGAACTCTACAGAGACTCACATTTACAAAGAAAGGACCTAATACAACCTTCCACTTTTATAAGGTTATACTAACCCTTTCAGTAATAATTATTTTACAAGAATACTCTGGAAAAGTCAGCATACTAAAACTACTAATTGCAAATGTCTAATGAAACCCTTGATTTCTTCCAAACAGAAGCTCTTATGTTTAAACAGGCTCTCTTTCTTTTTCTTTTTTTTTAATTTCTTTATTTATAAATCCTAGGGATGAAATTTTTCCTCTAGGATGGGAGTTAAGCGTGGATCTCAGCTGTATACACATTGCAAATAATTCCAAAGGGACCTAAAGTAATTGTTGGTGGTGGAAATGAATTTGGAATGGTGAGGACTGGGAAAAAAATAAAACTCCTCCAGTTCACAAATCTTCTTTCCCCATAGAAACCAAGAATAAACCCTTCCAAATTTGGGCAATGCAAAAAAACATGGAGCATCTGTCCAGAATACTTCATTCAGTCTGTGTTGAACTTAAATTTGGGAAGGGGGTGTCACAGGTGTCCCAGAATGTGCCTTTTGTTCTGCCAAAATTCAGGCTGCAAAGGAGACCTCACCCTATTGCCTCACTCCCATCTGCTTTTGAGTTTTCCATGCTCAAGTTTCTATTCTGAAATGCAACAAAGATGATCAGGGGACTGAAGACTAAAACATATGAAGACCAGTTGCAGGAATGGAGTAAGTCTAGTTTAATGAAAAGAAGGGCTAGGGGTAATGTGATACCAGTGCTCCAATACCTGAGGGGCTGCCACGAAGAAGGGGCGGGGTGTCAACCTATTCTCTAAAGCACCTGAAGGCAGGACAAGAAACAATGGATGAAAACTAATCAACGAGAGGACCAAATTACAGCTAAGGAGAAATTTCCTGACACAGCACTTAATCAGTGGAACAACTTGCTTCCAGAAGTTGTGGGAGCTCCAACATTGGAGGTTCTTGAGAAGAGACTGGACAACCATTTGCCTGAAATGGTAGGGTCTCCTGCTTGAGCTGAGGGTTGGAGTAAAAAACCTCCAAGGTCCCATCCAACTTTGTTATTCTGTTAAAGCAAGGGTCCCCGACCCTCAGACTGATACCGGGCTGCGGCATGCCAGCAACTGGTCCGCACAAACAAGCAAAGCCCCATCCATGGGACACAAAACCACACACTCTCCGGTCTGTGGAAAACCTTTCTCCATGGAACTGCTTCCTAGTGCCCAAATGGTTGGGGAACTCTGTGTTAAAAGGATCCTTCGCTATTTGTGGCTTTAAAGATTCCTCCCATAGCATGGTTACTTTGTTCATTTAATGAACGTGGAAAATCCCAATTTCTCTAGAAGAACCTTTGCGGGGAGTAAATAACCCACTGGTTTTGTTGCCAACCAAGCAGAATTTTGCAGGCTGGGGAAGAAGGAACAAGGGCCTCTCCCTTCTGAGCACTGCAGCAATTTCAGATCAGGGGCTCTCTTTACCAATGATGGAGTCAAGTGCAAATATCTATGGAGGTGCTCAGTCATCCAAGTCATGGTGGTCCCAAAGGTGCTTTTTCAAAAGGCAACTTGACATTGGTGGTTTTTTTTTCTTGTAGTGAAATGTTTTCAAGAAAAAACCCCAAAGAAAGTCCAGTTGCCTTTTGAAAAAGCACCTTTAGGACAGTCGAATGGAAAATTCTGAGGTTGGACTAAAGTCCTTAGTGGTCCAACCTATTTTCTTTTGTTGTGCCATGTTTGTATCTTGGCTTTGAACGAGGGAGAGGCAACACCTTTTGCTGGCCATCCTTCAAATATTTAGGATTAGACAAGACCAGACCAGGATGGCAAAGTAGATGAGACCATCTCATTTAATGAGTGGAATCAGCAGTTTCAATTTTATATTTCAGGTTTTCAGAAATATAAACCTGAAACTCCCTAAATATCTGAGTCATTCCTGTGCGTAACTCAAAGATTAAGCGAAGGACTTTTTATCTGGAAAACATAGCTAACATTTCTTTGGTATGATTTCCAAATCTAACTGGGGTTTCATTCTGTTACTTCCTTCATTCACCTAATAAGCAATCAGTCCTTTGAATGTACTTGGCACAGCAAAGCACAAGTCAACAGAATTTCAACATACAATTTCAAAAATTGGGAGATGTCAGTTTTGGCCAATTTTTAAGAAAGCAGTTCTATTGTAGGTGATTTTCCTTGTTACAGGCTACACTAATCATAATTTTTAAATTTGAAGGTCAAGCTTACCAGACCTTCAGAATTTCGCAAGACATAGACAGACTTAACCGCAGTTTCAGCTGAAAAATTACGGCCATCCTAGATCAAGCCAAGTCCAAAAACGCTAGCGAATTCCTGGAAGCCTGGCACTCTGATAAATCGGTCATCAATAAACACGGAGGCATAAACAGCAACAACATACCATTCAAAAGAGACAATCAACGAGCCAATAAAAGAACAAAACCCCCAAAACAACCTCCCACCAACAATCAACACCCGGATGAGCAGAGGTTAACAGCAAGATGTACCTCAGACCAACAATCAAGAAGTAAACAATATTCCAATCTGCTAAACAAGCTAATAGTAAACAAGCCAATCAAAGAACCCAAGGCCATTCCTACACCAACACTGACAGGACAAACCACTGGAATACAAAATGAGAGCAAACCCCACTCCCTACTAGCACTGATGATGTTACCTAGTTTGGGTAATGGAACATCTGCAAGAAAACAACCCAAGTCAGAAAGCCCCAAGGAACCTTTGCTGCAAAAATCTGGACAACCTTAAGAAGAGAGAGAAGAGAAAGAGAAAATTCCAAATCTCTTGTTATTATCTAACGCAGGGCTCCCCAACGTTGGCAACTTTAAGACCTGTGGACTTCAACTCCCAGAATTCCCCAGCCAGCAAAGCTGGCTGGGGAATTCTGGGAGTTGAAGTCCACAGGTCTTAAAGTTGCCAACGTTGGGGACCCCTGATCTAGTGGCTTTGTAAGTTTCTGCGGCCTCAGTCTTTGACAATCACTTTATAAAAAACAGATTTAATTCTGCCCATCTCATAGATCAGGGGTGTCAAACTCAATTTCACTGAGGGCCGCATCAGCATTGCGGTTGCCCTCAAGGGGCCGGGTGGGTGTGGCCAGGGTGGGCGTGGCCTACTGGGTGGGCGTGGCTAGAGCGCGTATGGCCTACTGGGTGGGCGTGGCCAGCCCTACATCGTTCGCATCAAGGGTGCCTATGGGGGCCTGGGCAGGAGTGGGACAGGTCTGAGGGTCTCTGGCGGAAGGAGGGTCTCTGGGCCAGGGCCAAGGCAGTGGGGGCCGTTCCCTCACTGTTTCCAGGATGGCTTCGCGGGCCACATGAAACCACTTCGCGGGCCGGATCAGACCCCCGGGCCTTGTGTTTGACATGTCTGTCATAGATGATAGACACTTAGGGTGGGGTAAATTTGCTAATGGACATATTCTTGGGAGATGTTCAGGGTTGGTTGGAGGATGGGCAGCTATATGTTTTAAATAAATAAATAGATAAATGTTATAACACTTTAAGCAAGAATCACCGAAAGAACAGATTTTAGTAAAACAGTTGCAATGGGGGGGGGGGGGAGAAAGGGTTTCAACCAAACCCGTCTTCTTAGTTTCAGAGAATCTAAAAGTTTTCCCCAAAGGGCGGATAACTAATGCAGCTGCCTCAACCCAGTTTTATTGAAATTACACATGCAAGATTTTCAAGTGTGTCTGCCGAAGCACAGACGATTCCAAGTTGAGGAGAAAACACATTTTTCAGCTGCCTCGCAACAATTCCCAGCAATCCCACGTGTAACTGGGGAAGAAGCATATTTAAAAATCCCAGAAAGCCACTGCTAGACAAGATGACGTAAACCTCCCGATGAGATGGGACTACAACTTCTATCATTCCTAGCCAGCATGTTATTTCTGGAAAGGCTGAAAAAAATGAGTTGATTGGACCGGTGAGTCGGACTAAGCAGAAGATAGCTTTAAGTGTTTATATGGTGGAACTGAAAGAAGGAAGGAATTTCAGTAGGATACTTCAGCCAGCCAGGACCCATTTATTAAATAAACCCAAAGGTGGCTGGGATTAGAAGTAGGATGTAGTAGTCCTTTAAAACAGCTGTTGGGCAAAGAGAGCATCCAACAGAGGACATCCCAATTCAGGTGGTAAGAAACGAAACGGAGATGTAGATATATCAGGGGGTCTTCATACTTGGCCCTTTTATGACTTGTGGACTTCAACTCCCAGAATTCCTCAGCCAGGCACGCTGGCTGAGGAATTCTGGGAGTTGAAGTCCACAAGTCATAAAAGGGCCAAGTATGAAGACCCCCTGATATATATCAACCTAGAAAAATATAGACAATCTTCTTGGCTTTAAGGAAAGAGTTCACTGGCCCATCCACTGACCACTGAGGTAGTCCCAATTTTATATTATCCAAAGCCTGCCCTGGTCCACATAGGGACTACCTTGTATTTGGGGAATACAAGGTAGTCCTCAACTTACAGCAGTTTGTTTGGTGACTGTTCAAAGTTACAACACTGCAAAAAAAGTGACTTATAACTGTTTTTCATGCTTATGAAAGTTGCAGGATCCCCATGGTCACATGATTAAAATTCAGGCACTTGGCAATAGATTCATATTTATGAAGGTTGGAATGTCTCCCAGGGTCATATCATCACCAATCTCTTCCTAAAAACCTCCAGTGTTGTGAATGCTACGACATTGGAGGTTTTTAAAGAAGAGATTAGAAAACCATTTGTCTGAATGGTACAGGGCAGTGATGGCGAACCTTTTAGAGGCCGAGTGCCCCAAAACCATCCTCGCCGCCCCAACCACCCGCCCCCACCCTGCCCGGCCACCCACCGCCTCCACGGCCCACCACAGCAGATCGCCCTGGTGGCCCAGCAGCGCCATGGAGGCCACACCCTCCGCCCACGCCCTGCAGCATCATCTGCGCGTGACGGGTCGCGAGGGTGGAGTCTTGTCCCCGCTGCCTGGCTGCCATGTCCTTGGCTGCGCTGCTCCATGTGGGCTGTGCCCGGGGGTGACTCTCCTCCGTGGGGCTGCTGGTGAGGAGGGGGGCACGGGGGGGAGGTGGGGCTGGGGCGACGGTGCGCATGCCCACAGAGAGGGCTCTGAGTGCCCCCTCTGGCACGCACTGCCATAGGTTCTCCACCACTGGTATAAGGGCTTCCTGCTTGAGCTTGAGGTTGGACTAGAAGACCTCTAAAGTCCCTTCCAACTCTGTTATTCTGTTAAATCCATATTCCACTAACCCAGGGGTGTCAAACCTGCAATGTCACGTGACGTGTTGCGATGTATTGCGACTTTTTTTCCATTGCCGGCAATGGGGTGGGCACGGTTTTGCTAAGATGCATCCGGCCCGCGGGCCGGCAGTTTGACACCCCTGCACTAGCCTGTCCACCTTTTGTAAGTGGGGCCATGATGGCTTAATCATGCTTCCCCTTTTGTGGCCTTCCGACAAGCAAAGTCAAGGGGGAAGCCAGATTCAGTTAACAACCAGGTTACTTAACTTAACAACTGCAACAATTCATTTAACAACTATGGCAAGTAAGGTTGTAAAATGAGGCAAAACTCACTTAACCAAGGTCCTACTTAGCAACAGAAATTTTGAGCTCAATTGTGGTCGTAAGTCGAGGACAATCTGTATAACTGCTAATGTAAGAATAACAGCCTTTCAAAGAGCACTCACTGTTCCTAAAAGATGTTCTTGCTATTGACGAACATGTTCACTTCATTTGATTCCAACCAGATACGTGAGGTTCCTGCCCAGTCCTGCAAAGAAGAATTCTTCTTGTTCATTTCTAATTTTCTTCCGGTTCACTCAGCTATCTACTTCCCCAAATGTGGGAGCTAGCTTACACGTGCTTAGAAGCAAACAGCCTGATCTGGCCCAAAACACTGGCACAGATGGAGGCTGTTTTTCCTTCAAAAAGAACTGGTGCTAGTCTTTAACATAAGAGTGGGTGGGAGAATGCAAGAATCTCAATGGACCACAGTATAAACAGAACTCATATCTGAGGTAGTTTTCAACTGAAGATCACAGTTGGCAGAGAGAGGGGGGGGGGGCGGCTCTCTTTTTAGGACAGGCAGTTTTACAAGGCTTTGGGTAGCCTTCTTCATCAGGTATCTTCCAAACTTCTTGGATTACTAGCATAGAATGGTTGGAGTTCATTACATCTCGGATGCACGCTGAACAGGCTTTCCTCTCCCGACCAAAAAAGAAGCATCTGTTGCAAAGAGCCCCAAAGGGCTACTAAAGTTAAAGTAAACGTAAAGGTTCCCCTGCACATGCGTGCTAGTCGTTTCCGACTCTAGGGGCCGGTGCTCATCTCCGTTTCAAAGCCGAAGAGCCAGCGCTTTGTCCGAGGACGTCTCCGTGGTCATGTGGCCGGCATGACTAGACGCCAAAGGCGCACGGAACGCTTTTACCTTTCCCACCGTAGTGGTCCCTATTTTTCTACTTGCATTTTTACGTGCTTTCGAACTGCTAGGTTGGCAGAAGCTGGGACGAGTAACAGGCGCTCACTCTGTTACGAGGCACTCGGGATTCGACTCACCAGACTGCCAACCTTCTGATCGACCAGCTCAGCGTCCTAACCCACTGAGCCACTGCATCCATTATAAAAGGCTACTATCACTTGCCAAATGGAAGGGGTCCTCTTCCAATTTGACAGGAGGTCAAAGTGCTGAAGAATGAATAGCTCATCCACAGAGGAAAATGTAAGAGCATATGACAAGCAGGATAAGGCAGCCAGGTATACACCACAGGTGAACTATAATCCTAAATCCTAGAACAGGGTTGTCAAGATGCCGGGCCGCGGCCGGATGCATCACGCCGAAACCATGCCCAATCCATTGCCAATAATGGGGGGAAAGTCGCCATACGCCCTGTCACGTGATGTTGTGAGTTTGACACCCCTGTCCTAGAAGCCTCCCTACTTAGCCGAGAGGGCTAGATAAGGGGGCAAGGAGACCCCACCATCACCTCTTTTGTTACATTTAACTGCTTAAGAACTTGCTTTTTTTTTTTTAATCACAATGAAGTTTCGTTGCTTTAAGCACTGAAAGCAATCTGGCGAATACAGTTATTCTCCAGGAAGGAACAAAACGTCAAGCAGCCAAGCAAACTCTCCTAGGAAACAAAACATCACTTAGTTAACTGTGGAGGAAGATGTCTGAGCTCTGCAGCAACCACCCGCAAGCCACAAAGGAACACAATGCTTCCTGCCGTTGCTAACAGCCATATAAAAATTGCTCATCGGGAAATCTATCCAGGCAAGGACTTAACAATAGCCGTATCTGCTAAGCACAATTGTTTGACTACCAGTAGTCCTCGACTAATGACCACAATTGAGCCCCACATTTCCACTGTTAAGTAAGGCAGCTGTTCGGTGAGTTCCGCCCCATTTTGCAACCTGCCTTGCGACAGTTCTTAAGTGAATCACTGTTAATTAGTACCAAGGCGGTTAAGTGAATCTGGCTTCCCCATTGACTTTGCTTCTCAGAAGGTCACAAAAGATAATCACATGACCCGGGACACTGCAACAAGCATCATAAATACATGCAAGTGGCTAAGCATCCTAACTCCGATCAGGTGACCAGGAGAACCACTGCAATGGTCGCAAGTTTGAAAAACGGTCATAAGTCACTTTTCCCCCCCAGTGCTTTCGTAAGTTTGGAGACTGCCCAGGGGAGCACAGCCAGTAACAGAACAACCAGAAGGTGAAACACCCTCCTAGATGTCATCACCATTCCAATGGGGCTCTTACGGATCTTAAACAGGGGTCTTCAAACGTGGCCCTTTTGTGACTTGTGGACTTCAGCTCCCAGAATTCCTCAGCCAGCCTGCTTGGCTGAGGAATTCTGGGAGTCGAAGTCCACAAGTCATCAAAGGGCCACGTTTGAAGACCCCTGACCTTAAAGATACTCCTGCCCAGAACTACGATGCCAGTGGCTGATACTTGTCGATCAGAAGGTTGGCAGTTTGGCGGGTTGAATCCCGAGTGCCACGTAACAGAGTGAGCACCTGTTACTCGTCCCAGCTTCTGCCAACCTAGCAGTTTGAAAGCACGTAAAAATGCAAGTAGAAAAATAGGGACCACTATGGTGGGAAGGTAACAGCGTTCCGTGCGCCTTTGGCATCTAGTCATGCTGGCCACATGACCACGGAGACATCCTCGGACAAGCGCTGGCTCTTCGGCTTTGAAATGGAGATGAGCACCGGCCCCTACAGTTGGAAACGACTAGCACGCATGTGCGGGGGAACCTTTACCTTTACCTAACTTTGGTTGCCTCGACGCTAAGCCACAAAGTGGTTGATTTCATCTTTAGGTTTGGTGTGATAATCTACCCATTATGGCTTTGCATTATCTCTAATCAGACCACTGTGGCTTCTTTAAGCAAATTGTAGCAAAAAATAGAAACAATAAGGATTTAGATGCATTAGAACTGAATATATCCCTTTTAAACTATAATTAGGAAAGCATAAAGCATGGTTGAAGCTATTAGTCATAATTGATTAAATCCTGACTTAGGAAGCAAAGATATATCTGGTCTTTAAATGCTAATACATAGCCTCTACGCTTCACGGTTCTCATGAGAAAGTAACATATCCAGGAGGATGTAGTAATATTATCCAAAGCTATAATGTCCAAAGCTATGTTGTATAGCTTCTAAACAAGTTAAGTTACTCTTTTTAAAAAATCATTAACCATGGTTCCTTGTTCTTATGTAACCGAAATCTACGGTATATTTAAGTGCAATTTCCTGGCTTCTCCAACTTAAATAAAAGGAGAAGTAACGGGGCTTGCAGGCTCATGCATATTTGACCTTACAAAGTAGGACTGGGAAAAGTGCTAGCGAATTCCTGGAAGCCTGGCACTCAGACAAATTGGCCATCAATGGGTACATAGAGATAAACAACATCTGCATGCCATTCAAAAGAGACAACCAAAAAGCTAAAAGACCACACACCTCCTGGCCAGCAATCAACACCCAGATAAGCAGAGATTAACTCCAAGATTAATACAAGACCAACAATGAATAATACCTCAATCAAGGAAGTACCAACGATCTAACAGTAAATAACGGGTTAATCAAGAAACCGCCACCAAGACTACTCCCATCAACGCTGACAGGGCAAGCCACTGGTGTATACAAGAGGAGCAAATCCCTCTCCCTTCTAACATTGATGATGTTACCTAGTTTGGTAATGAAATGTCTGCAAGAAAATAATCTTAGAGAGCACCAAGGACCTCACAAGAACAAAAACCCCTGCTGTTCTTAACTTTTTGGCAGGAGTTTTGGTGTTCTCTCTTTCATCTGCGGAAACAGCTATACTGACATGTTTAAATATTTCATAATTTGAGGGATTTCCGGCGTTGTCCACTGATAAACTTCCTCTTTATGTCAGGCTAAGATCCTTTTGCAATATGTAAACCACCATACCATTTAAAGTGTTTTGCTGCAGTCTCACTTCCCTGATCTTCTAACACTAAAAGGTAATGCTATAAACAAGAGACTAAATATTGCAGGAGAAATCATAAAGGTAAGACAGACCTATACTTCTTTTCCTTAAAAAATCCTCAAAACGAAGAAAGGACAACAAACTAATATGAAAAAAAAAATAGGAATAGGCTGTATCTCAAAAAATGTTCATGCTTTACTCCTCTGAATAGCAATTTAACTGTCATGTGATTCCTGCCACATGTAGAATATATTAAAATAAGTTACTTTCTCAAAATTTCATACTGAAGTCGGTTTTGAGACTGGGACTTTCAATTGGTTAAATTCTAGTACCAGGATCCAAATTAGAGAATTAGATCTGCGATTAGATCTGTTTGTATGTAATGTTCAGTGCAAATAGGAGCATAAAAATGGATAGTAAGAAACTCATAATTTCTGAAGTCAGCCATCTCCCTTCAAATTTACAAATGCAATTTAATTTTTTTAATAAGACTAAGCAGAAATTCAATAGTTTCCATATGTGGTGTTCCTTTAGCTGCAAGTCACACCATTTATAGCAGAATTTTATACGTGTTTATTCAAAAGGGTGTCCCAAGTTCAGTTTCGGGAATGCCAGGATTAGTTGTTTTGAAAGGCAGGTCATTTGAACTGCAGAAAAAAAGACCCAGGCTTCTTCAGGTGTAGGTGGCTAACTAATATAAGTTTAAAAATAAAAATATAAACATAAATACATAAATATGATTTGACACATTTATGTATATGTATATGTATATATGTATGTATGTATGTATGTATATATATATTTGGTCATTCGGGTTTTTCCCCGCGTAGAGTTGAAGGTGTAGGAGCAACGTTTCGACGGAATCCCATCCGTCATCCTCAGGCTGGTGGCTTCAGCTTCCTTCTTCTGGGAGAAGCATGTGGCATTTTTTCTCATCACTACCACATGCTTCTCCCAGAAGAAGGAAGCTGAAGCCACCAGCCTGAGGATGACGGATGGGATTCCGTCGAAACGTTGCTCCTACACCTTCAACTCTACGCGGGGAAAAACCCGAATGACCAAAGATCCATATATATATTGAATCTAAGCACTGGAGCCATCACTTTTTAATCAAGCTCTGATGTGAGGCACTAATTGTTTTATACCTTTGCACCTGTTTGTTGTAAATGGCAAATTACCCAACGCAAGAAAAAAAAGGTCTTGCTCTATTCTTATACTTATTTTGCACCCACGCAGGAGGGGAAAAGCCAACTTTTGTGCCTAAAGTGGGACTAGAACTCACAATCTCCTGGTTTCTAGACCAGTTCCCTCACCACTAGATCAAGTTGCCTCTCAAAAGATCAATGTCCTTTTGTTCTTTTACTGAACAGGTACAAGATGGGGCTATGTCTGCTTATTTTTAATGTGGTCCCAAATTTGTAGAATAACACAGTTGCAAAGAACCTGAAACGTTGCCCTGATACCTCCAATTCTACATGGGAAAAAACCCGAATGACCAAAGATTACATGGAGAGAGGTTTTTCCACAGACTGGTGGGTGTGTGGTTCTGTGTGCTGCCTGCATCCTGCGGATGGGGCTTTGCTTGTTTGTGCGGACCGGTTACTGGCATGCTGCGGACCGGGACCGGTCCATGGACCAGGGGTTGGGGACCCCTGGTATGGAGTATATGCTTGGGTATGTTGCCCGCACAACCATTTTCACACCCCTACAAATGTACTTTTTTTTTCTGTAAAGCCTTCGTTTTTATTGCATTATATACATTTAAGGACATAGTCTCCTTAACTTATATTTCATACTGTACATTTTGTTTTATTGCTTTGGTCCCCAGGATGAAGGATGGCTAAAAAAAAATAAATAAAAAGGTGTCCATAAATAAATGTGTTGTACACTGAAATACATTTTTAAAACAGATAGCCTTAAAAGCAGCAAATAAGTTGAAGGTAAACTTTTGTTTCCTCAGACATTTATAAAATTCTGGCTGTTCTGTCATGTACAGTGGTACCTCGGTACTCAATGGCTTTGAAAGTCAGCAAATTTGGCACTTAGCACATTTTGATGAGAAAATTTTGCCCCGATACTTGTCGTTGGCTTGGTACGCAATGCACAAGGTAGAATTTGTTGGTGTCAGTTGGCTTGTGACTCTTTCCAGCCGAAACAAAGGGCAATGTGTTAGTTACGTGGTAGCTCTTGCTCTGTACACATCCCCTTGCAGTCTTATCTTAGCTGTGTGGTCATTTTGTGTATTTTTGTGCTGTTTTTTTTTTCCTCATCAATACAGGTAAAGTTTTATTTTATTTAATCCAAGTATTTATTGATTTTTTAAGGTTTATTTCACATGTAAAGTAATGATATATAACCCTATCTTTTTATACATCGCCTTACAAAATAAGCATTGTCTTTGGTTTGGGAACACATTAAAGTTATTTACATTACGCCTTATGGGAAAACTTTGGTACTCATTGTGCCTCTCGGAACCAATTAACAACAAGGACCGAGGTACTTTTCACATATGGTGGACATGTAAAAAGGTTAAGGCTTTTTGGATAAAAGTCTGGTGGAACATGCAGAAGATTTTTAAACAGAGGATAAAGTTTTGTCCACAATTTTTCTTGTTGGGAATAATTACAGATGCTACAGTTGTGGACACCAAGCTGATGTTGCATTTAGTTACGGCAGCAAGACTTTTGATAGGTCAGTATTGGAAGAAAGAGGAACTGCCGACTATAGAAGAGTGGACTTTAAAGGTTTCCGACCTGGCAGAGATGGCGAAGATTTCGGCCTATTTGAAAGATCACTCGCAAGAACGCTATATTATGGAATGGAGAAAATGGATTGAGTTTATCCAGAATAAGTATAGGGTTAAGAAGTTTCATGTAGCATTTGAATAAGTCTTCTTTCTTTTTTTTTTCTTATTTTAGTTTTTTTTATATATACTTAATATTATTAAGGTTTTTTTTTATCCTATATAAGCTAGAGAGAGATGGATTTTAGAGTTTATAGTTGTTAGTATATGATTGTTTATGATTGCTTTTATATATATACCTTGTATTTAGCTCTGGGAAGTCGGGGGGGGGGAGGGGGGAGGGGGGAGAGGTAGGGGGGGTGAAGGGAGGGGGAGGGGGGAGGGGGGAGAGGTAGGGGGGTGAAGGGAGGGGGAGGGGGGTTTTAAAGGAAAATTGTATGTTAAAACTTTTCAATAAAAAAAAAAAAACAAGGACCGAGGTACCACTGTATCACCCAGTACACTAGTTGGTTTATAAATATTTGTTGTTGCTAGGGCTTCAAAAGGCAAAATGTGGTGCTGGTATTAATTTCTACCTTTTATCTTCTTAATGCTACAAAAGAGGTCCCCAGAATTTCGACAATGGCGATCAAGCCCATCGTTCTAATTTTCATCTACGGACAACTGTGGTGGAACCACACCGCTGGAGAAGCAAAGGGGCCTGCAGGTGTGTCGCTTAACGCTGAATCCAACAACTTTCCATCTCAAGGAAGTCAATCAAAAGACCTTATCAAAGATGAACAGCAAACGTCTTCCGGCAAGCCCCAGCTTCCTACCCCAACAAAAGAACCTAAACATGCAGATGAACATTTAATAGCCGCTGTGGTCATTGGGGCCACCTTGCTGCTCATGATCCTGATTATCGTTGCCATCTTCCTTTGGAGGCAACGGAAAAAGTCAAATTTACCTCTTCCCCACTGGGCAGGACGCTCCCCGTTTGCCGATGGAGACGTGCCTGACCTTACGGTAGATAAGGAACCCGTGCAAGGGATAAAGCGGATGTCCGTTCTCTCTCTTTTGCCATGGAGATTTAGCAAGGACACACAACTGCTGGAAAATGCAGAAGGGCAACTGTCTGAATCAAGGAAGACCTTGGATGCTCCACAGGGATCCGGTGAGGCAGGTACCGAGAGCGAGTCAAGCCACACTGCCACAGCAACCTTGGATTCTTCAACCAGCAACCAAACCCAGATTTCCGAGGAACCAAACAACTTAACCGACATTTCACTCCAGCCTGAGAGTCCAAGGCTACAAGATCCTCCTTTGTCCAGCTGGCCCAGTGGAGTCAATGGGGATATTTTTACTCCTGAATCCGGTCCCATGGAACAACATGTAGAGATCCAGGGCTCTCTATCACCTGATCTGTCCCAACAAAATGTTGATGAAACAGTGTTACTTCCTCCACCGCCAGAAGACTTTTTGTGTAACTGATTTTTATAGATATTGCAGCAAACACGGATTCCTTCTGGGGTTGTTGTTTTTTTTTAAAAAAAACATACACCGAAACAAAATGGAAGAGGTTCATTTAGTTTCAACTTTTTATATGGGTAGTCCTCGACTTACAATTGGGACCAGAATTTCTGTTGCTAAAGAAAGTGGTTGCTAAATCAGTCGCGCCCTATTTGATGATCTTTTTTTGTCCCACTGTTGTTAAGCAAATCACGGAAGTTCTCACATATCATAAAGTGAATTCAGCTTCTCCTATTGACTTTGTTTGTTGGAGGCCCACTGGGAAGGTCACAAATGGCAATCACGTGACCCTGGATCACCACAACCATGGTACGTACATGCCAGTTGCCAAGCAGCAGAACTTTGACCATGAGACCCGTGGGGATGCAGACAGTCATAAATGCAAGGACTGGTTGTAAATCACTTTTTTCCAGTGCCGCTGTAATTTCCATCAGTCACTAAATGAATGGTTGCACGTTGAGGAATACTTCTACTTCCAAAAATGCTTTCAGGAAAACCCCTTAAGCAACATACGCTTCAGTCTCTAATATTCCAAAGTGAGCCTTACTTGCAAAGACAGACTTCAGAAACACCTGACCTATGGATTTATGCTCCTAAATTCTTTCTTTTGGAAAAGAATCATTTTTTATGAGGTGGTTTGTGGGTGTGTGTGTTAGCTTTTATCACCCTGGAATACTTCTAATCTGGCGTGAACTTTTCTAATAAAACACCTGCACTTAATGTGAACCATTTAGTGCTTTTAAATAATCACTCAGCAGTGTGGAGGTTTGACATTGGTGCCTGCAGTTTGAAGTCGACCCTTTCAAGAAAGTTTCTCTTTTGAAATTACACCACAACCGTATGGAAATTTCTGCACAGCTTCTGACTTAATTGTCATTCTGAATTTCATAATTCCTTCCCTTCCCTTATCACCCTTAGACCAGCGGCTCCCATTCTTGTCTATACCCCGCACCCCTAGAACGCTTCTGATATATTCTCACACCTCTTACAAAAGTTCAAAATAATGGCAATGAATTATCCATATACACTATAATTTTTTTTTTAAAAAAAACAAGTTTTTGCACCACCTGGAATATCGTCTCGTACCCCCCCCCCAGTTGGGAACCCCTGCCGTAGACCTTCAGCTGCGTGCTGTTTATCCGCAAAGTTATCAAGAATTTATTCCTTCCTAGTTTACATTTTGCTTGAAAGCCTATTTATATATCTTATCTGAAAAGCTGTGCCATTTTTTTTTATCAAAAAGCACTTGACCATAAACTGAACTATTCCCGGTTTCCAAATTCTTATACGCCGACTGTGATATGTTATGTTCTATTACTCACATTAACTGGAAGTAATAAGAATACTTGTTGGCTTCATCTTTAGTGTGGGCTGGGCTCACAGATTGCAGGAAACTATGTATTTGTGCAATTAAATTTCTACTCATAGAGAAGCATGACAATTGTCCTAAGTTATTAATCAAAGAGGATCAGATTACTAACTTTCAAGAGATCAGGGTTTCTTTTACTACCAACAGAACCACAGCTTTATTCTCTCACAAGGACAATTATTCGTAGATGCACTTCAAGAAAGATTTTCGTCCAGTTGTCACAAAGCATTACAAACCTTAAGCCAGCTTTCCTTAAGTTTGCTGGCAAATTGTATGAATTGTCATCCCAAAATATTTCAAATATTTGAAGAACCATAAAGAGATTTCCCCTTAATGTTGTTCAACTTCAACAAATATTTGCAATGATTTGGAACTAGCCTGAGAAGAATTTTGCTTGGGAGAGTTTTTACTAAAGGAATACTACAGGTGATCAGAAGCAAAATTTGCCAAGTCTGGCCTTAAGTCAGACATGAGATACAAAGACCACATTTTTGTCTTCAGTGGGTCACTTGAGAAATGCATGAATGAGACAAGAAAGAGAATAGTATGTTTGTTGCTACAGACAAATTTATACAATAAAATGAATAAGCCTGAATGATTAAATGTTTTTGTGGAAACACAGAGTTGAAAGTTGGTGGCTGAATGAGATAAGAGGGGAATATGATGGAAGGAAACCCAGTGTGAGAATAAATAGCATATTTGGTTCAACACTGAGCAGAGGGCAAGACAAAACTGGGTGATATTCCCTTGCTTCTTTAATGCACTTATCAAGAATGTTTTTGGTGTCATTAGAAATACTTTGGGCAGAGAAATGAAAACTCAGTACAGATAAATCCTGTGTTCTTGGAACAACTGCTAGTGATATTTAAAATAACAATGAATAGATGAACCTGTTTACTTAGGACAGGAAAATGGATGGGGAAATATTAAGACAGGCAAATACTGGTAAAAAGACACAGGTAGTCCTCGACTTACAACCACAATTGAGCCCAAAAATTTCTGTTGCTAGGTGAGACATTTGTTAAGTGAGTTTTGCTGCTTTTTATAACCGTTCTTCCCGCAGTTGTGACATGAATCACTGCAGTTGTTAGTAACACGGCTGCTAAGTGGATCTGGCTTCCCCATTGACTCTGCTTGTCAGAAGATCACCAAAGGTGATCACATGACCCCAGGACACTGCAACCATCATAAATATGAGTCAGCTGCCAAACATCTGAATTTTGACCACCTGACCATGAGGATGCTGTAATGTTCGTGTGAAAAACAGTCGTGAGACACTTTTTTCAGTGCCGTTGTAACTTCGACCAGTCACTAAACTGTTGTAAGTCGAAGACTACCTGTAATTGTAAGTGGTCAGTTGTAAGCAAGGATTGACAAGAAATTAAAATGCCTTGTTTAAGAGCCTGCTTTTGGCCATTCTGCTTTAAAGTATGGGTTAGTTAGGTTAAAAAAAAACCCTAAACTTTTTTGCAATGGGAATGGGACTCTTAAGTGCACACAAGAACAAGAAGCAAATATTGTCTAAAATAAAGAAGAGAGTAGACAGTCACTTGTCTGAGATGGTATAGGTTCTCCTGCTTGAGCAAGAGGCTGGACTAGAAGACCTCCAAGGTCCCTTCCAGTTCTATTCTATTCTATTCTATTCTATTCTATTCTATTCTATTCTATTCTATTCTATTCTATTCTATTCTACTCTACTCTACTCTACTCTACTCTACTCTAAATGCGGACTGACTATAGCAGTGAGTAAAGTATCATATTAGGATGTTTTGGAAAAAGAATAAATGAGGATTCAATCACGAAATGTGAACGTATGAAAGAAGAGTAAATAAGTTGAGAGGAAGGACAAAATGAGAAAATAGCAGTTGAGTGGCATTAAGAAAGTCCTCATTTTTTTCCTCTCTGATGCCTTGAATTATTATTATTCAGCATTATTGAAATGTTATTCCTTACACTTTTTCTGTACTCTGTATGATAACCCTGCTTATTTTGAAAGGGAACAGCTTGATGAAGTATGCATATATGCAAAAAAAGAGGTTTAAACAGGAAACAAGTGTGTCAAGACCTGGAGAGAAGTATGAATTATGTGTCACATCACAGAATGCTGCAGTGGAATATCAGGTCATCTACGGATCAGTCAAAATGAAGTGCCAGTGGGCCCTACAGTGAAAATAATCCCAAACATAGAAGGGAGCGAAGAACAAAAAATGCAATGGGATCTGAAACAGAGCTAGGAAATACTCTGATGTTACTACTGTAAGTTGAAATAATTGGCCATGGAGGAATGGGTGAAAATTCCTACATAAAGATGTGAAAGACCCGATAAATGAGAAGAAGCACTTGGTTGCAGTTATTGCAACTATAGTAAAGGCAGTACAACCAGTTACTGAATCTAAGGAGGCAATTACTGTTTCACAGTGATATGTCCCAGGCTGCATAATTTTGTAAAGAAATGTATGAAATAAGCAACTGTATGCTGGTGGTACTTGTTTATTCAGACTTCCTTTTTCGTATCAGCAGGACCCCTACAAATCTCTAATAACATTTGGAGATAGATGGGGGGGGTGTAAATGAGAGAAAATGGAAAAAGGGGCAGTTACTTTTTCATAAAACTGTACATTAGAGCAGGGATCCCCAACCCCTGGTCTGTGGACCGGCACCGGTCCGGAGCATGCCAACAAGGGGCTGCACAAACAAGCAAAGCTCCATCCTCGGGATGCAGGCAGTATTCAAAACCACACCCCCTCCAGTCCGCAAAAAAAACCTTTCTCCATGGCACCGGTCCCTGGTGCCCAAAAGGTTGGGGACCCCTGCACTAGAGTTCCTATTGCTGCAGGTGAAGAGCGAGACTCAACCTCTCATGCTATTTAACTCAGTTTAGCTTTCCAGGGAGTCTAACCCCTACATCGAACCTCTGCACGGGTTTTAGAGAAGTAAGCCTTCCTTATTTTTAAAAGCATTTTTCCTGTTTGAAATGATTCATCTGGCTTGATTAAATAATGCTTGTATAATTTTCTTGTTTTTACTTAACTACGATTTCCCCCCGAGTTTATAAATATCTTGTATCATGGGACTTCACTTCGTCAAAGTAATTTTATGGTGACTTCAGATGTAACTACATAGCTGTACTGCTAATAAACTTCATCTGTATCATGTCTGCTGTTAATCTGCACATTTCCAATTGTTAAGTAATGGAAATAACCAGATAGGAAAGCTATTTCCTGATATAAAAAAAAATCTGATTTACCCTGTCCTTCAGGGAATTCATGCGTTTGAGTAAATATATGAATCCAAACAGATTCTCATAAAATATTCCATACTTGCTTCAGACACACTGAGTTGATACTGAACACAATTCTTAAGTTAACACATTGCAGTAAATAATTCTTTATTTACTGAATGAACTGCAATTGGCTGGGTTCACACAACACTCTAAGGTAAAATCAAACAAAGCATATTACAGGGCACTGTGATATATGAAGAGAGAGAAAGAGAATGAGTATGAGAATAAACAATATATAGAGTTCATTTGTTCACATAACATGAGAAATATAACATGCTATAACACATGATCTGCTTAACTATGATTTACTGAATTAGCAGTAAACCCCAGTTTACAAATCACTCTTCCATAAAAATCATACATGCTAATCCTCAAACAAATGGGACGCGGTGGCTCAGTGGGTTAGGACGCTGAGCTTGTCGATCTGAAGGTCGGCAGTTTGGCGGGTCAAATCCCGAGTGCCGCGTAACAGAGTGAGCGCCTGTTACTCGTCCCAGCTTCTGCCAACCTAGCAGTTCGAAAGCACATAAAAATGCAAGTAGAAAAATAGGGACCACTCCAGTGGGAAGGTAACAACGTTCCGTGCGCCTTTGGCGTCTAGTCATGCCGGCCACATGACCACGGAGATGTCCTCGGACAAGCGCTGGCTCTTCGGCTTTGAAACGGAGATGAGCACCGGCCCCTAGAGTCGGAAACGACTAGCACGCATGTGCGGGGGAACCTTTACCTTTACCTTTAATCCTCAAACAAGTAAGCCACCTTATGGTTTATCTATTGTGTGAATCCAGTTAAGGTCTCTATAATTTCATCCATAAAATGGGGTTAGAGCAAAGACTACTTGATTACTCGGATCACAAGGTGAGTTCGTGAGGAATTACATTTAATTAAATGCTCAATTAATTAAAATTGAAGGTTGAAATACTAATGACAGGGAAAAAGGCAGAACTGTGTTTACAACTGAGCCAAACCACCAGCCCTACTACATGCAAGAATACACAATTATGTGTTGATCCAGATACACCTGTTAGCTATACAAAAACTGGTGTTTATTCTTCTTAAAGGACTTGCAAAACAGGAAATTGGCATTTCAAATGGGGCCAATTTCTTGTGAAATATGCAAACAACATGCAACTTACTTTCCTTCCATCCAACAATCATTGTAGTTGTTCGTGTTGTCCACATATTCACACAGAAACTGGAACTGTGAGTGCTGCAATGATCCTACAACCATAGAAAAGTTCCTCTTGGTCTGTTTTTGCCGGTGTCATATGCGCCCTCCGACTGTCCTCTTCCCAGAGGACAGGTGACGAGAAATGCAGGTGTCAAGAAATAGAAACCCCCACTAGGGTACAGGTAGTGGTACAATTATGACTACAATTAAGTCCAAAATTTATGTTGCTAAGCGAGATAGTTGTTAAGTGAGTTTTGCCCAATTTTATGACCTTTCTTGCCACAGTTGTTAAGTGAATCCCTGCAATTGCTAAATTACTAACACAGTTGTTCGGTGAAACGGGCTCCCCCCCTTGACTTTGTCAGAAGGCCGCAGGGATCACATGACCCCGGGATCACATGCAACCGTCACAATTATAAGCCAGTGGCCAAGTCTCCGAATTTTAATCACAGAACTACAAGCATGCTGTAACAGCCAAGTGACAAATGGTCATAAGTCACATTTTTCAGTGCCACTGTAACTTCATTCACTGTACAAACTGTTGTAAGTCAAAGATTACCTGTCAATGGACTGAGAAAATGCATGTTCTTTTGAGGGGTGAAGTCAGAGCTCCATCACATGTGTAATGTGTGTGGGAGGGAAATCCCTTGGTTTGACCCTGACATTTCAATACTAGAAGACGACTTTCTTTATTTAAAATAGTCACTGATCATTGTAATCAAATCTATACCTGGCAGTTCATCATCCAGTAAAATGCAGATAAAGATAGTCCTCAATTTAGGACCACAATTGGAACCAGAATTTCGGTTGCTTTTCGGCAGTTACTGAGTCACACCCAATTTAGGACCGTTTTTGTCACAGTTGTTATATGAATCGTGCAGACATTAAGTAAATCTGGCTTCCCCCACTGACTTTGCTTATTGGAAGCTGACTGGGAAAGTCACAAATGGTGATCATGTGACCCTGGGGTGCCGAAACCATCGTAAATACATGCTGGTTGCCAAGCACCTGAATTTAGACCACATGAATGTGGGGATGCTGAGATGGTCCTAAGTGCCAGGGCGACTGTCTTTTTCCCCCCAGTGCTGTTATAACTTTGAATGGTTGCTAAACGAACGGTTGTAAGTTGAGGACTGCCAGTATACCACAAAACAGAAATGAAAACATTCATCAGCGAAGACAACCAACAGAAACCTCCTTCTTGGGCTTGAGAGATCTAGTGCAGCAGCATCAGTGCTGCTTTATGCAACAAAGGCTGCACCTCTGCCTTGCACCAACGGGACTGCAGCACGGATTGCTCCACTTCTAGGCAACCCTCAATATTCAATCCTATTCTTGTCCCAAATGGCTCTCCCTGATTCCATCACATTTGCCATTGTTTTTTTTGTCAAGCTCAGTTCCCACAAGAGTGGTGTGAGGGGTTATTTTTTATTATTTTTTTTTGGGAGGGGAAAGAGTATTTAAGCATTTTAAAATATTTTTTTGCATACTTGCAAATCTCTGCTTTGTCTATCTCCCCACCTCACCCAGTGCATACATGATGTCTGCTTGTTTATGCAGCCAAATTAAGGTTCCTGTGGCTTGAGTATCAGAAATAGAGGGGATTACACTGTGCTGGATCTTCAGCTTCTCAAAAGGAATTTATTTATTGAACCAGAAGCCACACCATTTCTGCTACCTGGGTGCAAACTAAAAAAGCATTACGGAGGATTGCAATGCAAGCGGATAATTATTGAGGCAGTGTCTGCCAGAAAAGAGCCCAGCAATGCAGAAGCCAGTAGTAGCCAAAAACTGTAAAATAAGTAGTAGCTTCAATGCTGCAAAGTACATAAAAGACCAGAGACTTAAGTAGATAAAACTAAATATGTTCTTGGACCAAGAAAGATTGTCCCAGTTTAATCAGAGAACTGTCCATAATACGGACTAGGCCCTAACCCAAGAAGCAAGTTGCAAGCACACCATTAAAAGTGAGGCTGCAATCATCTGTAGCTGAGCAAAGACGAAGGAATTAACATTAGTATAAAAATGGGTGCACGTAGTCCTCGACTTACGACCACAATTGAGCCCCAAACTTCTGTTGCTAAGCGAAACATTTGCTAAGTCAATTTTGTCCCATTTTACAACCTTTCTTGCCACCGCTGTTAAGCGAACCGCTGCAATTGTGAAGTTAGTAACACGGTTGCTAACGTGAGTGAATCTGCCCTCCCTACTGACTTTGCTTATAAGGAGGTTGCAAAATTTTATCACATGACTCCGGAGATATGGGAGCCGTCATAAGTAGGAGTCAGTGGCCAAGCAATCAAACTTTGATCACTTTGATCACTTTGATCATGTGACCACGGGAATGCTGAAACGGTCATAAGGGTGGAAAATGGTCACAAGTCGTTTTTTTTCCCAGTGGCGTTGTAACTTTGAATGGTCGCCAAGTGAACTGCTGTAAGTCAAGGACTACCTGTATCTCTAAACAGGACCAAGTTATATTAAAGAAGGCGCCCATTTTCAGGGCTCTAGTTATGATGATGTAATCTTTGGCGCAATGGTTCAAGGTGAACACGTGTCCTTAGCAAGATGTTTAGTACGAGTTCAATTTTTTACTATGTTGACAATTTATGAAGGATGATGCAGGAGGAGGAGGAGGAGGATTATCACAGATAATCTATGGGAGGTTTGGAATCTAATGGGTGTTGGACTGCAGCGAATCCAAGCTGATCTCATCCACAGGGCAGGCCTAGATCAGCATGGGGACATAACGCCTCCCATTCAGTATCCGATTGCTGAATCCTGCTTCAAAAAACCTCAAGAGAATTGCCTCTAAGGATGAAACCGCAGCACTGGAAATGATTACTCCAATTATATTACCCACCCAAATGTGTCCGGCATTTACACCTATGTCGATATTTTTCCACTTATTAAACTTCCAGCAGTCCGGCCTGGCCTGATAGCTCTTGGGGTTTCATTTGTTTTTTTACTATTGTTTAACTGTATACCTACCTTGCTCTGTACACCGCCCCGAGTCCCTCGGGAGAAGGGCGGTATATAAAAACAAACAAATAAATAAAAATAAATAAATAAATCTTGGTTTGCAATACAGGAATCAATTTGATACGCTCTTGTCATCCCCAACTGAAAGATTCCTTCAAACCTTACCCTGGCAAGTGCCTGCAACAATCTCAGGTTATTATTTATGGTAGCCAAACACAAAGCACAAGCAATACCCTAGCGAATACCAATGACATAACCCCTAACCAAAATAACTGAGATAAACTCCACTGCAGGAATCATCAACTTTTTCAGGCCACAAATAAACACATTTGAAGAAAAAGAGAGAATGCAAGATTTCAGCTGCTTTTAAACATATCATAGATTTGTAAGATTGAAAGAAACCATGGAGATCTTCTAGCCCAGACATGTCAAACACAAGGCCCGGGGGCCAGATCCGGCCCGCAAAGTGGTTTCATGTGGCCCGTGAAGCCATCCTGGAAACAGTGAGGGAACGGCCCCCACTACCTTGGCCCTGGCCCAGAAACCCCCCCCCCTTCTGCCAGAGACCCTCAGGTCTGTCCCACTCCTGCCCAGGCCCCCATAGGCGCCCTTGATGCGAACGAGGTAGAGCTGGCCACGCCCACCCAGTAGGCCATACGCACTCTAGCCACGCCCACCCAGTAGTCCACGTCCACCCTGGCCATACCCGCCTGGCCCCCTGAGGGCAACCGCAATGCTGATGCGGCCCTCCATGAAATTGAGTTTGACACCCCTGTTCTAGCCTAACCAACTGCCCAGGGCAAAATCCTCAGACTATACTATACAAATAGCTGTCGAATTTGGCTTGAAAACCTCCAGTGTTGGAGGACGCATGACTTCAGGCTGTTCCACTGCTTAACAGCTCTCACAATGAGGAAATTCCTCCTTATTCTAAGTTTGGACCTCTATGTGTAAAGCTTCCACCTCGGTTCTTGTCCTACCTTGAAACCCTACAGAGAATAATTGATCTCCTCTTCCCCAGAAAAGCCCTACAAGTATTGGAACACGGCTACCATGTCTCTCCTTGGCCTTCTCTACTTTAAATGTACCCAGCCCTTTTAACTAATCTCTGTAAGATTTGGTCTTCAAGTCCCTCCCTATCTTCATTATTCTTCTTTGCACTTTTTCCAGGTTCTCAATGTCTCTCTGGTATTGTTATGGTCAGAACAGTGTGTGTGCGTGTCTAAATGCTCCATATTTATTTATTTATTTACAAAAAAGTTGGGGCAATGCAGGGCGCGACTGATTTAGCTTGTATATTCAGAAATAATCTCTCTCTCTCTGAATGTTAGAGAGGTCTCATTTCCTATAGGCTTCCCAAAAAGCAGAATTCTGAATTAGATGGACCCCTTCAATCCAATCTAAACATTATATAATCCTGTTCTGATGAGAGTGTCAGTGTGCCTAGTGCAGGGGTAGGCAACCTTGGCTCTTTTATGACTCGTGGACTTCAACTCCCAGAATTCCTGAGCCAGCCACACTGAGGAGAAAGGGAGAGGTTTCCATGCTGAACCATGCTGGCTCAGGAATTCTGGGAGTTGAAGTCCACGAGTCATAAAAGAGCCAAGGTTGCCTACCCCTAAATCTCACTCGACATACAACAGTTAATTTTAGTGACCATTCAAAGTTACAACAGCACTGAAAAAAATGACCATTTTTCACATTTACAACCGCTGCAGCATCCCCATGGTCACATGATCAAAATTCAAACACTTGGGAACTGACTCACAATTATGACGGTTGCAGTGTCCCGGGGTCATGTGATTCCCTTTTGCAACCTTTTGACAAGCAAAGTCATTGGAAAAGCCAGATTCACTTAACAACCATGTTACTAATTTAACAACTGCAGTGATTCCCTTTACAACTGTGGAAAGAACGGCTATAAAATGGGGTAAAACTCACTTAGCAACAAAACTTTGGCACTCAATTGTGATCGTAAGTCGAGGACTACCTGTAGGTAGAATGCAAGTACACTGATAGGATGAAGGAAAATTGGGCTCAAGATAGGTTTAAGATTCAGATGGATCTTGACAGACTTGAACTGGGCCCTTTTTAACAAAATGACATTCAGTGGAGAGAAAAGTAAGGGTTTACACTCAGGCAACAAAAACCAAATGTACAAGTACAGATTAGGTGAAATTTGGCTCAATAGTAGTAACTGTGAGAGGGATCTTGGAATGCTAGGGGATAGTCATTTAAATATGAGCCAGTAAAAGGTAAAGGTAAAGGTTCCCCCGCACATGCGTGCTAGTCGTTTCCAACTCTAGGGGCCGGTGCTCATCTCCGTTTCAAAGCTGAAGAGCCAGCGCTTGTCCGAGGACGTCTCCGTGGTCATGTGGCTGGCATGACTAGACGCCAAAGGCGCACGGAACGCTGTTACCTTCCCACCGTAGTGGTCCCTATTTTTCTACTTGCTTTTTTTACGTGCTTTCGAACTGCTAGGTTGGCAGAAGCTGGAACGAGTAACAGGCGCTCACTCTGCTACACAGGCACTCGGGATTCGACCCGCCAAACTGCCGACCATCTGATTGACAAGCTCAGCGTCCTAACCCACTGAGCCACCGCGTCCCTTATGAGCCAGTAGTATGCTGCAGTTGTCAAAAAAGCCAATGCAATCCTAGGCTGTTTTAACAGAGGGATAGAATCAAGATCGTGTGAAGTGTTAGTATTCCTTGATAATGCCTTGGTAAGACCACACTGGGAATACTGCATCCAGTTTTGATCACCACAATATAAAAAGACGTTGAGACTCTGGAAAGAGGGCAGAGAAGAGCAACAAAGATGATTAAGGGGCCAGAGGCTAAAACATATGAAGAACAGTTGCAGGAATTGAGTATGTCTAGTCTAGTGAAAAGAAGGACTAGGGGTGACATGATAGTAGTCTTCCAATATTTGAGGGGCTGCCATAAAAAAGAGGGGGTCAACCTATTCTCCAAAGCACCTGAAGGCAGTACAAGAAATAATGAATGGAAACTAATCAAGGAGAGAAGCAACCTAGAACTAAGGAGAAATTTCCTGACAGTGAGAACAATTAACCAGTGGAATGGCTTGCTTTCAGAAGTGGGTGCTGGAAGGTATTAAAAAAAGACTAGACAGCCATTTGTCTGAAATGGTATGAGTTATCCTGCTGGAGCAGGATGTTGGACTAGAAGACCTCCAAGGACCCTTCCAACCCTGTTATTCTGTTCTGTTCTGGGACTAGGCACTGAGGTTTAACTTTGCAGTCTAAGCCATGATTAGACTTCTGCATCACCGCATGTCAGGGATGTATGAGTCTGTCCTTCTCAGACAGTTGCATAGCTGTTGCATAGCATTTTATTATTTGAATATGCCTTTCCTTTTGCCCACCTCCCAACAGGAAGCCGGACCAATCACTCAACATACAGGACACCACAATGCTTAGCTGAGATTGGTGTGTGTGTGTGTGTGTATCACAGCCCGTCAGCAGCCATCTGCAACCTACGCTTCCCCATCAACCACTTCACAACGTGAGTATGCGTCAATGCCTATGCACAGTTGCAGACAAGTCTAAATCCAGCTTCAGCCTTAGTTCTAGACAGATTTCCAAACTTTGGCCATTCCCAGATATATGGACTTCAAGTCCCAGAATTCAACAGTCAGTATGGCTAGTGAATGAACATTCTGGGAGCCAAAGTCTGCCTACTTGGAAATAAGCAAGGTTGGGAAAAACCTATCTATGTCCTTAGGCTCTACTCATACAAGCAGTCTTTGTTGGAAGGCACACATTATTTTTGGACCATGGAAGAGGACATTAATAATGGAAAAAAATTGTCTAGAAAGACTATACTGAGAAAAATTGAGGAGCTGAAGTCTACATTAAACTAGAAGAGATATTTAAACCTCTTCACAGAAGGAAAAAAAACAAAACCACTGTTGGCTATGATAGTAAAATTTAGCCTTAATCTAGATTAAAGCTATCATCAAGTTTAGTAACCCCGCACTCAGTGGCACAGTTTGGTCAAAATGAGCCAAAAATGCAAAGCATGCTAAAAATATAGTTAAGTACATATCATTATGGCAGTGTATTTTTAAAATATCTACAGAAATAGGATAAAGTAAGGAAATATAGCTGAAAAATGAAGTTGTATTGGTTCTTTTTATGGACACATGGGCTTTCTAAAATCCCTATGCATCAATCACTAATTCTCAATTTGGCTAAATGTTATCATGTGTCATTAAAACTGCCTGCTTTGCTCAGGACAGCAAGTTTTAATAAACCGTTTCTTAAACCATGCTAGGAATTTTCTGATTTTTCAAATGAAAATGGAAGGGACAATGGGGGTTGAAAGGAATTAAGGCTGAGTGGTGATTCACATGAGCTTCTGAAAGAGAAGATGGGGCTGGACTAAGTGATCCTGGGATCCCACTACAGCCTTGTGAAATAATTTTTCATTTAAAACTTCCAGAGTCTTTTTTTACTTTTTCTTTTTTTAGAGTTTACATTCGGAAACATAGGATGATTTCAGAAAGACAAAAAAATGCTTAAACACAAAGACAGAAGGAAAGAGCCAAAGATTGACGGAGCTTAAAGCCTAATTAAAAAAAAAATAACCACACGTGCAGATAAAAAGGTGGAACGGGATGCCATTTGCACAAAGTATGCACGCTGCATTTTAACGCCCTGAGAGACATCCCAGAAGAAGAGCCAGAGGGGGGGAAGATAATGTAAGAAGTTTAGAAACTTGGCTTTCCCCAAAAAAAGGGACTGCCCATTTCGTTGAGCATGCACCCCTTGCAATAAATTTGAGTCAGCACTACAACAACAGCTCTGCAGTCTTCCGAAGGGAAGCTGATCAGGTGGTTGCAGAGCCCCTGGAAACGGCAGTACGATGCAGCTGAAGAGGCAAAGCACAACCCACAGACAAACTGTGGCTCGCCTGGAGAGCAAGCCGACCTTTGCATCTCAATCTTCCAGGCAAATGATGCACTACTAAGCCTACAGCAGAGAGAGTGGGGTAAGTTGCTTTGGCTGTTCCCTTTGCCTCCTTTTATGACCCAATCCTCTTGCCAGAAAATGAGGTGTATGTGCACTGGGGTGTATGTGCCTAAAGTAAAAAAAAAAATAAAAATAAAAATCGAGAGAGACAGAGAGACTGAGGGAAAATACTGGAGAAGCAAACTGTCGCCTAACTTGGCAGTTCCCTGCACCAGCAATCTGCTGCAGTGACAGCTACAAAATCTCCGCTTAAATCTTTGATTTGGTCCTGAAAATGTTTCTACCTTGTAAAAAAAAAGGGGGGGGAATAGGGCTAGGGTAAGAACGGAGGAGAGAGGAAAGGCAGGCAGGGAAGCATGCCTTTAATATTCTCCGGATGCATTTTGAGAACGGTTGAGAATATTCTCAACAATTTCTGAGCATGCCTTAAATTGCTCCCGATGCATTTTGAAAGCATGGGGTGCTGTTTGCTCTTGCATGCCTTATCTACAGTGTGGATAAGGGAGCCGCTTGTAACGACTGCTGGCATTTTAAGACCTGACGCTAGATCTAGCTCAGTCTGCCACCTTCGCACAGTAGCATCATTTTGTAGCAGAAAGAATATCCGACAGACAAACCGGGGATTCAGCTTGCTCTGGAGAGAAAGCAGACATTGTACAACACTTGGAAGAGCCTAGCGGTTTGGGAAGAATGCTACCATTAGTAGCTGTTGGAGGATGGGAGAGTGGAAGGGGAAGAAGGGGGGGGGGAGATGAGATGGAAACAGATCGGGCTGTTTTGACAGACAGCAAGACAGGAGGTCGGAGAGCTTCCCTGGAAATAAGAATGTTTTTCTGCACCATTAAGGATGATGCCAAAGGGATACGCCAGGGGGGTGCAGGTATGTCTGACTTTATTAAAATGTAACTTCACCGGCAAGGGTTAAGGGTGGGGTTTCCCCCCCCCCAACGCCCCCCCAACCAGCCTTCTAAAATGTGTGATTAAACTGGGCATGTGTTACACGTTTGCTTCTAGGCAACAATGGAGAACTGGATCTTGAAGGCATCACTTGGCGTCTTGGTTCTTCTCGTCTTCATACCAGCCGTTCAGGGTATTTGTCCTTCTTTGTGTTCATGCTCAGGAAATGATAGAAACGTGGACTGTTCTGGCAGAAACCTGACCACGCTGCCATATGGACTTCAGGACAACATTACCCATTTGAATCTGTCACACAACCTCTTTGTGGATCTCAACCACCAGCTGACTCAATTTGCAAATTTGAGAACATTGGATCTTTCCCACAACTGGCTTCGGAGCCTCCCAGCTCAACTGCCCAGGTCCCTGTGGGAAATCTATGCCACGCACAATGGTATCAAGGTCCTCCAAAAGCTCGACACGGCTTACCAGTGGAATCTTAAAGTCCTCGATGTGTCAAGGAATATGGTGGAAAGGGCTGTACTTATTAACAACACAATGAGCAGTCTGGTGTTCCTCAACCTCAGTAGCAACAACCTTTGGACCGTCCCCACCAACATGCCCATCAATGTGGAGACAGTGGATCTATCCAACAACTTCTTGTCACAAATCCTTCCTGGCACACTGAGGAGACTTACCCATCTTTCCCAACTTTATCTGCACAATAATAAGTTCACCTATATCCCTGACAACGCCTTTGACCAGCTTCTTCAGCTACAACTGATCACACTTTACAACAACCCCTGGGCATGTGAGGATAAAGAACCAGCCCTCTCTTATTTGCAGAATTGGACAGGAAAAACACCAGCCACAGTCTTTGGGCTGCCATGCCCGGAGGACGACACCGTGTCATGGGAAGGCTCCGGCCCATTCTCAGCTACTCCAGCCGTGACTCAGAACCACCTCTTGGTTAAAGCCATAAAGGCAGTGGATACAACTGACTCTGCAGAAGCAACTGAACAGAGTGAATTAGCGTATGAACAACAGTCCGGAATGACAGACATCGATGTAAACACCACTGCTGACCCGATAATAGCCTTCACGAGCCCCGGCAGGCCAATGGTTCCCTACCCAGAAAATCTCAGCACAGAGAACCTACGGAATTCGTTTGAAGTGGCCGCAGCCACGCACGTGGTCTACATCCAAGATACAACCTCTGTGAAGTCCAGCCCAAAAAGTCTGGCCGAAGTCCCCACAATTCCTATGACCTTGAGGATCACCAGCGGGGTGCCTACAAACTACCCAAAGAAACAACAAAGCACAACAATAAAGAAAGAAGAACACACTACAAAAATTAGCCCTCGCGCACCTTCTAAAGCAAATGTGCCCAGGGGGTATTTGTTCCCTACTGTAATGCTTGCTGTGGTGGCCCTGGCAACGGGCAGTGAATTTGTGTTTAAATGAATGAATTGCTTCATTATTCCATATTAATAACATGTTGGGGGGGAGAGAGAGAAATATTCCTGTTCAAAATGAATTACTGTAGATGCAAGAAGAAATGCCTGTTTTTAAAGATTCTGAAATATGACTGAAGAATATAATAACTTCTCTTGAATGGCAGGGCTGCAGAAAAATCACGTCTTGGTAACCAAGCTGCTACTTACTTAAATTATGTCTTACTGAATTAAGAAAATAAAAAAGGAAGAAAATTATACCCAGTAATACAATTGTTTTTATGAAATGTGTTATTTTGTATTTACATTTTTAATTTTCTTCACAAAGATATTTAAAAATGTCGGTATTTTCTGTATTGATTATGAATAGTTTTGTCATTAAACATCTCGAAACAAAAACATTCAAAGGCCTGTGTTATACATGTACTGGCAGAGTTGCCAGACAGAAAACCTTGGAATATATCAATGCTAATTCTTTATCAAAAATGCATAAAGGGGGGGGGGAAGGAGGGGGAGGGATAAAAATATCTAAAACGCAACTACTTCTAACTATGATTTGTTGCCATAATTCTTACTAACATCCTAGAAGAGATGTGACATGAGGTTATTGGCCAGCTCCCATCAAGTAATGATTTAGTATTAATATCCAATCATTGTTTAAATAGGCCTGGGAGCCTGTAGTTCTTAAGATGTTGCTGAAAGAATTTACTTATTCATTAGAGTTTATACCGTATTTCTCTTTCATTCAGAGCTGAAGGTGGTGCACAAAGGACTCTCCTCTTATTTCCCCCACAACAATCTTGAAAGGTAGACTGGCCTGAGAATAAATGATTGGCTCAATGTTACCTACAGTTTCCATCCCTGGGTCTCTCCTGGCCCCAGCAAGGACCCTGACCGCTACTCACAGCAAACAGACCAATGGTTTAAGTATTTAACACCTAGCCCAGGGGTAGGCAACCTCGGCTTATTTATTTATTTATTTATTCATTCATTCATTCATTCATTCATTCATTCATTCATTCATTCATTCATTCATTCATTCATTTATTTATTTATTTATTTATTTATTTATTTATTTATTTATTTATTTATTTAGTATACCGCCCTTCTCCCGAAGGACTCAGGGCGGTGAACAGGGCAATACATAATAAAAAACAAGATACAAAAATTAAAAAGTAATTATGACTCATGGACCTCAACTCCCAGAATTCCTGAGTCAGCTGAGTCAGCCCATACCTCTCTTAACGTCATAACCTTCCACGACATAGGTTGAAAGCCAATGTCACCCCATGCTCATTCAGCATCAAGTTGGAGAGAGCTGGACCTATTTTTATTTCTTTCATCCCATTTCTATCCGACGGTCAGCCCTGCGAGGCAGGCAAGGTCAAGCCCACAAGCATAACATGGATTCAAGTAATGCTCTTTACTGCTGTAGAGTAGAATAATAGAATCCTGCCAGACCATTTGAGTTTCTCTCTGCCCCTGCTTGGACTAAACAAAAATCCAGGGGTTATTTTTGAGTTTCTTTCATGTGCTTCCCTCTTTGTCCCGCTGAGTAATATTTTCTGAAAGTTCCCCCTCCAGCAGTTTGCTCACTCCCTCCTCATTTCTAAGGCCAGCTAGCTTTCCATTCTTTCACAGCACAGGAACCATTTTTCACTGATAAATGAACACAATGACTTAGTGCTCTGGAAACTAACAGGAAAGTTCAAAGCGAGCCAGGGTTGCATTTTTGAGGGCTTAGAACAGAGGTGGGGGAACTGTGGCCCCCTTTATGACTTGTGGACTTCAACGCCCAGAATTCCTGAGCCAGCCATGGAATTCTGGGAGTTGAAGTCCACGAGCCATAAAAGGGCCGTAATCCCCTTCCCTTGGCTTAGAACCGCAAATCGAGATATATAAATATGCTTGCATTATTTAATCAGAGGAACAAGAAACTACTGTTTTTAGCTCGGGCTCTTATTTAATTCTTTTTTTAATTTTTGTATTTTGTATTTTTATGTGCCCTGTTCACCGCCCTGAGTCCTTCGGGAGAAGGGCGGTATATAAAGATAATAAAGATAAAGATAAAGATAAACTATTTACATAGCTTTGGATGGACCCTGATTCCTGAAGGCGTCCATATTGCTTAATGGATGCCTTCAGAAAGTACAGCCTTGAATGATTACCCAAATCTCACACGTCCTTTGTTTAAGCATCATGCAGTTTCTATTCAGAAAGGAGGAAGGGGGGGGTTCATTATGAAACTCTAACAAAAGGGGGTGAGATAGAGGTGGAATTGCCATGAAGTTTCATGGACGAGAACCTGTCTGGCTGGAAGGAGTCCAAGCCTTAGTATCTCCAGTTTGAAAAGGATCTGGGGAGCAAAGGATGGGAAACACCCTTCTCAGCAAAACCATCCTAGTGCGCTTCAGATACTGGAGTGTTATACGTATCAGCGGTGCTTTTTTTTTGTAAAAGAAAAAGGTGTCGGAACTCACACACGTCATAGAACCCGCCTTGCCTACCCTACAAGGTTCCATCCAAAAAAGGTGCCGGAACTCCGTTCTGAGCCTTCTCTGAGGAAAAAAAAGCCCTGTGTATCAGTGCTATTGCTATGGCCACCACTCCCAAACTTCCTGGCCAGCAGAGATAACGGCCATACCAGGTGGGAAATCAGGGAAACTGCAATCTCAATGTTTGAGAAAGGTTTTTGTTTTTTTTATTCCATTTATATCCCGCCCTTCTCCGAAGACTCAGGGCAGCTTACAAGCTTAGCAGTAGCCTTCATTCTATGTATATGCCTGCTTATTAGGGCTTTTACACACACACCCCAAGCGGCATTATTACAAAGTCAGCTTAATTGCCCCCAACAATCTGGGTCCTCATTTTACCTACCTGGGAAGGACGGAAGGCTGAGTCAACCTTGAGCCTGGTGGGATGCGAACCTGCACTAATTGCAGGCAGCTGGTGTTACTTAAGGAGGCATTAGCCCACTGCTCCACCAAGGTTGGCATGAACCACACTGAATACTGCAATATAAGCTATCCCAGTGTTTTTCAAGCTTGGCAACTTGAAGAGATGCGGACGTCAACTCCCAGAATTCCCCAGCCAGCAAAATTGAAGAGTCTTGACATCCACATCTCTTTGCTGGCTGGGGAATTCTGGAAGTCCGTGTGTCTTAAAGCGGTCGTGGCTGAAAACACTGAGTCGCTGAATTAACAGAGAAGCTGCAGGAAGTTCCTACTTGGTGAATACATTGAGGATGCTGCTCCACAGAGCTATTATTATGGTTCTGCTCTCTTTTCATTACTACCCTTGTTGGCAAGGATGGGAGCTTCCCAGCAATGATCACTGCAAAGAAATCCAAGCCCGTTTCCCTTTTGAAAGGCTGTGGACAGCAGATCCCTGACCAGAATGTAAAATTTCTGAGCTGGATGCAAAAGGTAGAAGGGCAGGATTGGCATAACAGCCTGACACGCGCCCTATTCCTCCTCTGCAGCTTCCCCAACAGGTTACATTCTGCAGCAGCCATTTCCATGGTTACCCAAAGCAGAGAATTCAGAAAAGTAGGGCTGCTCCTCATTAGAAAACCATGCATTTATTTTCCCCACTGTGGATCAAGGAGAGTAGAATAGCAAAACAATGAAGGCAGGCGAATTAACAAGCTCGGCGCACTGTTGGAGAAAGACAGCATGGCAATTTTGTAAAGACTAGTCGCAATGGGGTCACTCAACCTTGGGCTGATCAAGATCGGACTGCTGGCAGTCGGCAGAGTTAGTCTGCCATTCTGCATTCAAACCACTGCACTACTATCAAACAGATAATATTACGCTCTCCTTCAGAGGACAAACTGGGAATCAGGGCTGGCAAAGCCATCATTTTAGTTTAACCCTCCACATTTTAAAATAAAAGCAAAAGCTTCTTATTGCAGATGAACCCCAATCCTTCCCCCAGAAGCACTTCCTACAGATCGTAGGAGCTGTGGTGGCACAGTGGTTAGAATGCTATATTGCAGGCTAAGCACATTGGTTTGTGCTTCTTAGATTGTAAGCCACCCTGAGTCTTTGGAGAAGGGCGGGATATAAATGGGATTAAAAAATAAAATAATTCACTGCTCACTGTCAGCAGTTCGATCCTGACTGGCTCAAGACTGACTCAGCCTTCCTTCCTTCTGAGGTCGGTAAATGAGAACACAGATTGTTGGGGGCAATGTGCTGACTCTGTATCTGTAAACTGCGTAGAGAGGGCTGTAAAGCACTATGAAGCAGTATATAAGTCTAAGTACTATTCTATTGTGAGAGCAAAGTTGAATAAACATACACAAAACCCACAACTCTAGTGTTCCGTTCCTGGAAATCTAAAGGCCAACTGCTTCCCTGCCCAGTGTTGAAGTTATGTGCAGACAGCCCTCAACTTACAACTGTAATTGAGCCTGCAGTTGTGGCAGTAAGTTGTGACTGCTGAAAACAGGTCACCACATGATCACACCCAATTTTATGACTTTTTTGCAGCAGCTGTAAAGCAAATGCTATAGTGCATTTTTTTTTGCGAAAATACAGAAGTAAACCCGTTTCCAGCAAAAATGTGGTAAACTGCAGTCACGTGAACACAGGATGCTGCAAACATCTGTAAATACAGGCCAGTTGCCAAGTGCCCCAAAGGCAGTCATGTGACAAGGGTGCATGAGTGCGTTGTAACTTCGAATCTGGGTTATAAGTAGCTTTTCCAGATGCCTCGTAACTTCAAATAGTCACTATGCACTAGTCACTATGCAATTTACTATGCAGTAAATTGAGGACGACCTCTATTTTGGTTTAAGACCCAGCTGCAACACTGCCGTATACATATATAGACACCTGGCAAAATAACTCTCGTTCAGGAGAAAGCCTTTGCCATCTTAGCCGAGTATTTCTTGTGCTTTTAATTCTTTCTGGCATTACTGCTCATTTTCTGATAGGATTCCCAAAGAAAGGAGAAGAATGCTAGCAGCCACAAAGAAAGGCAGGGGAAGAGAATGTAAGTTTCAGGATCATATGCAGGTATTAATTAATCAATGTTATGCATTGATAACTACAATGCTTTATGGGTACTGCAATAGTCACCATGAGGTTTCCAGATGGAATTCAAAGTGCTGGTTTTGACTTAAAATACCCTAAGGCTTGGCACTTACAGGACTACCTTGTCCACACAGAAGCAGCCACTGAACTCATCCAGTATGGAGTTGCTGCCAACTTCCCCCAGACAGATGGGGTAAAGGGGCAGTCTTCTTTGGCGCCAGCCTTCATATTACGTAACAGCCTCTGGACATTAGGTTGGCACCGTCACTATTGGCTTTCTAGCAATTATTAAGACAGAATGCTTGAGAGGGCTTTAGGGTGTAAATAATCCCCATTGCACTGAGCGTTTTTCTTTTCTTGATTTTTAGGTGTTCAAACCCAAGAGAAGGCCTCTTTGAAAAATAACCCAAGAGGTGATTTTTCAAAGAGGCCTATTCATCTACTAACTTCTGGTTTCCTGCTAATCTTTCTTCGAGTTAGCAGTATCTTGAGGAGAGGAGAGAGTGCTGTTTATTAAACTGAATACAGAATGACAGAGTTGGAAAAGACCTTGGGGATCTTCTAGTCTGACCCCCTGCTCAAGCAGACCACCATATACCATTTAAGACAAAAGGCTGTCCTGATGACCAGGACTTAGGGGACAGTATCAATAGTGTATATGTGCAGATGGCCCCTCTCTCCCTGGTCACTTGCAGGCCTATGAATGCTGGGTCATGAAAGGACAGCAAGGGAAACACCCGATATTCTAACCGCTGGTGTCTTGGGAAACACCCAGAGTGAACAGATGGTGTCCTGGGGAAACACCCCAAAGGGAACATACTGGCTACTTCTGATGTCTACTTTCTTATCTATAGTGTGCCAGCCCTAAAGGGCGAAGTCGTAATCTTATGTGTGTCAGCTTTGCTGGGTGAACTGCTTATGTAACCAAAGTCGGTATAAGAATGAGACATTTTTGCTATGTGAGGCTTTTTCTCTTTTTACAGAACGTCCGTCTCTATTCAGCTGAATAAACCCCTAAGTTTGAAGGCAACTTCTGGTTTCCTCTATTTTGTTATCAAGCGAAGCCTGGGAAACCTGCACATCAGTCCAATCCTCTTCTCAAAGACCTCCAGTGATGGAGCACCCACAACTTCTGGAGGTGAGCCACTCCACTGATTGATTGTTCTCACTGAAAGGGAATTTCTTCTTGATTTTAGGTTGGATCACTCTTCAAAAAGCTTCTTGTCTTGCCCTCAGGTGCATTCGAGAATAGACCCCTGCCCCCTCTTCTTTGTGGCAGCCTCTCAAGTATTGGAAGACTGCTAGAAGGACCCTAGTCTTGTTAGACTAGAATTTGTTTTACAGATCTACTGCAAAACTTTCAGATACGTGTTAGTAAATGTCTGGGATGGGAGTACAATTGTCCTGTTGTATAGAAATGCAGGAAATTGGCCAGAGTGGCTAAGGTTCCTCTCAAGGAAGTTTGTCCTCCCACAGATGACTCTTTTAGAACTTTGAAAAAAAAATTCAGGCACTACCATGACCTTACAGCATGCCACAAGGCTCATAACACCTGGTCTCAAGCTTCAAACCTTATGACTGAGCAGTACAGCCTGTATTGCCATCTTTTATCTCACATTGTAGGTGAACTCATGTCTTTTTGATGCTCTAGCTCAGGGGTGTCAAACTCAATTTCATTGAGGCCCGCATCAGCATTGTGGTTGCCCTCAGGGAGCTGGGTGGGGTATGGCCTGGGTGGGCGTGGCCTACTGGGTGGGCGTGGCTAGAGTACGTATGGCCTACTGGGTGGGCGTGGCCAGCTCTACATCGTTCGCATCAAGGGTGCCTATGGGGGCCTGGGCAGGAGTGGGACAGATCTGAGGGTTTCTGGCAGAAGGAGGGTATCTGGGCCAGGGTCAAGGCAGTGGGGGCCGTTCCCTCACTGTTTCCAGGATGGCTTCGCGGGGCC